>NW_028300925.1:940000-1302500 GCF_049000335.1 Polistes dominula | reverse complement strand
AAATTCTTTGCCGATTTTAATAACATTTTGAAAAGTTATGAGTTCAACGTAAGAACAATATTTTTCAATTTGTTGTAAAAAAAAAATATAAAAACAATATATTCAAAATTTGTTAATCTATTGTTTAGATTAAATATTTTCATTAGGGTTAAATACATTTTTATTATAAAACAAAAATTAACACGCGAACTTTCCGGTCAACTAGATAATATCAAATGCAATAGATTGCAATCGATTTGTTTTTTGTTTGTTACTTGATACAATTCGTATTATGCAATTTTTGAAAAGTATTTTCGAAAGATTTTTTTGTTACGATAAAACATAGTAGAACAACAGAACGAAGAGAGAGAGAGAGATAGATAGATAGATAGATATAGAGATAGAGAAGAATGGGGTGAGAAGAATGAAGAGGGAAGAGGAGGATAGAAAGGGTAGGAGGTGGGAGGTGGGAGTGGGATGGTTTAAAGGGTGAAACATACACAGGGACACTTCGTAGAGAAAGATCGAGCCAACGAGGAACGTCTTCGAATCTGGGTCACGTACATTCTGGCCACAGTGGAACGAACACGACGATAGTGATCTAATGCTAAGGGATGGATACCTTTAACCGCACGCTCGCTCGATCGAGAACTGATTTTTCTCAAAAGTGGATTTTACAAATCCTAAATCTCTTTTCGAGTTTCGAGTTCTTCTGAGATATTTCTTTATACCAATTTTATATTGTATTTTTCTTATATATATGTGTATGTGTGTGTATGCGTAGTTAGGATTATTTACAGGAACGAATAAAAGATAAGAATAAGGGTAGAAATATTTGATACAATTTTTAATGACAATAATTTGTTGTTATTGTTGTTGTTATTGTTATTGTTGTCACTGTTGTTTTCAAATTAAAAGTTTTTCTTTCGATATAGAAGTTGGGTATAGTAAACGCGCTTTACGATTTTATTCTACGGACAAGGTAAAATCGATCGGCCTTCGACACCCTCTCGCGTCGAGATCATTGCGCCCTCGCTTCGTTTTCCGAGAACGAACGTGCTTCAAGGGAGAAAACCAAGAGAGAGAGAGAGAGAGAGAGAGAGAGAGAGAGAGAGAGAGAGAGAGAGAGAAAGAATGAAAGATAGAAAGGTGTGTGTGTGTGTGAGTGAGTAAGTGAGTGAGTGATAGTAAAGTGTTACGAAAAATAATAAAAATAAATAATACAAAAATTATAAGAATATAATTAACAGATAAAAAGAAAAAATTAAAACACGTACAGCGATCGTAAAAAAAAAGTTTAATGAAAAATCACGTATAGATAATTAAATGAATTATTAGTAAATAAAAAAAATACATATATATTATAATATATTATAATATTATATATGATTAAACGCGTCGCTTTGATTTTTCGACTTTTAATCGTCTGTTTTGTTATTTATTTTTTAGGTTTCATAATATGCCGTCAAATTATAAGCGGTACGGCCACTACAACTTATACTTTATATATACTCCTACTTTATCACGTATCACGCAGTCTTTCACATACTAAACACATACATATATACATACATACATACGTACGTACACATACACAAAAGTTCTTGCATCCTTTTTTCACCTGCTAGGTTTATAATAATAATACTAATAATAATTCATATATACATATATAATACCTAATACAATAGCCTTGTCGCGCTTAGATGAGTCCATTTTTTTATTCTTTTGTTAAACATTTTTCTCCTTCACATTTCTTTCTTTTTTTTTTTTTTTTTTTTTTTTTATTTCTTTACCTTTTTATACCATTGGAAAACAAATCGTACGATTAATCAGTGCAAACAGTACAAACTTTGTTTTTTATTTATAACAATATAATATATATGCTAATATACAAATAATTGAATATACATTTATTACACGAAACATTACACACGTACATAAATATACACATACACAAGTTGGATACGCGTTTTTATTCGTAGATGCAAATTTGTGACTGAAAGATCGACTGATTGCATGATAAAATTTATTATGTATGTATGTGTATATATCATATATATATATATATATATATAAATGTGTGTATTTATATACACATATGTACATGTAATATATAGAAACATTCGCACCTATTGGTTACGCAAGAATCTCGCATACCTTTCGCATGTGACCTCCTAGATTTCTAACAAAAACATGTCACGATTCTCATTAACACAATTGAAATATTAGTTTACATATACTATAAACATCATAATTCTAATTGAATAGGTGCGAATGTATTTTAGAGGGACGTGAGAACCCACTTTAGGCACTTTTTTAGTCAATTCACCCTGCCATATACGCTTGTTTGCATAATTTTCCCTTTTTTTGTTTTTGTTTTTCGTTTCTTTTCTTTTTTTTTTTTCTTTTCCTCTTTTTCTTTCTTCTTTATTTCTTATATATATATATATATATATATATATATATATATATATATATATATATATATATATAAATCAAATTATATATAAGAATCTCATTGACATATTTTCCATTTATTATTATATTATTAGATTGGAATTAATATAATTCTCATTTAAGACGAGAAAAATAAATTCAAATGAATCTAGATAGATAGATAGATAGATAGATAAATAGATAGATAAATATTTAAATAGGTAGAAAAATAGATAAAATATAGATAGATAGCAAGAGAAAAATAAAAAAAAAGAAGAAAAGAGAAATAATATTTTTAATAACGTGAAAAAAATAATGAATCAAAATATACCAAGTTGATAATGTATAAGTACAATCCGAGAAAATATAAAAAATAAAAACAAGAAGAAAGAAGAAAAAAGAAATATTAAACGATAATAATAATTATAAAAAAAATAAAAAAATAAAAAAGAATAAGAAAAACCAAAAAATTACAGAAGAAAAAATGAGTTTGGTTGTTGGAAAACGTTTACTTAGTGCAATTGCAATGCCAGACGGGCAGGAAGGTTTTCAGGGAGTGTCTTTCGTATACGTAAAATCCTTCCAAAACCGCAGTTTGGGCAACGTCCAGTTTTTTGGCTACGTGTTTCTGATCCTTCTGGGTATGCATGCACACAAACCCCGTCATAACGTTCGTGGTATAAACGTTAAAAGAAAATAAGAGAGTTGGCTGGAAAGAAGAGGAGTAGGAGGAGACGAAACGTGAACGTGGTTTTCGGTGCCAGCAGAATCCGAGTGGTGGTGGTCCACGAATGATTCCAAGTTTCTTTCGTTTCTTTCGTTTCTTTCGTTTCTTTCGTTCGTTTCTTTTTATTTTAAAACGCGTGAACGTATACCATGGAAAAAAAAAGAAAAAAAAAAAACTTGGCTCGTTCGAGTATTTTTCTTTTGTTTATACGACTACCGAATTCTTTTTCTTTAACGATACGTACAGTATGAAATATGTATAGTTTCGTAGTTTATTATATATAAGGTGTCTCAATTTATTTATGATACTCTTGATTTGAAAAATAAATCAATTCAAATAAGAATTCATTGTCTATGAGATATTTAAAGTTAAATTTCAAAGTACCCGTAACTCGATGAAATGGTAATCAAAATTTACATCATTTTTTATTTCAATTAAAATATTAATTTTTATAGAAATCAAAAAATTGTTATAATTTTCATGTGTTTTATTATAATAAAACACCATGTGACAGATATTACATTTTCATCATAAGAATTGTCATAATTTTTATTGGAAATATTTGTCTATATGAAACCTTGATAGAATTGGAAATATTATATTTGGTCATATCGTTTAAATGGAGACACCTTGTATATATTTTGATGTATATAAAATTCGAGGCGTCCGATTTCGTTTCTTGGCAACAAACTGACTGTCCTTGCGATCGAGTAATATTAGTTGAGAAAACGTCGAATGTGTCTCGCCATGTTCTATGTATCGCACATTTCTTTTTATGTGTATGTATATATACACCATGTAAAATGTATAGAAGAAATGGTCTGGCAAGCAACTCGAAATACCGTCTAGTATCGTGCCAATTGTCGAAACGGAAGAAGCAACGTTTCCTTACATTTTTTAAATTGATCTCTATCATTTCTTAACTTCTTTTTTATTTTTATTTTTTTTATTTTTTTTTTTTTTTTATTGTAATTCCCAGTAGTTTTATTCCATTGAAATTGAATTTTCATATTATATTATTTCATGTCTTACAAAAAATCTTACTTTTCGAACCAAACTCATACTCGTTTTCTTCTTTCTACTGTTTAACAATTTATTAATCAATTTATTAATTAATTAAAATTAAAAAAAAAAAAAAATTCTTATGGAAATTTCGTATTATTCTATTCGATTTTATCTGTATATTTTTAATTCTAAATTCTTCTTTCAAAAGGTGTTAGAAAATGAACGAGTTGTATACGCCACGTGTAAGTAGAATATATGCGATTATGGTCAGACACACGTAGGTGTGACGTAATCCCAATCGAATTAAACATCAGCATCGTGGTTCGTTCTCGAAGTATTACAACTTGCTAACTAAAGTTTTCTTTTTTCTTCTTATCTTATATATTCTCTTGCCTTTCTTCGAATTTCTTTTTTCTTCTTTTTTATCCCTTTTGACATTTTTTTTTCCTTTTTTTTTTTTTTGTATTCTACCAATAGAATCGAAAGATTCAACGATGACAATTGAATCAAAAAAAAAAAAAAGAAAATTCATTGACAGATTTCAATCTCTTAACAGATTAATTTGTTGTAATTATTTTTTTCAACAAATATCAACTTACATGTTGTTTAATTAAATGAATTTAGATTTATTTTTTGTATGGCAGAATCAGGAATCTTGTAAATCTGTCAGTGAATTGGTAATTTTAATAAAGAAAGAAAAAAAATGAAAAGAAAAGAAAAAAAGTAAGCGATTAAAGGGAAAGGGATGGATGGGGTTCATCATCCTAAAGCTGCATGCATTGCCAAAATTAGTCAACGCGAGATATCACAGCACTCGCCTCATTTAGCATGTAAGCGACACAGCGCTCACTAATCGACGAAAAACATGAACGCATGCTGGAGCAGCCACTATTCTAGCCCCCCGCCGGAAAGAGACCTGTGTGTCGATGGTGAACATCGGAGTCGAAGGGACATGTCACCCCAAGGTCGTAAAAGAGCTGCCCTTATGGTGTCCCGTGATCATCCCGCGTCCATCTCTGGCTATCAAACTTATCGAAAGGTAAATTTATTTTATTTTATATATTTTTCCACTAAAATTGAATGAGATGAAAAAAACTTGACACATCAGACGAGTTCATTTTTATAAAATATCAGGCGGTCGTTGCATGAACCTATAAAATAATTTAAAAAAAATATTGAAATAAATTTGTAATATATTTGTTTACTTTTTAATTAATTAACTATGGAAATAACCCTGTATGAATGATACGGGGTACTTTTTAAAAATGGTTTTAGCATATACTTGTTTCAAAGCTTGCAGCAACGAAATAGTTAATCGAAAATTGATTGCAAAAGTTAATAGATATTTCGAGAAGCTAAAGTTTTCGGAGAAAATCATACTAGAGATGGTTTTAGTTGAATATGTGGTATAAACGTTGATAACGTTTTGCTGTCCCACGTGTAAAAGAGAACTTACGAATAAATAGTGATATCTCGTGTGTCAGAAAGTTGATCATAAATATTACTAGGTTGTTGTTGTTGTTGTTGTTGTTAGTGAAAATCCGTAAAGTTAGTTTGTTACACGTTGGTTTAGTTTAACGTTTTGCGAAACTTTCCTAGGACGATATTCATCGTGGAATGATGGGTCACAGATCTCACAGCGCAGCACCAATGGATTCACCTAGCTTACGTTACCGTGGCCGATCCCAAAGTCCCACCGGTCATCGTTCTTTATCACCACCCGAACACAGATCCATGCCTTATTCGCACAGTTACATGCCGAGGTAAGAAATAACTTTACTTTAACTCGATACTAATATTTTCAACTTGAATAACGGACAGGACAGAAAAATCACGAAAAATCTTTCTTCAATATATTTTATTTCTTGAAAGTAAAATTAATACAAATTCAAGTAAGTAACATGAATAATTTGTTCGTTTTGATGATTTAACACTTCTATAAAGTTTCATTTTTAATTCCAATATTGCTAAAATGGGTTACTTGTACTTGTATTCAATTTTATTTATGATAATCTGAATTTATTTGTTTAATGTTCACGCTTGATAGTTACCTTGATGATTCAAATTAAGAATATAATTGTTGTATGATAAATAATGAACTCGTTAATTAATTAATTTTTGTTTAGATTCGGTTCTAGATCGGCAACAGCCACACCTACCGGTTCGCCAAAGAAGCGTCAGCTTCCACAAATCCCAGCAGCTTTGAAGGACAGAGTAACGCAAGATCTTGAAGATAGAGCAAGGTTTATGAGGCATCGTAATAGACCAGGACACACAACTTATAGGAGTACAGGAATGGGAGGTCAGTTTTTTGTTTGTTTTTTAATCAAACACATTTTTAAGTACAAAGCTAGAAATACAAATGAATGTATTTTTTAGGCTGGGAAAGACACTACAGTGGTCTTTCAGATTCGGATCTACCATCGATGGGACATGATCCATTATCGTTACCGCACAGTAATGCTCATAGACTGCACAGATCACGAAGGGGTCATTTAAGTCCAGACAAAGATGTGCTTGGTGACCTTGGGGACTCCGACATGGAGAGCATAGCATCAGTAACGAGCAGTGCCTTCAGTACGCAATCGGAACGACCACGTGGATCGAGGGGATTAATGTGAGTATAGTTCAATGATTATTTTAACGAGTCACGAAAAAAAAAAAAGAAAATATAAACGTAATGAAAAAAATTGGTTAAAAAAAAAAAAAAAGAATAAAAGAAAAAAAAAGAAAAAAAAGTAAAGTATCGTATCATCTGAGGTCAATGACCTTCATGCGTATTCGCAAATAATTGTACAAAGCAAAGCAAAATCCATATAGTTCATATTAAAAACAATTATCCTATTTAATTATAAGAGGAAGTATGGCCAACGACGGTTCCGACTCGCTTCTTCTTTTTATTTTTCCTTTTTTTTTTTTTTTTCATTCCTTTTTATTATCGTTTATTTAAAACGAGCTTTTTTTCCAAAATTTCTACAACATTCAAATGTCGCAAAGCGTTTTGCAAGCGTTCGCTGCATGGAAATCCGATAACCGATATGTTATTATTATTATTATTATTAAATATAATAAGTCTTTGAGAATTGAAATAAAATATTATATTAAACGATAGATGAAAATGAGTTTGAAAAAAAAAAATACAAAAAGGGGCGGAACGATCGGTGGTTTTAGCCTGTTATTCAATGGAAAAATCCCTGAAATTAAATGGACATTGTCGAATGAATGTACACCACCCCAATAGTCGCACCATTTTATTATTCGTCCCTCCTGCTTGCTTTTTGTTTAGATGAAAACTTTAGTAATCCTTATTGTGTCGCGCTCTAATAATATGTTTATCTATTTCTTGATCTTATCTCTAAACGATATGTTTAAATCGTAGTTATTAATTTAGGCTGCACCTCCTATGCACATTGTCAATGTCCATTTAATGATGTCCCATTCTGAGCAAAAATAAAGTAGGGAATCAGTGCGTGGCGTTGGTCGAACGGCTAGGTTCTGTGAGGGACACGATGAGACGCGCGTGACGAAAATTCAAACCAAAATGAACATAAAGAAAAATTGAAACAAAATAAGAAGGATACGACGACAAAAGAAACTAATCAAATTTAATCGATCAAAAAGTAAATGCACAAATTGGTCGAAGGTGTCGGAGATGCGCGCGGATGAGATTGAAAAAAAAAAAAAAAATACAAAAAAAAAACACAATGTATAATAAATAAGATATTTCCGGGCGCCATTGTTTCCCCGGCAAAAGGAGAAGAAAACTCTCTCTCGTTCGATCGATCGCGAACGTGCGGTAGAAAAATGGAATAAAGAAAATATAAAAAAAAAAAATAAAAGATAGACAGACAAAAATGTATGAATAACGATGATAGAAAAGAAAAAAAGAACAAAAAAAAAGATGTTAAATTATATATGAAGAATGGGCTCACACCATGGTAATGTTTCCGCAGGAGCGCTAAAACTCTCTATATGAAAAACATTGTTTGCAGACCGACAGTTAAAAACGTTTTAATACCCGGTGTCATATTCCCCTTGCCCCCGCCCCCTAGGCGCAATAGGCGCAGGCACAGACTTAGGGTTCCCTGCAGCGAATGTCACTGCCCCCCGAACATGATTCCCTCCAAGCCGCCCAGAAGCAAAAACCCCTCGAAGCACAATCCCGTCCCACATCCCCTCGTACGGAGCAAGTCCGCAGTGGTACGCTCGTTGTACAGAAAGATGCGTACGCCGTTCACGAGATCGCAGACCGTCGACGAGAACATGCTGAGATATTACAGTCCGGAGACCAGCGAGTACAGCGTCTCCGAGGGTTACATACTCAAGCCGGAAAAGCTCACTGGTAGCTCGAAGAATCGTATACCGGAGATATACGTCGAGGACTGCCTGCAGGTCGACTTCAACGATCGTTTCGTCGAGAAGTTTCGCGCCAACAACTCCTCCTCGTCGGCGTACCGCTTGGAGTCCGGTTTGCGTAGACGCTCGCGTAGCTGGCAGGATCGTACTAACACAACGAGCAATGTTAAATCGAGGCCGCGAAACGCCAAGATAACGAGACTGTTCCAGCAATCACCAATACTCTTAACCTCGAGCGTTTTAGCCCACCAACAGCAAAAGCAACAGCAGCAACGACAGCAGCAGCAACAGCAACAGCAGCAGCAGCAGCAGCAACAGCAGCAGCAGCAGCAGTTGCAGTTGCAGCCGCAGTCGCAGTCGCAGTCGCAGCAGCAGCAGCTACAGCAGCAGCAGCAGCAGCTAGCCACTGCCGCCGCAATCGCCGTCGCAGCTGATAATAAAAAAAGTTACGACATTAGGAACGTAGATTTTAGCTTACGCCCGCGTAGGTCTTTTTTGTTTTCCAAGGCTAGAAGCTTCGATTACGATGTGATACATGATCCGTTCAGCGATCGATTTGGTACCACTAGGCTACGGGACACCGGCCTGTTGTCGCGCCGAGCCAAGAGTTTCGAGTACGAGACCATTTCAAGCAACATATTCAGCGACGACAGTCTCAGAACGGCGAGGAGGAAGTTGAAGAGAAATCTTTCTCTGAGCGACGCCGGTTACGGCGACAAGATACCGGCTCTGGGGGACCAGAGCAAGTCCTACTACGATTCAAATGGCGACGATAAGCCGCCAAAGAGTTTGCTGAACAAGGAGCCCAATTATGATTACCTCACGAGCCAAGATCACAAGCCCTTTTACGGTTACGATTCGGAGCTCAGCGCGGGTGAGACAGAGATTTACGTGCCGAGCTTCGACAGCAAACGGCCAACAACGACGAGCATCATCGAGGACTATCACCATCGACCTTACCCACCCCTAAATCCGCGCCGTCTTACCACCGCCACGACGCTCACCGACGACCTTAGATCCACCTTTGGCCGCGAGGACACTACCAAGAGGAAATACGTCGAGTCCTCCTCTTATCAGGATCACGATGCCACCACCTTCAACGCGCACATATCCGCCGAGAAGAGAACGAAAAATCTCAATGATCCGGATCTTTGCGATCCCCTCAACGACCATGTGTATTACAGCATAGACGAGACCGTGTCTTCTTCGGACAATTGTTACAATGGCACCCGGAGCGACGACGAGTATGACCGCCAAACCAGAAGAATCGCTGCCATTGCTTCTTCCCTTCCGCCACGCAGACGAACAAAAAGCACCGACTCATATCTCGGGGACGAATACGACCGTTACGAGAATTGGGAGGTCGATTACGATGACGAAGACGAGGGTTTCATCGATCGTCGTAATCACGAGGATTATGATGATGAAGACGTCGATGATGACGACCGCGACCACGACGACCGCGACCACGACGTCGTTGAGTTGGACGAGGACCTCGTTGACGTTGGACGATACGGTTACGAGAACGACCTAGACGATATGACGAGGACTACGACCCAGACGATGACGACGAACATGACCGGTAATACGAACGCGACGACGACGACGACCAATTTGCGTAATGCCGACCGTTCCATTTATCGTCGTCACCAGGACGATTACTATCGTGACGAACATTCCCCACGAATTGCCGCTTCGAGAAACGCACACTTTGACGATAGGACTTTTATCGTCGACGACGATTACAACGGTTATCGTAGTGCCGACGACTACGATTATCACCGGACGATAAGAACGCACACGAATGGCCTCGAGAATGATAAGATTTACAACCACAACAACACATTTCCCAGAAGACGTAGGAGAAGAAGCAGACGAGGCAGCAGAGGTGATCCCAATTTGGTCGCGTATGAAAATGTGAGATCTTTTAACGGCAGGGATCACCTCGTCATGCCACCTACGACGAAGGATAGCTTGACTGTACCGACTTTTTCCGAGAGCAAGAGGATGATGATGATTCAACGTGCCGAATCAACACCGGTCTTGCATTCAGACGAAGATCCAAGCACGTGTCCAGCGGCGTTAGATGCGAGAAATCGACGTCTATATCGTCGCAGACGCAACAGCAGTTGTCCCGAGTCAAAGGAATATCTACGATCTAGTGAAACTCTTCGACGTGCTGCTAATTTCAAGGATGAGGATAGAGGAAGGTCGAACTTTATGCTGGACTCCGAGGAGGAATTTGGCTCGATGGAGACGGTCGTTGGTGCCGATTACTTTAGGCGGAAAAACGAGTTGGAGGTTCGCGAGGATGGTGGTGGTGGTGGTGGTACTGGTGTTGGGGGTGGTAGTAGTGGTGGTGGTGGTGGTGCTGGTGGTGGTGGTGGTAGTAGAGGTGGTGGTGTAGTCCTTGTAGGCGAAGACCGATTAGGATCGGTTAGATCAGATTACTACGACGAGGAACCGCCGGTAGTCTCCTCGAGGTACGATCTCCTGCCGGATTACGAGTGTCGCGAATGTAACGAGGCTGCCGCAGCTCGCGAATTCGTTAGGTCAGGGTCGCTACGTTCCTCCTCGAGCCCGCACGAGTCGCGTTATCAAAATTGGTCGTCCTCGACGCGCGGTAGTATTAGACGAAAAAGTAGCTGTCCGGAGTGCCGTGAGCTGGCGCTGTCCTCTTCCGGTGGCGATTTAGACGGCATTGGTAGGTCGCGTAGGAGCGATGACAGGAGGTCGTTAGTCGAGGCGAGGCAAAGGTATCGTAGGCGAAACAGCAGCTGTCCCGAGGCTAGGGAACTCGAGCTTATAGAGAAGAGGCAGCAACAGCCGCAGCAGGACGGCCGGTACCAGTCTTCGCGTCAGCCCTTGCGTCAACCTTCGCGTCAGCCTTCGCGTCAGCCCTCGGCGATGCACGCTTCTTCCCAGACCCAACAACGCGCTCATCAACAACAACAACAGCAACCGCAACAACAACCGCAAACGCAGCCGCAACAACAGCAGCAACAACAACAACCGCAACAACAACAACAACAACCGAGTAGTAAGAGGAACGTGGCGATAAGCGACACCCTCGAGTATTACGAGTACTCGATGGAAAGCGAGAGCCAGTGCAGCGAGAACTGCGGATTTGGCCCGTGCGATCCGCGTAGGCCCCGTAACCGAGCACCCCGCCCCGGTAACGCTAATTCAAGTCTCTTTGATTCCCAAACCGCTACCTCCGACACTGCTAAAAACTACCACCCACGGGCCGACGATCATCAACACGAAAACCCACGTACGATCGCGAAACCGACATCGACGCAATACCACCAACAACAATATCAACAACAACAACATCAACAACAACAACATCAACAACAACTACAACATCAACAACATCAACTACAACATCAACAACAACAACATCAACCACATCATCGACAACATCATCAACATCGTCAAACGAACCACGAACCACGATCGTCGTCGTCGTCGTCGCCGCCGCTGCCGCCGCCGCCGCCGCCACTCCCGCACCCGCACCCGCACCTGCCGCCGTCGTTGTCGTCGTCGTCGTCGTGTCAATGCTGCGCCCATCCTCATTCCTCTATTCACAATAATAATATTAATAATAATAATAATACCGTTGACTACGTCGCCGCTAACAATTACTATCATAACCCTACCAATCGTCGTCACGACCACGACAATGATTTCCCAACGACTTCCCATCGACGTACCACTCACCATCGGAAAATAATAACTTATCACGACGCCGGCGGCGACGCCGACGGTACCGTCGACGTCATCATCGGCGATGGTGACGTTCTCGACGGTGATGTTGTTGATCATCGACGACGACGTTACGACGACGACGACGACCCGCGGGATCGTCGCTCCTCCTCCATGCCCGAAAGCAGCGAGTACTCCGGCCAGTCGAGCTCGTACGAAAAACCAACGAGGCATCAGACGACCGACAATGGCCACGACGAACAACATACAGGAAAACGGGGCCAATTTATTAGGAGTCTCAGTAACACGGACGCACCGCCCGATGAGAAAGTTGGTAAGTTATATCATTGATATTCTTCTCGTTACTTGTATTCATATCTTCAACGAATCCTCTTTTTACTTTTATATTTATTATTCCATTCGATTCTTATTAAGGATACACAATTAATTTGTGTCCCACCCTATACGAGGGTTATTCAAATTCCTCAATTTCTGATAGAATACGGGTCTGTTATTGTATTTGCTAACGTATCGAATCTCTCAACTTCCATTATCCTTTGTGAAAGTGTTCTTTTTTTATTTATTTTTTTTTTTTTTTTGTAAATCGTTTACATTTTCAGCTAGATCATTCTCTTTCTTTATGTCATTCTATCTCATCGGTCGAAGAACCGCGAACGTGACTCTTCTTCCCTTTTATATATATATACATGTACAAGTAGTATACATGTATACCACCGGCATGCGGATTTTGCTTGGAGAGAGCTTAGTCACGAATTCCATTTCCCTCTCTCTCTCTCTTTTTCTCTTTCTCTTTCTCTCTTGATACTTTCATCGATCGCAATAAAAGATGGAAGGGGAAGATGTTCTACGTTCCTAGCAGTCCTTTGACTATACAACGTTCTTTCGTTGGCCGTCGCCCAAAATTACCTTTCCAAGGTCTCCCAAAGGCCTCCTGCCATTCGAGAAATAAAAAAAAAAAACAATTTTTTTCTACGATTATTCTCTTTTATTTCTTCTTCTTCTTCTTCTTCTTCTTCTTTCCTTCTTTCTTTATCTCTTTTGTACCACACATTATTTTCATTCTTTTCTTCAAGATCGAAGTTAGGTGATTACAATGTATCAATAAAAATAATCTTATCCTTCTTTTAACACGTTCATTGGGACAGAAATAATTACCTAAATTCCTTGTTACTTTTTTACCTTTTGCAAATAGAAAAAGTTTGGGTCGATTCGAGTGCTTTGAAAGTTAAATTTATTTTTGGATAAATTTGGTGTACTAATTCTAAAAATAGTAATGCTTTCGCCATATTGGTTCTAATTCTTCAAATATGGGGCATAAATGTGCTAAAACAGTATTATTCTCTAATATTAGAATAATTAAACAATACATAATAGTATATAATAAATTACAGGGATCAATATCGTATTTAATCGTACAATTAATATCCCCAATAATACTCCATTTTATTCGCTTATAATAATAATTTATTATTATCATGAAATAAATGACAGTACCCCCCTTAACAAAAAATTATTTTCTTACTTTACTTTGATTTTTGAGCAACTAAAAAAAAAAAAAAAAAAAAAACAAGTCCCAATTAATCTTCCTCTTCCGCCTTTTTTTTCTTCATATCTTTGACACGGGGGTGGTTAACAAAAGGGGATGACAAAAAGCTCAACTTTATCAAGGAATTTTTGTTCGCAGATGGTAGTTTGAGCGACACGGCCGTCAGTCACGTGGATGATGCCTCGAGGAGGGGTCGTAAGAGTTCACCGGGTAGTAAAAGTGGAAGCGGAAGTAGCAGCGGCGGCGGAAGCGCCGTACAGTATCAGACCGGTCTTGGAAAGAAGAGTAACAGCACGAGTCAGCTATCCGCGACAGGTAACACATCGTCACGCTGTCCATTATATCTCTTTGTCTCGATAATATTATTATTATTATACAATATTATTTTACCTATTTTCCAAATCTTAAAATACTATATACCATTACGTATGATAATACAAACAAAAAACGCGAATACTTTTGACATTCCACCCAGTTCACTTTTACGCGTTAAAATAATAATTAAAATTAACACACATGAAAAGAGAACACCAAAAAAAAAAAATATAAAACGAACAAAATCAGGAAAATGGAATTAAATAAACCAACAAAAAAAAAAAAACAAAGAAAAAGAAATACAAAACAAAATGGATACCGTTGATAAAGTGAAGCGCGAATTTTTATCCTGTAACCTACAAACAAAAAAATAAGATCGGTTAATCATTCATATAATAATTTTCTCTCTCTCTATATATATATATATATACATTTTTTTACTCTCTTTAATGGCCTAATTCCACTTTGATACGTACGAATATATACACCTGGTATGATACTTCTAATCCTTTCGTTACATTATCCTTACGCGAATAACTTTTCATATAAATTCACTCGTACATACTTGGCGTGACCCGTATATGGGTCGATCATTTATATGGGGCCTTTTTACATGAACGAACGGACCCATATAGGGGGTCTTTCGTATATAAGGGTTTCTTTTCATGAACGATTCATATAATGGGTTACTAGTAACGAAAGGGAAATTAATATACTTTGTATGTATATACATACATACACATTAACACATAGGTAAATGACGTATGTCGTATGTATATATTTGTATATTCGCACATATTATACGATAGATAATTTTTCTTTTACTACGTGATACTATACCATAGATGTCACCTATGTTTGTTATCCCCTACTCTATCTTTTCTTTTTTTCACATATATATATATATCTAATATATTTTTTAGTATATACTGTCACATGTGTCGTGTTAAAGAGCAATAATCCCTTTTAAAATATTAGAATATGCATTTTTTTTAGTAAATAGGATTCATATATTAGTGTATAGATAGTAACGGTGTGCTCTCGCTATAATCAATTTAGAATAAATCAAACGTATCCATAGTTCGCGAATTTTGTCATCTTAATTACAGTAATCCCTATAAATCACCTGTATATAAACTCTTTTTATCTCATTTTATTTTTCACACCATTTCTTTTTTTTATCTTCCTTCATTCGTTAGAAACGTGTTTTGATCCAAGGAAATAAAGAAAACAATTACAAAATTTATAAAAGATCAGCATACCTAGAGCACACCGTAGTTGTAGTATCAAACAAGAAAAATAATCATAAAAAAATAGGAAACAAAAAACAAATCCAGATCAGATTAAAAAAAAAAAAAAAAAAAAAAAAAGAAAAAAACCAACAACCCCCAATCAACGGGCGACCACTAACTACATTCTAATCGTATTCTTGTTTTCTCCGCCATCCCTCCTCATCTCTATCCGCCTCTCTTCAACATGAACACATTCACACTTTACTTCTACCGAACCAACCAACCATCTCTCTCGACGCTCTGGGGGCCCATTAACGTCATCGACCTGTACCCACCTGCACGACATTTCATCGTGATATGGCCGATCGTCGATCCACCTTCGCGATCGCGTCACGGAATTAACACTCTCGTACACGATCAACTACTACTACTACTACTACTACTACTACTACTACTACTATTACTACAACTACAACAACAACATCTACAACATCTACAACTACAATATAATTATCTACAAATACAACTATACCATTCACACGGATATTGCGTGTATATACATATATATGTATATATTTTGTATATACATATATATATAACAACGAATATGAATTTGACTATTAATCCCATACATATTCTCCATTAAATGAATCCATCAACAAAACCAATAATTAAATGAAACACAAACACAATATTACGATGACCAACAATTACAACAATACAATTATGAACAACGACTCATTATACAACAAACTACTACTATTAATCTACAACAACAACAACAACAACAACAACAACAATAACAACAACAACAACGACAAATCGTGTCACGCGTCACGCAAAAAAACCATAACCATGCCACGTGCATCTGTTGGTGGTACATGCGTGGGCGAGGAAGGACGGAAACGACGGCTTGGATTTGGGAAGAAGGGGAAGTCGTCCTTTACAGTTCACAGGAGCGAGGAAGTCCTACCGGAGGACACGGCCAGCGGTAGGAGCGGAAGGCAAGCGAGCTCCGCGAGCAGCGATGGCGAGGGAAGCGGCGACGGGGACAGGTCCGTCCATCGTCCCACTAAACCGTACTTTATCTCCTTTTTTATTATTATTATTATTATTATTATTATTATTGTCATTATCATTATATTATTATTATTATTATTATTATTAATTTTATTTTTTTATTTCTACTTATATTTCTTGTTATTCTTCTTCTTTATTTTATTTTTCCATGTACCACTACTATTTATCTTTACTAAATCACCATTTTATCCTGCCCCCCTTCTACCCTCATTAATTTTTATTATAACCGAATCATCTTTAGTAATACCTTAATCGTACTCCCACTATCATCTTTCTATCTTTCTATATACTTTTATCTTTATCCATCTTTAAACTGCATATTATTTCATTTAATATTTATCGCAATGTTTTAGTTAATATAGTTAATAATCTTATCTATTTTTATCTAATGTGATTTTTTTCTTTTCTTACAATTTAGAAATACCTGTTACTAATTTCTATTTAATGTAGTTTCTTTTTCTTTTTAGGTTTTTATATACATATGTATATATATATATATATATATATATATATATTTTATTTGATATCCAACAGTTCTATTCCTAGCCCTAGCCAACCCTAATCATTTTTGACCGTATTCCATTACATTTTTTTCCCCCCATAGAATTGCTCGCGTGCGGGAGCAATGGATTTAGGATTCGTGGTAGAATAATTATAATATATAAATATTTTTATATATATATAATTTGATCGATCGATCTATTTTTATCTTTATCTTTATCTTTATATCTATATTGATATATTATTCTATATTCTTTCAATCCCATTAGAAAAAAACCTTCCCTTTCTCGAAAAGAAATTGGACGAGATTGTTCGCCGTGCCGTACGCCCCGCGTTCGTTCGAACTTAGTTCCTCAAACGAGGTGGCTTGTCTTTCCCCCCTTTCAAAAAAAAAAAAAAAGAAAAAATAAACAAAAAAATAAAAAAATTAAAATAAAATATACAAATTCAAAATGTTTTCTCGTTAGGAGAAAATAAAATGTAATTGTACAACGATTGATCATCGGTATTTGCAATTTATTAATGTTGGCTACCATTTTGTTACTATATTTTTTTTTTTTTTAATTTTACTAAAACATTTAAAATATTATAAATATAATGTACTTACATATTTGTACATATTTGATATAAAATCTAATTAAATGTTAATTATTTAGAGAATATATTTTAAATCGTTTTTATTTCAAATACAAAATAGTACGACAGCATTTATTTATGCAATGGTCAATAGTTGTACAGTTTTTTTACAATAAAAATAAATACTCGAATCGATCAAAACGTTTCGGGAAAATTGAAAACGCGGATCAATATGAATATAAATAAAAAAAAAAATAATAATAATATAACAATTAGTTAATTACGTTAAATATAAATTTAAAAAAAAAACGAGCCTCCGACGAAACGTGAGTACAAGTCAGAGGAAAAAAAGAAATAACGGGTGGACAAAAAAAAAATTTATACATTTAATCAAATTGATGATACAATCATGAAAACGATATGCTATTATCATTGTTGCTGCTATTATTATTATATTTTTAATATTATTATTACTATTATTATTATTGCTAATGTTGCATTGATGCAATCGAAAGGAACAACAAAATGCAAGAAGAAAAAAAACACACACAAGCACAATTATATTCGTTAGATTTAGCGCGCTTTTCTTTCTTACGTAATATTAAATAAGTATATTAACATTATATATTATTATTATTATTATTATTATTATTATTTAATTAATTTGTAGAACGGTTTAAATATAAATTAGAGACACCAATCGTGATTATCGTATTAAAAATACTCTCATCTCATATCCATGCATTTCTAATAATAATTATAATAAAAAAATAGTATATTATTATTATAAAATTATTTAAAAAAAAAAGAACAAAATTTAGAAAGTATTTTTAATCGAAAGTGCACGATACTTTTGTTGTATAGAAAATAATCACGATGGTTCTTTCTCTATCTTTCTCTCTATCTCTATCTTTCTTTCTCTCTTTCTCTTTTTCACTTTGTCTGTTTCTTTCTCTCTCTATCTATCTCTCTCTCTCTCTCTCTCTCTCTTTCTAGTTTTTTATTATAATAAATCTTTTAGAAAGCTATTGTTATTAAATAACGTAGATCTTTTCAGAAACACTTGTTTTATTCTTGTCATTTTTTATTTTTATTTTTTTTTTTTTTTTTTTTAGATCAAATGTTTGCACGAGCTTCCCAATGGGATCGATTTCATAACTTTTTTAATAAATTTGTCAGGAATGTAATTATTTTTGTCTATTCATCTCTACAAATTTATTGATTTCATTTATTATAGAATTTTTTTTTTAGTTATTTATTATCAAGCACGAGATAATGATCAAATTTTTAGAATTAACACGAATATATCCATGCATCTGTATAAATTGTTTGTTTCTTTTATTACAAAATATATTTTACAAGGCACGAAAATGTTGATATCGGTTAGTTTAAGATACACATTTAATTGTGCACTAATTTAAATTTTGTTGCAACGTTTAATGCAACATGGGAATAGAAGTTAGATGATTAGTTAAACAAATTTAATGTATCATCACATAGATGGATTTGAATTTCTTTTATATGACGAGTGTGTAACTCTTTCTCTTTTCTTATCTCTTTCTCTTTTTCACTCTCTCTCTCTCTCTCTTTCTCTTTCTCTCTTTTTCTTTCTCTCTTTTTCTCTTTGTTGTTTTGTTGTGTAGCTTCTCGATACAAAGCTTACTAAAAAGATTCTATTGTTCAATTTTAACGCGGCCTAATACACATACAACACACGTCACAACAAGCTACATACACAGATCTTATACAAATCGTTTTATCTTACATACATGCATACATATAAACATATACACGAATATATCATAGGTAAGTTGATAACATTTTCTAAAATATTTGTTAATAGAAAATTATTAATCATAAATTATACAGCAGGTGCCTTCAGCTTTCTCGAACAAACTTTTCATTGTATTCGTAGAATGCAATAGCTCGTTTATATGTATGTATGTATATACACTTTTATGTAAATAGGTATATACATATTACATATACATCTACAAATACTTAATTAAAAAAAAAAAGGTTTTCAAGTCAATAACACGTCAGAAATAAAACAAACAACCACCAAGTGCCAATTTGAAGAACAAAGAAGAGTTTTTTCTATTTTTCCATATCAGGGTTTTTCAAAGTGTGCAACGCGACTCCATATGAAATTGCATATTAAATTTTGGGGTTGTGATAAAAATTACAAATTAGTTCAAAACCAGTTTAGTGACAGTAAGCTTAGAATATGTTTGAGTTTGTGACAGTGAAGATGATAAATTATTGAGTTATACAAAAAATTGCGATAATATTTGTTCAATAAAAAAGGGGGATCGTTGAATGCAAAAGTTTGAGAAACCCTGCTCTGTATATTATAAATAAATGATACATATACATATATATGTATGGATGCAATTATCTTTTATATACACATAGAAATATATATATATATATATATATGTATATTCGTTTGCAAGTTCGGCTTTTCTTGAAAACTTCGTTAATACTTTATCCATTCGATATCTTTTTTTTTCTTCTATACTTACTTTCTTTATCTCTTTAAAAGATATTACACCAACGATATTCTTATTATTCGATTCTCGAAAGTTCTAGCTTTTTATTTTTATTTTTTTTTATTTTTTTTTTATTTTGTTTTGTTAACTTTTATACGAGAGAAAACGAGTGGTAGAAAACGAGCTTCTTGTTACAAAAAAGAAAAAAAAAAAACAAACTTAATGATAAACTTTTTCAATCATTTCCAGGTTATTTATCTTTCAGCATCCTGCCTCTCTCTCTCTCTCTCTCTCTCTCTCTCTCTTTCTCTTTCTCTTTCTGTCTTTCTCTCCTTCTCTCTCTCTCTCTCTCTTTTTCTATGTAAAATCTTTCTTTTGCAGGCTGCGATACGCGATTCGGATTAAAACGAAACAAAATGAACAAATAGAATAACAAAAAAAAAAAATACAATAAAATATCAGATATTATTTGTGTACTGACTAAAGACATTTTTTCAGGTAGATGATTGTGCTACTTGCTTCACGAGACCGATGATTCAAGATTTTTCCTGTATCAATCACCACATCCCATAAACTCCCTTTCCTTTTTCCCCATATATATTTCTACTTTTCAACATTTTTATCCCCTGAGGTTCTTTGTAATTCGATGGTCATCCTTTTTTCTTATTTTTATTTTGACATTTAACTTCTTCTATTATTTTTTTATTTTTTTTTTATAAATATTTTATCATACGTGTCACCCATTACCATCATCGTTATCGTCATTATCACAATCGTTCTTGTTGTTGTTGTTGTTGTTGTTGTTATCACCGTCAAACCTCTATGAAAACAAATATTTAGAAATGTACCTCGTTTAAATGTATTTTCAAAAAAAAACAAAACAAAACAAAAAAAAAGAATAGGAACTTTGGAGAGTCAGGAAAGTTTGAGAAAGAGTGAGAGAGAGAGAGAGAGAGAGAGGGAGAGAAAGGTCGAGAGAGGATGTGAAAAGAGAGAAAGGGATGAGAGAACGAAAGATTTCAATGAGAAAGTGAGATTATATTTTTAGAAGCTGCACTTACCTAGATGAGAGAGATAAGATAACATCTAATTGATATTATTATTCGTAATATTTAAAATAAAGCTTTCGATGATGAAAGAGAAAAAAGTTTTTTTTACAAAAAAAAAAAAAAAAAAAATAATGGGTTAACTAAGAGCATGAGTTTTATTCAGAAGAAAATAATAATATTAATAATAATTCTAAGAATAATAATAATAATGATAATAATAATTCTAATAATAAAATTAAAAATAAAAATAATAATAACGCGAAAAGGGGGGGGGCGGGAAATTAAAAATTAAAAATACAAAATACGAAAAATATGAAGAAAAAAAAAAACAAAACAAAACCCAGAAAAAATATAAATAATTAATAATAAAATATAATAATATATTCGATCGAATGTTTGTTTCTTGTTGTCTTCTTTTTGTTTGTTGCTTTTGACTACGCAGAAAACGGGATGCTCGTCCTCGGTGGTGGTGGTGGTGTCGGTGGTAGTGGTGGTATCGTTGGTGGTAGTGGAGGTGGTGGTAGTAGTGGTGGTGGTAGTGGTGGTGGTGGTAGTGGTGGTGGTAGTGGTGTTGGTAGCGGTACCATTATCAGCGAGTTACGAGTCGTCGCTTTTTCGAATCGGAAGCGCAACAGTACACCCTGCAGCATCCAACGTAGCGAGGAGATCTATTCTTTCTATCAACGCTTCGATTCTGGCAAGATGGTGGGATCTGTGGCCAGCGATACAGCCGGAAGTCTCAACTCGATATCTAGTTCAGAAACAAGCTCGTAAGTAGTGGTGCCTTCTCCCAACCCTCTCTCTCTCTCTCTCTCCGGAACAATTCTGCAAATCGGAAACGCGGACGTATCTTTCTCTCTGTCTTTCTATTTCTCTCTCTCTCTCTCTCTCTCTCTCTCATACTTCTGTTCCCAATTTGTTTCTTTATTTCATCCTCTCCCCTTCTCTCTCTCTCTCTCTCTCTCTCTCTCTCTAACTCTCTTGTTCTCTGTCTATCAATTCGGTTTTTTCTTCTATTTTTCTCTTTTTCATCATTCATTCCAATTGATCATTTGTCTTTGAAACTATTTGTTTCTCTCTCTATCTCTCTATCTCTTTCTGTTTAATTCAAATCAATCTGTTTCTTTATTTATTCTTCTCACTTGTTCTTCACTTTATTTTATCCCAATTTCTCTCTCTCTCTATCTCTCTCTCTGTCTCTCTCTTTTGTTGCAGGAAATATTTGTTGATTAACGTTTAATGATATGATTTTTTTTTTGTTAAATTACTTACCATTACTAGTTTGATTTATTATCTTACTTTACTTTTCTATTCCTTGAAACGATCTTCGTTTTTATATTTTTTATCGTAAAATTTCTTTTGGTTAATTAATAATAATTATTTTTTTAAGGAAGTATATACGTCGTACGTTTAATCGTATTTTTATTATTTCGTTCATAAAATTCATCGAGATTCGAGAGTGTCGGACGAAGATTTTTTTTTCTCTCTCTCTCTCTCTCTCTCTTTTTCACTTGTCGCTTATTGATGTTCTTCCAAATTGTATGATCCTATCGGTGATGCCAGTTTCCAAATTTGTTATTCTAATACACGCTCGTGTCGTCTTGCTTCACTTTTTTCTATCTGTCTTTCTCTCTCTCTATCTCTTTGTCTCTCTCTCTCTCTCTCTCTCTATCTCTCTGTCTCTCTCTCTATCTATCTCTCTGTCTCTCTCTCTCTATCTCTCTTTCTTTCTCTCTCCTTTTCTTCTGTATATTATTTACTCTCTCTCTCTCTCTCTCTCTCTCTCTCTGTTTCAATTACATATCGTTATTATTATTTAATTGAACAATCATCCTTCGTTATTTTCCACTTCGATCAGGACCACAACGATGATATTATATAAACAAAATTAAATTAATTAATTGTTTCGAACAAATGAATTATCCTCGAACAAATTACGTGTTTGTATTTAAGTAGTACAAGTCAGGCATTAATATACGCGGTCAGACCATTAACAAAAATTCTACTTACGCGTGTGATAAAATGTACATATATGTAAAATATATTAACGTATTAACTAACAATCATATGAAAATGAGAAGTAATAAAAATAATATTCAAAAGACAAAATTAAAAAAGAAAAAGAAAAAAAAACCAAAAACAAACACACACGATTCAAAGTATTTATTTGTGTATTCATTTGATAAGAGTACACTGTAATTAATTATTAATTTTTAACTCACTCTCTTTTTCTCATTCTGTGTGTCTCTCTCTCTTTCTCTCTTTCTCTCTTTCTATTTCTTTCTCTCTCTCTCTCTCAGTTTCTCTGTCTATCTCTATCTCTCTTTATCTTTATTTCTAAACTTTGTACAGTGTGTACGATATATACAAAGTCGCCTTGAAAAATGTATACATATATATATATTCTTATATTATATTTTGAAATTTCTTGTGTACATCTACTAATGTTTGAAACTGCTTCTTCTATCACGATTAATATACTGTGTGTATTATAATAATGCATTTTTTGTTTGGTTTGTTTCATTTGTGTTACGCGTTTTTATCGATGTGTTTCGCTCTCTCTCTTTCTCTCTCTCTTTCTCTCTCTGAGAACAAATTTCTCTCGATTAGGTCTTCAATCGAATAAAAAGGAAAAGAAATTAATTTACAAAAATAAAAAAATAAAAAATACAATAATTAATAATTTATCGATGTTTATTGTCGCCTTGGCTTACTGCTTGGCTGCCGCAAGTGATTATATCTCGTATTATCGCATTATTATTATTATTATTATTATTATTATTATTATTATTATTATTATTTTGTTTTTATTATTATTATTATTATTGAAAAACTTGTTTTCCGAAGCACATTAAAAATAATTGTACATAAAAAATATATATATTCGTAATTTTGTTTAAGAAAATTATTATTACATTATTTGTGTGTATGCGTGTGTGTAATTTAATTATGTCTAAACGTTGGAGAAACATTTTTTCAAGAAAATAAAGGGAAAATCATTATTTTTCGTATCATCATCAAAACGGAAAATTTACTTTCTTGTCTTTTTTTTTTTTTTTTTTTTTTTTTTTTTTTTCTTATCATCGTATATATTTTTCTTATCTGAATTTTCTTTTGTTTTTTATTTTTTTTGAATTTTTCCTTTTAAAATATATCTGTGTATAATCCTATATTATTTGTACAGCAAACATAATACAAGGTGTCCTAGATTATTTTCTTCGAAAATTTTTATCATCATATTTATGTGAGTTTAACAGAAAAATAAGATAATACGATAAAATCAAATGTTATACGGGAGCTTTTAAAATAATTAATTATAATATTGTGTAACAAAAACATCGTTAATTTCATAAATTTCACATAAATTTCACAGAAGTGTATATTGGTTTTATCATTTTAAATAAATTATTGAAAAGTTCAATGTTAATGCAATATTTTTATTCTTACTTTTATCTTATAAATAAAACTGGTGAAATTTTACAGAAAATAATTGGGACACACTTCTTATATATATATATATATTATATAAATAATAGATATTATTATTATTATTATTATTATTATTATTATTATTATATATGTTTACTTGGAAAGAATATATAATAACATTATTATATTATTATTATAATATATATCGATCTCTCAACGTTGTTTTGTGCGATGCACCTTATTCGTAGATTAGATAAGTGTATTTTGTATTTATCAACGATGAATCGACGATCATGGCTCGTACAACAAATAAAATACAAAAAAACATGTGTTTTTTTTTCTCTCTCTCTTTTTAGGTATACGATAATTTTTTTTTTTTTTTTTTTTTTTTTTTTTACACGAAAATTTACTCGTACGATTATATTCTAACGAAGTTATCTTCGTTTGCGTCGATTCAACGATAATCATCTGTGATAAACAAATAATGATTTTTTTTAAAAAAAACCAAAGAGAATGATTATGTTTTATTTATTAACAGTATTTAATACTCGTGTCTATTTCTATCTCTCTCTCTCTATCTATCTCTCTCTCTCTCTCTCTCTCTCACTCTTTTTTTTTCTTTCTTCCTCTCTCTTACTCTTTCTCTCTCTCTAAACGTATATTAAATGATCGTGTTATCAATTATCATTGACGTAATCCAAAGAAGCAACACGTGGATGAGGACAACTGCAAGGATACTTAATATTTAATAGTTTCTAATTTTCTTTTTCTTTTTTTTTTTTGGTTTTAATATTATTAATTTAAATAATAATAAACTGCAACGTGAATCACGAGCAAGAGTTGTACATTTTGTTTTTTTTTTTTAAATTAAATTTTTGATAACATTTTATGGAAATTATTTCTACACGCATAAATAATTATTACTCGTGCGTGATAATAATCTTGCTTGTTTCACTTGTGTGTAAGTTTATTTTTAAATATTAATAAATCTACTATATAATTCGATAATATAATATCTATATATCTATATATATATATAATGTTAATTTGTCTATTATAAATTTTTATTTCTAATAAGATCACCGTTTAATACAAATCATGTGTGGGATTATATTATAATGGTGTTACAAAATCAAATGAATAAGAAACTCTCCCTGACCCCTGAAAGAAAGAAAAAAAAAAAAAGAAATTGTTCTCTCCTTTTTTTTTTCTTTTTTTTAAAACTAATATTATTCATAGAGTGTGCAATTTAAATTTGGCTCTTAGCAGGATCTTCGAGTAAACGACCGTAAGTCAGTTTTCAATTTGATTTTTTAACTTATACGTATATTTAGAGAATTTTATAATTAACACTTGTCAATCGAATGATTTGTAATTTTTTTCATTCTAGCGTTAGCATGTTTTACCCTCAAGCCCCGCCTCCCCCCCACCCCCCACCACTGATTGAAAATTAGAAATATTATTTAGAACGACTCACTACGATCGATACTGTAAAATTAAATAAAAAATAAAATAAAAAAATAAATCTATGAAAAATCTTCTGTAAAATTATTTTTTAATTTGTCAATATCGATCGTAGTTTTTTTAATCGACAAAATTTGAAACAAATAACACAAACACACGTTACTAATCACACGCATACAGCTGTTAAGTGAATTGCATGAGTTTGATAGCCTGAAGTATGTCTTTTTGATTTTCTATCTAACTCGTATGTTCTCTTCGTATAAACAAATTAATTATTCTTACTTACCTTTCTCTCTCTCTCTCTCTTTCTTGCTCTATTTTTAAACAAATATTTAATCGCTATATTTACACTAAAAAAAAAAAAAACAAAAAAAGAAGCAAAAAACCATTAACACTTTCAGTGTGAATTTTTGACGACCACGTGAGATATTATCCTCTCTATTTTGCTCTATTTTTGTTTTGTCTATCTCTTTCTATCTCATTTTCTATCTATTTCTTCCTCTCTCTCTCTCTCTCTCTCTTTCTCTTTCTATCTTTCTCTCTCTCTCTTTTCATCTCTGTCTATCTTTTCTCACGACAAAAAAAATTCGATTAAAATGAAAAATTAAAACGCACTTTCGTCGAAGGCTTAGGAAAAAAAAAAAGGAAAAAAAAATAAATAAATAAATAATAAAAAAAAAAAGTATAATTAATAATAAAAAATGTAATCGTCCCTCGCTCCCGCCGCAAGATAAGCTTTACGTTCGTTTATCACGTTTCCCCCCTTTTCCACCCACCGTATTCGACGTTAGATAAATAATGACAATTTCATTTATCCAACGTTGTGTGAAATGTTTTTTTAACTACAATTTATTTCGAACAATTTTTATTATTCAAACCTTTTTCTTACTCATTAAATAACAATTTATAATTGTTAAAAATGTAATACATAAAAAAAAAAAAAAAATAAAAAGAATCCAGAAAAAGTGGACGAAGAAAGTTTGAAGATCGTAGAAAAGAAATTATTTGAATAATAATAATAATAATAATAATAATAATAATAAAAAAGAAAAAATTATTCCTACGAATAAATCCTCCGATAATTGGAATTCTTTTCCAGCTACCCCCTGAACCAACCACCCTAACCCCCTCTCAGTCTTCCTCAAATATTAATTTTGATTATTATTCTTTTGTTTACTTTTGAATGAAAAGATTTATTTTTGTTGTTATTTTATTTAATTGAAAAAACAAAAAAAAAAACAAAAAAAAAAGAAAAAACCTACGAAGTTAACAATGAAGATTTGGGAGAGATCGGTAAGATTGTTTAGTAAAAATATTTGTTTGGAAACCGCAGCTGGTCACCCAGTCTGCGAATGGCATCGGAGACCGGGCAGCTGAGAGACTTCATCGAGGATCTTGGTCCTGCACAAGTAGTTGGAAGACAAGCTTTAGGTGCTTGTTATCTTGGTGCCATACAGCTATCTCTTAGCCATACAAAAGGTTATCTCGAAGTTGAGATTATTCGTGCCAAAGATCTTAAAACGAAAATTGGAAGCAAAGGCATTCCAGGTTAGACATTTTCATATTTATTTATTTACATTCATTCTTATCATATTATTAGATTGTCTTCAATGAATCATTCACGAATCATGTGTACATACATGTAAGTGTGTACACGTATGTGTGTGTATGTTCACGTTAGGTTCATTAGTAGGTTTTGTGATTATTATCATTTTTGTTGCACGATTTTTCATTCGAGTTATTTGACGTTGTTTGATTCATTAAATAAATATTGAACTTATTTAATCATTGAGTAATTTTTGTTTTGTTTTTTATATAAAATTATCGAAAATGGGTTTTTTACTGGTAACAAATTTTCTTTTATGTGATTATTTGTAATAATAATTTAATCATCTAATAATAAGTTTGTTATATTAGGGATTTGATTGGAATTGTGATGATGAAATGAAAAATTATTGTTTTTTTCTAATAATTACTTTAATTTTTATTATTCTTCTCTTTTATTATTTTTTTTATATAATATATATATATATATAATTATAAAATATATATTATATATAGAATATAATAAAAATATATAAATAGTAATATAATTATATAATAATATATTATATTAATATATAATTATTTGAATATATAATAAATATAATAAATAAATATATATATATATATATTTTTTATATAAATTTATAAGGACTTATTGTGTAATAATAATTTTTATAATTTTACAGCTCCTTACGTAAAGGTTTATCTGATGAATGGGAAGAAATGTATAGAAAAAGCGAAGACCTCGATGGCACGAAAAACGTTAGATCCTTTTTATCAAGAATCTTTGGCATTTAGAGAAAATTACCGGGGCTGTATATTGCAAGTAAGTAACTTTACACAAAAAAAAAAAAAAAATTCATTCGAAATAATATCATCATCATACACAACATTAATACGTACGATTTGTTTTAATTTAATTTAGATTTTGTTTTCCATTTGATTCAATTTTGTGTATATTCGTAGATAACAGTTTGGGGTGATTATGGCCGTTTCGAAGGAAAAAAAAGTGTTCATGGGCGTCGCACAGATCGTATTGGACGATCTGAACCTGAATCAGATGGTGTTCGGATGGTACAAACTGTTTGACGCCACATTGCTGGTCAGTGGGCCTTCAACCCTTGCTTTATCACGTCGCTCCTCAGCCACGTCCTTAGAATCCTGTAAGATCTAAGAATGATGTTTGTCGATTAGAAGATCGAATTTTTTTTAATTTACGCTTTATATAATCAAACTACGTTTACGTATATATATATATATATATATATATATATATATATATATATATATATGAAACAGACATTTGATTTTTTCGCACGCTTTTTAAACGAAACGGAATATTTTAATGAACAAAATGAACGACGAGATAATGACTCAAAATGATTGATAACAAAAAAAAATCGTAAGAAAATATATCCGATAAAGGATGAGTAAGGACGAACGGAATCGAACGAGGGACACAAAGTGCAGAGGAAAATTTTGATTAGAAAAAATAATAATAATAATAATAAGAAAAAAAAGCTTTAACTTTCGTATCGTTGTAATTTCACGCGAACTAAATGTTTAATCATAAAAACAAAAAAAGTGGGAAAAAAAAAAAAACAAAAAAAAATCCTACGAAAATCTCCGGAGAATTATCATTGTGTATTTATTGAAATATGTGCTTATAATAAGCTTCGTAATAAAAAAAAAACAAGAAGGACCGAGTTTATTGGGTCCTTGTGGAAGTCTTTAAAACCATAAAAAAAAAAAAAATCACATCCGATCGGAAACGATGGGAACATCATATTTGGTTGGAAATAAATTCTAGTTAGTTAGGTAGATCGTTGATTAATATTATTTTATTATCGTTAGATATTATTATTATTATTAAATAATAACCATGTGTGCTAGATGTTTTAAAGTTATTATTAATTGAAATATTACTCGAATCTCGTTTGAAATAAAAGAAAATGGATAATATAACAAATTCGAGTTAAATATTGTTAAAATAGAACGATAATATTTGTCTTCTTTCATCAAATGATATGAAATGAAATGAAATGAAATGAAATGAAATGAAATGAGATGTCAGGATATTTTTTATTGAATTAAATTCATCAAAAGTTATATCATAATAATTGTTAAATTAATATAAAATAAATGAACAAACGAACGAATGGATTTAAATGAAATGTTGTTATGAAAATAGAAAAAAAAACGGTGTAAAGAAAGTTATATGGGAATTAGTTGTTTTTTTGTTGTTGTTGGGGGTATGATGGGGGAATACGCGTAAGGCTATGTCTTTCTAGAAAACATCACTATAGAGCATCCGCATATCATGTACGCCATATCAGACGACACATAAGCTAGTCTTTATGTAGACTAGTTAATAGAAGTACAGTAGCAGCCATGTTCCCCCATATTGGATTGCGGCAGATAGTTTTAGGTACGCACCCCCCAATGATCAAGGAATACTTTGTAGTTAGTTCTATGATTTCACGTGGGTACCAAGAATTTTTAATTAAAAAAAAAAACAAACAAACAAACATAAAATAATAAACAATATTTCTCATAACTTTTTGTTACCAAACAATTTAACAAAATTAATTTCATTTCAAAATACGAAGTTTTTTCGATTTTTTGTTAAAAACATTAAATCGTTTTGCAAATTAAATGTTAATTATTATTATTCGTAACATAAATTTAATTCTTTAAATTAACAAATACAAAAAAAAAAAACAAAAAAACAAGAGAATAATTTCGATTTGTCAAAGTTCAATCGTTTATTCAACATATTGTTATTTTCTTTTTTTTTTTTATTTAATTTTTCATTTTTTTTTTTATTCTTATGAAAAGAGTACCCGCGTAAAATCGACACTTTTCATTATCGTTTGTTGTTGGAAACAATTTTTTTCTCTTTCTCTCTTTCTCTCTCTCTCTTTCTATATATATATATATATATATATTTTTTTTTCTTCTCTCTCTATTTTTTAATCTGAATTTTTCTATGAAAACTTTACCCCCGTTCTTCCATTTTTCTATCTCTCATTGTCTGTTAATATTTTTCTTTCTGGTTTTTTTTTTTTTTTTTTTTTTTAATATTTCTTGTTATTTTTTCATCTTCTTCTTCTTCTTCTTCTTCTTCTTCGTTTTTTATTATGTATATATTTGTTTTTATTTATTTATATATATTTATTTCATGGCATCCATTTTATTCCTGCTCGTAAAAAAACTGTTCATTGTACATACACTCATACACGAACAAACAAACAAACAAACACAAACACACACACACACACACATGTATATATGCTCATTATTAACAAAGAAAAAATTAATCGTCGAACATTGAATATTGATCGTTGATTCGTAAATAATTTTTCTCAGAGAGGTTTTGTTTTATTTTTTTTTTTTTTTATGTAACAAGAAGAGAAAAAAGAAAAAGAAAAAATATCAAAAAAAAAAAAAATAAAATGGATAGATAAAAGAGTTAAATAAAATAAAAAAAAAATAAAAAAAGAAAAAAAGATGAGAAGCTTGTACAAAAAATATTCGTTGATCAGTTCGCATAACGTTCGTTCATCCTTTAGACGTTTGATAGATAAACCTGATTTATATAGATAAATGGTTTGTGAGGTAAGTCATTGAGACAAGTATTCGGAAGTCCTATTTTTCTTTTTTTTATAGATGTGTCAATCAGAATTATAAATGTCTCCTTATTAATTTTTTTTTATCCAATTCATATTGAACGATCATATCGAAGTTTCGAACAATCGTAAGAATACCAAATAAAGAAACCTATATCTTTTTATTCATTTAATTCATTGAATAAATATATTATTTATATATTAAAATATATAAAATTAATACTATATATACTGTATATAAAAAAAAAATACTATATATAGGTGTCTTATTTCATAGAATACGCCATTTGTTTGAAAAAACAACTTCACACATGATTTGTATAATAATAATATTAAAAAAAAATATTTATGATATAATATATAATATTATTATTTATATATAAATAATTTTAATACATAAGGTGTCCTTAATTCTAAATAATATGCATAAATGTTATTGGATAGGAATATTTGTTTAAAACATTTATATATATATATATATATCATTCACTGCGTTTGAAATAAGATACCAAGTATATTAATAAAATATAATAAACATTATATATTAGAAAAGAAAAATTAATTAAACAAATACGATTTTTTGATACTTCTTCATTAAAAAAAAAAAAAATATATGTTATTGAAAGTTCATGAATTATGATTAATTAATGAACACGTTTTCGTGCCTGTACTTTCAGTGAAATCACTGCGAATCGATGAACTTTCGAGTGAACGTGAAACGGAGGAAAAGAGATCGACACGTTTTTTGGACGTCGATGAACGATGATGAAAATGTGATGAAGAAAAAGAAGAATAAGAAGAGGATGAAGAATAAGAAGAAATGTCATTGGTGAAAATCGAAGTATACAAATGTTCGAGTACGAGGGACGAAAAATTGTGTGCTGCTTACCCTAAAAGTCGAGAAAAAAAAACTAACACAACATTTGTCGTCGTGTGATTAAAAACAAAAGTAAAAAAAAAAGAAAAGATAAGAAAAAAAACCTCACACACTCACGCAAACACAAAAAAATAAATTAATTAATTAAACGACGAAGATTGTAACGAACAAAACAAAACAAAAAATAAATAAATGAAACGAACAATTTTAACAAACAGAATTCCAGAACAAACAAGAGGATGAAGAAAACGACGAAGAATTATTATTAAACTTAAAATGTTTATTTAAAATGACGAAAACACAGAACTCTTTGAATAAAAAAACAAAATAAAATAAAAATTAATTTAAATTAAAGTAAAATAAAGTAAAATAAAGTTAAGTAAAATAAAATAAAATAAAGTAAAGTAAAGTAAAGTAAAAAAAAAAATAAAATAAAATAAAGTAAAGTATAAACTAAAGTAAAGTAAAATAATATAATATGAAATAATATAATATAACAAAAAAAAAAAAAATAAAAAACACAGGATACGATTTGAAAAAGACGAGATCATCGCGAATCGTTCGCGAGTCATGATATACATATTATATATTATATATATATAATATATAAATATATATAATATATATTTATATATATATATTATAAACATATACATACATGCATACGTATACATATATACATATAAACACACGTATAAATATTCAAAAAATACCCACGTATGTTTGTGCAAAAAGAACAAAAAAAAAAAATAAATAAATTCTAATATATAAGTCGAAAGTGAAGAAGAAATAGAAAAAAAAAAAAAAGAAAAAAAGAGGAAAAAGAAGAAGAAGAAGAAAGTGATAAAAGAAGATTAGACATTTAACAATTAAACAAAGGGACATTAAAAAGCTACACACACATTTGTAAATAATCTTTGAACGACGCCGTACGTACGTACGTGCGTGCGTATATGCGTGCGTTTGTGCGTTGTGCGTTTGTGTGCGCTCGCTCGTGAGGGTTTTTAAATGAATGATTACAAATTATATATAAAATATAAATATACATACATACATACATACATACGTACATACATGCATATACATATACATATTATCTAGAGACACTTTCAAGCTACCATAAATAAAAGAAAAAAAAAAAAAGGATAAAAAAATTATACACAAACGGAAAAAAAAAAAATAAAATCATAAATAAGTAAAAACCAAAGGAGAGGCAAGAGTGAACGATCTTTTTTTTTTTCTTTTTCCTACGAACGATTCGCAGTACCAATGGACAATTTAAAAAAAAAAAAAATAAATTTAAATAAATAAATGAATGAACAGAAAAGAATGAAAGATACGGAACAAACAACCAACAACAAAAAAATACACAAAATATTAAAAAGAGAACAAAAATGATAAACATATTGTTGTTGCTGTTGTTGTTGTTGTTTTGTTGTTGTTTTGTTGTTGTTGTGTTGTTGTTTTTGTCATCGCGAATTTTTATGTCAACTAACGTCTAACCCACGAGGCATCGTATTAATAACCAACACAACAAACAACAACAACACAACACAAACAACTGCAACAAGAACATTAAAAAAAAACATGCGATTGTCATTTGTTGTAAATATTGTAATAATTTAATATACATATATACATACGTATATATATTCATACTTATTATATATATATATGTATATATACATACATAAAATACATACTTACATAAAAAAAAAAAAAACTACATATACATATACATTTGCGATACCGCGTGCACGCAAGTTTTTGAATGTAATAATATCGTTGCCTTCGCTATTGATGATTGTACGTAAACTATACTTCTTTCCGTTTATCTTCTTTCTTTTTCATATTTCTTCTTTTTTCGAGCCACCCCCTTTCACCGTAAACAAAAAACCACCCCAACCCCTTCAGCTTTTTATATCGATTAAAAAATCACTTATCTGTCGATCGCAGTTATTTGATTTTTAATTTTTCTAAACGAACGTGGTGCATTTGAATTAATCAAATGTATCATTTGTTCTATCTTTAATTTGTTTAATTAATAAATAAATATATATATATATGTATGTATATTTCTACAATTTATTATTATAATTGAATTTAATTAAATGAGTGTAAGATTATAAAATATGTGATCTTGTGTAACTTTTGAAAATAATTGTTTAAATACTTCGTCATTTTTTTTTTACGCAATACTAATCAATATTATTCTAATTCACGTATATACATGCAAACAATGTTGATCATGCTCGATTTTTGATTATATTCTTACACACTTGATGCAAATTGTAAAATGCAGTTTATTCAATTTTTTTTTTCTTTTTTTTTTTTTATTTCTTTGCGAAACACAATGCGATCGTAAAAAAAAAGAAATTGTTGTAAATTTGTCGTAAGAAAAATGATTTTTAAAAGAGAACTCTTTACGGGGTGGCAAAAAAAACAAATTGAATGTTAGAATTGTTGGTTTTGGTATTAAGAAAAAATATAAAGGATAAAGAGATAAAAAGAAAAAGAAAAAGAAAGAGAGAGAGAGAAAGAGAGAAAAAGAGAGAGAAGTTAAGTGAACGTTAATTTATTTGTGCCGAGTCAACGCGAACTTCTCGTCGAGCTTGATTTTTATTGTAAAAAAAAAAACAAAAAACAAAAAAAAAACTCAAATTCTTCTTATTGAAGAACAAAATTTTCCCTGATAAATTAATTGTAAAAAAGAGAGAGAGAGAGAGAGAGAGAGAGATAGTAGAGTGGAAAGAAAAAGGGATTGAAAAGTGATAGAAAAAAAAAAAAAAGAAAAAGAGAAACAAATAAGTATCCTTCAAGGTTTGACCAATTTAATGAAATTAATCAATTCGAATAAAAATAAAATCATTCTCGATTAATTAGAAATAAATTATGACGATCTATTTTTGTCATGATTAATAATTGTTTGCTTGACAAAAAAAAAAGAAATTAAAAAGAAACAAAAAAAAAAACACAAAAAAAAGAAAATAAATAAATGGAAATGACAAGAAGATGTGTGCTGAACCTTTAAGGGGACTTTAGGAAACCAACAAAATATTATGGCAAAGTTAAAAACGAGTGTGTAAGAAAGAGAGAACAAAATATGAATGATTAATTAGTGAGAAAGAGAATGAGAGAATGATTGAAATATTGTATGCATGGTGTTTCAGAGAGAGAGAGAGAGAGAGAGAGAGAGAGAGAGAGAGAGAGAGAGAGAGAGTGAAAGAGAGAAAGATGACATGAGTTGACAAATGAGAAAAAGAGAACAAATATTAACATTGAATACTTCATCGTGTTATGTGTTCGATTCTAATTTCATTAAATTTACGTAATTTTAAGTATTTCAAGCTCGTTCAATGTGTGAAGACACATATATTGTGTTAATGTGTCTGTTAAACGTGCATTTACAACCAACACAACATTATATACCAATATATACATGTATTCACATATTGAAATATGTGAATGTATGTATAAATGTTGAAATAAATATGTATAGTTTTTAAGTAAACGAGCTCTCCGCGTTAATAACGAAATGCAGCAGCACCACACAGCATATTATTAAATCATATACATGTGTATATATTTAATTACGTTTATGTGTGTGTATGGGAGTTAATGAAAGAACGATATAAAAATACTGAATGAATAATCATGCTGATAATATAATATAATATTACAACAACGGGATTAGCATTGTTTTTTTTTTTTTCCAATTGTATTTTTTATTTTTTTTATTTTTTTTTTTTTTTTAATTCTTTATTTGTTAATCATTTTTTTCTCTTCTTTTTTAGTATGAAACGAAAGTAATTTGCTAGAGTGAATATTAATTATGTATAGTAAATTAATATGAGAAAAAAGAATGATTGAAAAGGATGAATGAAAGAAAGAAAGAGAGAGAGAGAGAGAGAGAGAGACAGAGATAGAGAGAGAGAGAGAAGGAAGATTCTATGATATACAATTTTTTATTTCTACAATAATTTAACTCCATACGAAAATATATAATAAAATATAATAAAATCGAATCGTATTTGTTCGAACTACATTTTGTTTGTTGATAAAACTCAAGAATTTTCTTTTTTTTTTTTTCCTTCCCCCCCAATTTCTCATCGTATTTTTTTATTCGGAAATATTTGAGAAAGAAAGTGAGAGAAACAAATAAAATAAAATAGAAAAAAAGAAGACACTTAAACATAAAAAAATGACACTCCCCTTAATAATTTGTCTATTTATTTAAATATAATAATCAATTTTTATGATTAGCTTGTTTCAATGCTACTTAAAGTCATCCAGTGTGTGTGTCTGTCTGTCTGCTTGTCTATCTGTATGTATGTATGTATGTAAATAAATGAATGTAAAAGTAAGAAAGTATTTAAAAAGGTATGTACGTACTGTTACGTACGTTTGTGTGTATGTATGTAATATATATGTGTGTGATAAGTGTGAAAAGTAAGCTTGCAAATATCGCGTATCGGAAAATCGTTGAAGTGTTGCTACGCCGCCGTGAGCTTTTGGAAAATGATATATACATATATACGTAATATAAACAATTTATAAACAAAATGACAAAAAAAAAAGAAATAATATAAATAAGACAAAAGTGACAAGTAAAGAATAAGAAGAAGAAGAAGAAGAAATAAAAAAAGGAAGAGGAAAAAAAAGCTTGCAATTTTGTTGATTTCATTTTGCTCAGCTTCAATCGGCTATAATAAAATGCATAACGCGTAGATGTTTAAATAAATAAACAAATAGAAAAAAAAACCATCTTATACGGAATAAACTAATGGATTTTGAAATGAATGAGATTGATGAAAAAGAGGGATGAAGGAAAAAGGAAGGGTGAACAGAAGGGTCAAAGTATTTTAAATGATATAAGTGGCATTTTAACATATACAAATTAACGTGCTTAAAAAATAACATTTAGAAATGTATACGGCAAAGAGAAAGAGATAAAGAGAGAAAGAGAGAGAGGCACTGAGAGACAAGACAAACTTTTTTACTCATGAAATTGACAAAGATATTGCAAAAAATAAAAAAAGAGAGAGAGAGAGAGAGAGAAAATGATGAATCTAAACAAATAAAAAAAAGTAATCGTCAAGAAAGGAAGCAACGAAGATACCGAAATGAATTTTGTTTTAATTATTGTTATTATTTTTTATCCTGCATTTATTAAATTTAATAAAAAGAGTCTTTGAATTATTAATTATATTAAATACAAAATAAAATATGGATGATTTGTAATAGAAAAAAAAAAAAAGGGGAAACGTTATGTGGTATTTTATTGGTTATTTTAAAATCAAATGAAATACAGTAGACAATGAAAATTTTTCAGTATTTTACGATTGTTCAAAATGAATTGATTTTATTTTTTTTCTGTTAAAACATTATTTTATGTATTATTATTATTAAAAAAAAAAAAAAATTCTTTCTTTTGAAATGCTTTAAATGAAAATAAAATGACGAATCGTCGATGTCTACAAAAAATGTCCAGTCAGTCATTAAACGACAACAAATCGATAAGTTAATCTTGAATAATAATATTAATAATAATATTAATAATATTAATACTAATACTAATACTAATGCTAATAATAATAATAATAATAATAATAATAATAATATTAATAATAAAATGAAATGAAACGTACGATTATCATACTCTTTGTCATGCCCATTTGTACATAGGCATGATCAATTCTTAGGAATGATCGAACAAACGCATCATGCGAGTCACGCGTTATACATAAACACACATATACATATTTAATAATAATTAATTAATTCTATAAAATTATACGAGAACAAAAGTCAAGGGGTAAAAGACATTTTCATCAGACGAATATGAAAGATTTAAATAAGACGTACCGAAAATAAAAAAAAATACTTCAGAGAAAATGAGAGAGAGAGAGAGAGAGAAAGAGAGAGAGAGGAGAATGAGAGAGAAAACAAAACTGAAAGAAAACAAATAAATTAACGATATTCACAACTTTGTACTTATTATTACACTTTAATTAAACTGTTGTAATTAATTTAAGCCGAAGGTAGCGACGAAGGAAATTGTAAATGAAAAGTTGAAAGCACGAAAATATTATGCTAAAGAAAAATAATAAGAATAATAAAAAGTGAATGATATGTTAAAAGTTAAATAAAATTTAAAAAAAAGGGGCAAATTTTCAATGAAATGTACGAAATGTAAATGGGTTATAAGATTTCAGGCAAGCAAATTAACAAAGTAAAATATATTATAAAGAAAAGTAGAACGAACAAAAAGAGAAATAAACAGAGGTTATTAACAATAATTAAATAAAAACAAAAATGGAATGACGAAAAGGGGAAAAGTAAATAGATGAGAAAGAATGAACATTGAAAAAGAAATGTAAAATGAGATGCCTGAGAGTAAAAAAATGAAAAACAGTCAACAAAATTGTAATCGTATTGTTAAAGAACCGAGTTAGATTTCTAATCGCGATACGTTGTGTGTGTGTGTATGTGTATATGTACAAGAATGATTCTTAATATGTATAAATGTTAAAAAGAGAGAGAGAGAGTGAGAGTGAGATAAATGGATAGGAATGAAATAATCGAAAATTATTCAAATATTCGATCGTGATCGATAAAAACTTAAAATTTATTTATCAAAATAATTGCAAATTATTTATTCAATTTCAATTAAAAAAATTATAAAAATTATAAATGATATTATTCAAGCTGATCTTAGTAATTATACACATTTCTTATTGTTTTTTATTTATTTTTTTTTTTTTTGAATATTATTAAAATTTAATTTCAATGAATTTATTGATCCGATCGAAGTTAGAAACAAAAATGTAGAAGTTTGGTATGCATGAAATAGGGGTAAGAAAATGTGAGTATTAATGTGAGAAAGATAAGAATAAATGAGAATGAGAGTGTGTACAAGAGATGAGAGAGAGAGAGAGAGAGAGAGAGAGAGAGTGAGAGACAAGTTTGTAAGGAAAAACACGGTTTTTTATGTTAACAAACAAATGATAACGATGGCGAATATACGAAAATTGAGAACAAGAAAGAAATGGAAACACAAAACGATTTGACGACGTCTCCCAAGATTCCAATTAATTAAACAATTATAAATTTGATAGAACATTTCATTTAAATTTTAATCGCAATTTTTTACTAAATAATAACAAAATAAATACAATGACAAAATCATGATTTTAATTAATCAATTAATTATCATAATTAATTGAATAAATTAACTATCTGGTTCAAATTGAAGGTTCAACTATGATACAAAAATCTCTTTTGTATGATCATCTTTTGCCATTGAAATTTACATTTATTTTATTGTCATATAATTGTTATTATTTAATCATTTGTTATAATATATGCAATACACATATGAACGATTTGAATAAATGATTGATTGAATCTTTCAAACCGTCGTCAACTCGTTTACGTGAAACTGAAATTTATAACATAAAACACACACAAATATTTATCAGTAACGAAAGAAAAATATTAAACAATAATGATAAAAAAAGAACATGAAGAAAAGAAAAAAATCAATAAAATGTTAGAAAACACGAGAGGACAGTATGTAGTAGTTAACGAGGTCCGAGAATAAATAATACGCGTCGTGTGGGTGTGTGCGATTTCATAATAAATGAATACACTAAGAAAGAGAAGAGTACGAACCAACACAACAACAGCACGAAGAAAGCAAAATATGATTAAAACTAAACCGAATACGAACAAAAAAACAAATAAATCTATATATAAAATTAAATTAAACAAATAAAATTCTTTTGAAAAATGTGTGACATGTGGGTGGCATGTAAAAGTGATAAACGAAAAGAAAATATAGGGGAAAACGAATGAACCAAAAATACGAATACACATTCACATGCATTCACATATATAAATACACACACACACATATATATATACACAATATATGTGCAAATATCAGAAATAAGAGAACGTATACACACTCTCGCACATAAGCGACAAATTCACATCAGCGCGAAACATATGCATACACACACACACACACACGAGGTAATGAACGTAATAATAATAATAAAAAAACAAGGAAGAAAAAATAATTAAAACAAAATAAAACGAGAGACAGAGACAGGAATAATGATTAAAAAAAAAAACAATACACACACACAAAAAACACCTATATTTCGCTGTTGTCGCTCGAGGAGAGTTCGCGGCGGGATGGCACGAAGCGATTAAAGAAAAAAAAAAACAAAAAATATATAATGAAAACAAAAACGAAAAAAAAAAAAATTGAAAAAAAAAAAAACAGAAACTAAATAATAAAGAAAAAACGCGTTAGTGACTGTATCTAGTATAATATGCCAGATAAAAAAAAAAAAAAAAGATACCCCCGAAGCCAGACATGGCGTGTGACAATAAAGTGATTCAATGATCTCGTTGCATTTCAATCGGTGTCTCACCTTTCATGTTATATATATATTTTCAAGCGCATACCTTTTTTTGTAATATGAGAGAAAGACGATTTAAGAAGAAGAAAAAAAATTAATTAATAATAATAACAATTATTATTAATAATAATAATAATAATAATAATAATAATAATAATATTAATAATACCTATAATAATAATTATAATAATTATTATAATAATAATATTAATAATTATAATGATAATATTAATAATAATAATAATAATAATAATAATAAAATAAAATAAAATAAAGCGACGACAACGCGAGTAAAAAAAGAAAAGAAAAACAACTTAATAATAATAATAATAATAATATTAATATATATATAAATATAATAATATTTATATATATATATATATATGCATATATATATATATATATCTTCGATAAAATGGCGCCTCGAAGAAGAAGCAGAAGAAATAAAAAAGAGAGAAAGAAAGAGAAAGCGAGAGAGAGAGAGAGAGAGAGAGAGAGAGAAAGAAGAACAAGAAAGAGAGAGAGAGAGAGAGAGAGAGAGACAAAGCGAGATGGTATTTTTTATTTCCCTATTACTCATAATTTCACCGTTTGTCATGTTCACGAATATTTCTAACGAAATAAATTAATTAATTTAAAATGAATTATTTTCTTTTTTCAAGATTACCAAGAATTATTAAATGTTTATCCAATTTCCTTTTCATTAATATCGTTGCAATCGAAATTTGATTAATTTTTTTATTTAAATTTATCTATGTTTAATTTATTTATTTCAATTAAAATGTGTAATATTGTGCTCGTAAAACATTATTATATATATATTATAATTATGAATTTTTATATTTAATATTTATCTTTACAATGATTTGTAATTAATCGACAGTAAAGATAACAGATTTCTGTTTTACCATTGTAGTATGTACTCCGAAGATAACTTTTGTCTCACTTACTAATGATACTTTTTCATTTATGTAGTTCTAAATTAATATTACAGATGGTGCTGATATTACAAAATCTTGCATAAAATAATACATCAAGCATAGTTTAAACAATTATATTTTATTAATAAAATACAACTGGTGTCATCGATTTTTGTCTTCTTCTTCTTCTATAATTTCTATACACAATGGCCTTTAATGTATAAAAAAATAAAAAAAAAAAAAAAAAATAAAAGAAGATTAACATCAATAGCCCAAGCCTGTAATATTCATGAAATGAAAATAAATCGTAGGATTAAAGAGAAAGATTTCTTTGCGCATGCGTACTCGATTTAATTTAATCCCGATTGGCGCTAAGAATGAAGAAAATTCAAAAGCCTTGAAAATAATCTCCTAAGTTGTACGAGACTAGACGATTACACACCGTTTTGCCCTCTTGGATCCGTTTTGACGTTAAAATTGTGCGATGTCACGTGGTGAAAATCGTAAAAGGAAAGAAGGGTTCCCTCTTGTTTCTATTCTCTCGATTCATCCCCGATGACGTTAAAAAGATCGTTCCTCGGTGAATGATAATAAACGTTGCGAAGCGAACCGATGCGAGAAATAGGATTTGCAACGATTTGAAATTTATCCGCGTTAAATCTGACCCTACTCTTTTTCTTATTCTCTTCTTTATCGTTTGAACGATGTGACACTCGTGAAAAAAAAAAAAAGAAAGAAAAGGAACGGGATGACAAAAAAAAAAGAATGTCTCCTTTATCGATTTCTTCCACGTGACACAACGTTATCCTATCTTTTGTTGTTGTTGTTGTTGTTGTAGTTTCTTTCATTTTTATGCTTGACGTAATTAATTTTATGCAAAAACAAAAAATGGTATCACACACAGGAGGATAAATTGTGCTCATTATATGTATATTTTTTAAATATTTAATTTAAAATTGGATAATAAATAAAATAATATCTCGTAATTGGATATTAACAAATTAAACAGATTAAACGGAGTGTTTTATAAATTGATGGAAAATTTTATTATGAAAATACGATCACGCGAACATAGAAGAAGAAGAAGAAGAAGAAGAAGAAGAAGAAGAATAAGGCTTTCGTGTAACAATAAATAATGCTTTATTAACATACTAATTCCTCAAACGAAATGAACGTGGTCGCTCAGCTACCACGAACTAAGAGAAGAATGGAAAGGGTTTGAGAGAGAAAGAGAGAGAGAGAGAGAGAGAGAGAGAGAGAGAACGGGTCTTAACTAAAAGTCTTAAATGAGAACGACGCACGCTGCGGTTCTAATTAAAACAAACACGATTATAAGTTTCAACTCTTGAATTTATAATCGGTCTCTGTGTGTGTGTGGGGGGGGGAAAGTGTAAGTTAAAACATTTGGTTCGTAAAATGTTCTTTTCAATTAGCGAATAATCTTTCAGTACTGAAGAAAATTCATATAATTATTTTTACATTTATATTTACTTTAAGAAATGTTAAATGTAATCAAAAGAAAAAAGAAAAATAATTATTGAATAAAAAAAAAAATAAAAAATATATTAAATAATTACAAAATGTTTTGTTTCATTGTAAAAAGTGATGTTTGAAATAAAAAAAAAATTCAAATAATAATTTTACACTTATATTTATTTATGAAAGAATAATCATCGGATAAAAACATTGAATTAGAAATGTTTTAAATAATAATTTTTCTTGTGTGGGGATACATCTGAAGGAACTGGAATAAGATTGAAGTTTTACAAAAAGAAACAAAAAAAAAAGGAAAGAATTAAAACAATTAGTAAAATGAAATTTTGAAAAAAGATAACAATGAGAATAAAATAGTAAGACATAGGCTACCGGAGGTGTATTCTCAAGGTAGGACGATTACATCGGCGTTTAGACACCCGCTGGGCGATTCGTCTAAGCCGAGCTTAAGTTCGGCTTAGCTCTTACCTTATTCTTCCTGTCGCATGCAGGTTTGCGAGTAACCTAACGTAAATTTGGTTTTTTTCGTTAAAAATAATACTTAACAGCACGACTATACATTATAAATCAAATCTATCGAATAATATTAAATAAAATAATAATACAAAATGATCGGATGATTTAACAAAACAAAATACAAAGTAAATGAATTTGTAATAATTGTTTTATTTGGCTTTGTGTTTTTTTGATATTAAATTTCATTTTTAAATTAGTTGAACATGAAAATGTAAGATATTATTTATATCGTAAGATATCGTAAGATAAAAAATGCATCAAATGCATTTTTTAATTATAAGATAAAGATTTCTTTGTGCCAATAAACTCGCTCGGTGGTAGAACAAAATATTTGTACGCTTTAGGTCGTACAAAAGTCGGCATCCTTTGTTCTTTTAATTATTAACTTATTATCCTTCAACAAACTGACTTGGCTCGTATATTTCGAAATTAACAACTCCGTGTAGTATAAATACAGAAGAACGCGAGGCAAGTTTTATTAATTTATCGTTCGTTGTATATTACATGAAGTTCAGAAATGAATAAAGAAAGAAATAAAGAAAGGAAACGAGAAAGAAAATGAAAGAAAAACTGGCGAGAGATGGTCGAAGAAAAGTTGGCTCTTTTAATTACAGTGAGCAATTAAAAGACCACGGTTGCCATGTTTGGTAAAGGCACGTCTTTAAAAGGGATGAAAAGCCACTTCTTTCTTTATCAACGTATCAACATGGCACCTTTTTATTCGAGTTCTACATTCTCGCCTATCTCGCGAATCTTGCTAATCAAGTTACGTCGAGTTGTCATCCTTTCTTCCTTCCTTCCTTCCTTTCTACGTTCCTTCATCTAATGAAATTAAATTAAGATGTATCTAAGAATACAGATAAAACATTTTCTACAATTTTCTTCACGATTTTCTTTAATTAATTACCAGTTTTGAAAACGAGTTTTCCAAATGATTTGATCGAATAATTAAATATTAATATTTTAAGTATAAAATTGTGTATGTGTATGGATACTTTTATATATATATATATATATATATATATATATTAATTTTATTAAATTAATTATAATTATATATTAAAATAAATATGATATTATATAAAATTAATAATTAGACATTTCTACAATAATTCATATGAAAGTGAAATATTTAAAATTAAATTTAAAAGATTTGCCTATTTTTTTTATTTGTTTTCTAAATTGTTCGTAATTAAATATTTATATATTATTTATAAATCAAATTTCTAAATTTATATATCATATATCATTGTCGTCTAATTTTTAATATTTAAACCATTTAATATAAATACAATTAATTATTATTATAAAAGATTATTGAATATTTGTAATTATTGGAATGTTTCTAAATTGATAGATGACTAAATTAGGTTGGTTTAATTACAACGATTCAATTTCATCGTGATCGAATTTCCTTTACCATTTTCAAATGAACTAAACAGACCGCAAGTAATTAACCGTAACGTCAATACTAATCTTGTTTCCTTCAACATACACCTTCTCTCTCTCTCTCTCTCTCTCTCTCTCTTACTATTTCCATTTCTATTACATTACTAATTACATTATCAACTACGATAGAGTTGATAGAATTTGTATATATACACAATAAAGACAATTTCCTTCCAACTGTATAAGATTGTTATCACTTTGGTTAGAGTTTTCCATCTAACTAGGGACATTTATTCGATTATCGTTTAATCGATTCAGACCACTCAACTATATGAGAGTATACCTCGTATTATACTAACCAGCATACTTTTCTATAAAAACCCGCATCATCTAAAGTATTGATAGTTACTACCAATTCCTAAATATTCTATGTTTTCCAAATAGAATTAGGTTTTCTACTTGATCAAATTTATTATATAAATATTATTATATATATATATATTAAATTTAATTGTAATATTAATTCTTTGCACTCCTATGTCGAGTGTAACTCGACATCGGTTTTTACATCAAAAGATATCATAACTTGGAAAATTACAAAATATAACATAATGAAAATAAAAAAAATGAACATTTTTATTTAATTCATTTCCTCCTATACAATATATTTAAATTATCATATTTGTCAATTAAAGTAAATTATAAATAAATATTTGAAAAACATTGGAATCTGCCGAAAATAAAATGGAAATATAATTCGGATTAATAAAAAATTTAATAATAATATTAATCATTTTATAATAATATAAATATTATATATACACATGTATGGAAATATATTTTTGGATAAAAAAATAATATTAGAAAAAAAAAACAGAAAAAAAAACAAAGAAATAACTAACTAAACGATTATGTATGAATAAAGAGAAATCAACGAGGGGGTGGAGGGAGGAGGGAGGAGGGGGGAAATGCGCGATTTGAAATAGTTGAAACGGATCGAATCGATGAAAAAAGATGATGACGATTGCTCGTTTACCTTGTTCAACGTGTCCTCTACACGATGAGCGTAGAATTGGCAAGCGTGGAAGAACAATGAACGGGAACGAAGCAAGGTATAAGCACGAGTTGTTAGGTATATGTGTGTTTATATGTGTGTGTGTGTGTGTGTGTGTGTGTTGTGCTTGTTGCTTTTCGCCCTAGGGAGAAAAAGACCGGTCCTACGTCAGCGGGGAATTGTATGCCGGATGAAATTAGGATAATTTCTCGCGCAAAAAGGAAACGCGAGCAACCAATGAAAGAAAGAGAAAGATAGAGAATGAGAATGAGAATGAGAATGAGAATGAGAAAGAGAGAGAACACTAAAGCGTAAGAAACTTTAACGAGTTCGGAAATATGTTGCTCCAATAAAACTTGAAAATAAAACTACGAAAAGAAATGAAGAAAAAAACTAACGCCAGTCGTTAGCTTTGATTGAAAGGCTTATTCTTCTCGTTAAATAAATTGCATCTCTTATTTATCCTATCAAGTACATTTGTCTTTTTTTTTCTTTCTTTTTTTCTTACTCTCGAAAATGCATGAAATTATTTATTGTTTCATTTTTTGTTTTTTTTTTTTGTTTTTTTTTCTTTTCTTTTTATTTATAATCTATTTATTATTTTTTTTCTTGGTTGCATTATATCGTAATAATTTTTTATTCAAACTTATTTTTATGTAATAATATTCCGGTCTATCGGAATGTTATTATGTCCATTTTTATAATAAAACGAAAGTAATAAATTTTCATATATATATAAAATAATAAATATAATATAATATAATTTAATGCTATATAAATATAATATATAATATATAAAATAATAAAATATATATAATTTAATTTAATTTAAATTTATTTAATTTTAATTTAAAATTATTATAATCATTAAATATATGTATGTAATATTTAATTTTTATTACAATTAACATAAAAATAAATTAAATTAACGATGTAAGGGGCGTAAATGTAATATTTTTATCCATTCAATTAATGAATGATATATCGATAAAAAAAATAAATATAATTTTTCCCAAACTTTGCCAAAACTCTGACTTTTTTTTTGTTACTCATTGACTGTCCACTTTGATTAACCGTGTTATATCGTTTTACGATAGCAAAAAACAAAAATTCTAATTAATCATATGTTTAATATGTTTTCTTCTTATTTTTTTCTTTTTTTCCCAGGTTTGGGATAATAATATTAAATAGAAAAAAAAAAAAAAAAACAAAGGTAGAAACGATAAATCAATGGAGTTACGAACGTGCAGGAGTGAGAACCGAACTCGGATAGGAAAAAAAGGAAAATAAAACAAACGTGTAATTTAACAGTGGCTAACTCACTTTACGAAAGGGCCAACCTCTATAACCATAATACTTTCGGAGGGTAACAGGTTGAGAAGAAGAAGAGTAGTCGGAGGAGGATTATGATGGTTTATACTTTGGTAGGCGGAGTAGACTTCCGTTTAAGCAGTAATTAAGCCTTGCCACGCCCTCGGTCACGCTTCCACTAATAGTCAGCTCTTTCCTTCGCTACCCTTCGACCTTATACTAAATAATATCCGATATCTAACGTGTGTCCATATATATATATATATAATTTTTTGAGAAGCTGATAAAGTTAATATATGTATACTGTATCGTTATAACTGTTACATTAAATTTAATATTTCACACAAAAAAATCCCAATTACAATTTTGGAATGATTGTAAATTAAAAAAAAAAAATAATAAAATTATATGCAATTTTTTTTCAAGTTAATTTAAAAAAAGAAATTTAGAATTCTCATTAGATAATTGCATTATAAATTATTATAAATATTTTTCTAAAGAACTACAAGAAATATATAAACGTAGTTTGTATCATTATAACTGTTACACATCAAATTTAATATTTCACACGAAAAAATCTGAATTACAATTTTTGTTGAATGATTCTTATTAAAAAAAAATTATAAAATTATACCCAATTTTTTTTAATGTCAACTAAAAGAAAGAAATTTAGAATTCTCATTAGATAATTGCATTACAAATTATTATAAATATTTTTTCTAAAGAACTATAATACAATAAACTACAAACACAGTATTGAAAAATGAATTCTATGCAAGTTATTGCATATAAATACAAATTATTCTATCTATAATAAAATTTTAATAAAAAAAAAATGAAAAAAAAAACAACAACTCATTTACGCATTTTTTCTTAATGTCAATTTTATAAAAAAAAAAAAAGATATTTTACACAATAATTTGCTCACAATTGACTCGTCTTTACAAGCAAATAATTATCAAAAAAAAAAAAAAAAGAAAAAAAACCAAAGAAAAAACTCATTTTCTAAGTATCAAGAAATAAAATAAATCATTAGCCTCAAGGTTTAACAACACGAACACGATTATCCGTAGGAATAGTTAAATACCAAAGGATACCAATTCATAAAGATTCCATACAATCGTAAATGTCTAATCATCAGATTAGTCTACTTTATAGTACATCCTCGCGTTAATAATCTTAAAATATTTGACATTAACTATAGTACGAAATAATCATTTTTATCGTTCAATTTGTAAGAAAATGGGTGTATGCGAAATAATCCTAAGAATTATAATATTATTATTTTTTTTTTTCATATATTATTTTCAAAGTTTTCACTTATTTTTTTTTTTTTTTTTCTTAGAAAAGAAAAGATATACAGAGTTTACGTGATCATTTAATAGCAATACGAGTTAGTACTGATCGAAAAAGGATAATCATAGGATAAAAGATAAAAAGGGAAAGATAGAAGAGTAGAGGTGGGGGTTGGGTGGAGGATTGAAGATAGGAGGAGGGGGAGGAGGAGGAGGAGGAGGAAAGAAACGAAGCCTAGATCTCGACCCCCGTTGCTCGCTGTAGGATGCCATCTTATTTATTGTTTTAATTATATCAGAATATATCGTTAGAAGCCTTCACGCGCCGCGGCAAGCCGCCAAATACGCGAGATTTATGCGATCAAAGCGACCTTCTCTTCTCCTACCTTTTCGAATTCTACCCAATCCTCTACCCTCTACCCCTTAAACCCCCCCCTCCCTCCCTCCCTCCCTCCCCACCCATTGCTCCCGTCTTTCTCTTTCTCTTTCTCTTTTTCTTTCTTTCAGTTTGCTCGTGTGTTGACGCGCGTAATTTGTTGGCGTGCACGTTGAATGAATTATAAATTTATTATCGAAGACATGGCCCGCGTGCTCGAACCATCTTCGTGTCTCGAAAAACGTTTTCAAAAGGTAACTTACTCTTCGAGTTTATTTGCTTCTTATTTTGTTATTATTATTATTATTATTATTATATTAAATTTGTATTTTTTATACGTTTGTTTTTCTTTCTTTCGATTTTTGTTTGTTCGTTAGTTTATTTTATTTTGTTTATTATCGTTCCTTCGTTGGTATTGGTATATACATACCAATATATGACTTGAATATTTGGAATATATAATATATTCAAAATAACATAATAAATATTTGGAATATATAATATATTTAAAATAACATTATGAATATATTTGGATTATAAATATATTTTAAAATATATATTTGGAATCCCTCTTTTATTTGTTACCCTTTAACCATGCAAACAAGTAGTAGTAGACCCCATATATATATATATAATAAGCTATATATATATATGTATATTTTTCTTTCTTGTTATACTATCTTAAATTTGTTTGTTTTAATTTCTTTTTTTGATTTCATTTCTCTTTTTCTCGTTCTGACCTCTGACATTAATTAATCGATGCCGATAACGAACGATGTAAATCACACGCTTATATGAGAGAGAGAGAGAGAGAGAGAACAGCATCCACCTACTACTAATATAACATAAGTGATCTTTAGAATTCCCTTTTGATATCCCTTCATTTTTCGAATATGATACGAACATTTATTTTGTTCAATTATTTTTTATATTTTTTTTTATCACAATATGAATCACACACAAAGGATATTTGATTTGGTTTTTAATTAGTTCGATGAGAAATTATTTTGTTTCTTTCTATTCTACCAAAGAAGAAAAAGAAGAAGAAGAAGAAGAAGAAGAAGAAGAAAAATAAATAAAAAAAAGTATTAAAAATACAGAAGGTTTAATTACAACGATAAATTTGTTATTTGATATGAATCATTGCAATAACACAAAGAATATAAAATTATTGTAACTCATATAATTAATCATAACGTGTTTATATTATATAATAATAATAATAATAATAATAATAATAATAATAATTAAAAAAAAAACAATATATTATTTTAACTTTAGTTATATTAAATTTTCAAATAAAAAATTAAAATTAATTTGATTGGGAACTAAAATTGTTTAATGATTAGTTAATAGTTTGAACATTTTCAATCAATCGTTGTGATTCTTAGATCAACTTATTTTTTTTTTCTATACGTTCCCCTTTTTTTCTGTTCATAATATTTAATACACACATATATATATATATATACATACGTGAACGCGTACAAACATACTGGGTGAGCATAAAATCATGCAGAAGAAAATAGTTCATTATTACCAGTGGGTAGTTACATTGTCCGATTTGGAATCCCTCCTCCACTTGTCACCCTCTAACCATGCAAACAAGTAGTAGTAGTAGTAGTAGTAGTAGTAGACCCCGTTCGAGATTTGTCCCATCCATGAACAGACGTTTCCGTCCTTCTCGAAGGGTTCCATTTCGTTCCGTTCTATTCCATTCTATTCGATCATGTTCTCTCTCTCACTCTCTTTCTACGATATCTTCCTGACAGATGTAGTACGTACCACCCGTTCTGAATCAAATTTGCCGATTTAAGTACCAACTAGAATTGAGTTACAAAACTTCAATTGTCATCCCCACTTCTTTTTCTTCATCATCTTCTAATTCGTTCTTTTTTTTTGTCATCCAATATAAAACAATCCTTTGGGTTCAATTAATTATCCTTTCGTAAGGCCATTATATAAAATAAATCAAAGTAATGTCATTCGTTGTCAATAATTATTAATTCAAAATTGTAAGAAGTTTAATTCATACAATATACTATAATTTTTCAAATTCAATTAAAGATTTTAGAATAGAAATTTTCAAAAACTATGACGTTTCAAATTTTGATTTAATTGTAAGAAATTATCATAAGAATTTTAATTATTACACGTTTAATGCATGTTACAAATATATTATTACAATGATATTACTAAGGTAAATTGAAAAGTATTATATTTTATTTTGTTTTATTTTCAAAGTTTTAATAATCCTTTAGAAATATATCAAAATCAAATTATGTCCTATGATAAACTTTAAAAACTTTTGTGATAACCAATCATATCGTATTACACATAATACATATAATAACTTAATATTGTTATACTTTTCAATTTATACTCAAAAATAATATTACAAATAACAATCAAATTTGTAAACGTAATAAAAAAGAAAAATAATTTAAATTTAAGAAAGAATCAAAAAAAAAAAAAAAAAAAGATAATTTCGATGTAGAAAAAGAACGTTCGCGTAATCCCACATCCATTGAGCTTCAACCCCTTGATCGTTCCATCCTTTTTTTTTTCTTTCTCTCTCTCTCTCTCTCTCACTCTCCTTCGTCTCCCATTATTTTTCTACGAGGGGCAGGCGGCGTCTGGGCGCGCGCCCGCTGGTATGTCTGGCATTTTTGGCCGGCTACGTTTTTAAAACCATCGCAAAACAATTGACCTACGGGTTTTCGATCAAATATCCTCGAACAGAGAATCAACCTAATCTATACGTTCAACCTTTATTTTTCTCCCCAACCCCATAAAAATAATCTCTGAAAAATTTCTACGATAAAACAAAACAAAACAAAAATTCAACATAAATTCGATACTTTGAATTGTTCCAATTCGATAGTGGGAAAGGGAGAGGGATAAAAATCAAGCTCGTTTCTATGGGGTTTAATAATTTTATATATGTATATATATAATATACGTATATAGAGAAAAGGGACAATAATTTTTCTGGCTGGTGCACGCGACCGTGGAGATTCCTATCTACGCTTGATAAATTACTGTCCCTACTCGTATCCCTCCCTTCCCACCCCTATCCCCCTTCCTTCCCTCGTACCACCAACTCTTTCTCGTTCTCTCTTTCTTTGTTTTTTTTTCTTTTTCTTTTTCTTTTTCTTTTTCTATTTCTTTTCTTTTCTTTTCTCGTTCGTTTTTCGATCCAAGAGAGCACTCGTATCCAGGACACACTCGTTGGATGCTGCTGCTGCTGCTGCTGCTGCTACTTCTGCTTCTTCTTCTTCTTCTTCTTCTTCTTCTTCTGCCAAAGAGAAAAAGAAAGAGAGAGAGAGAGAGAGAGAGAGGGAGAAAAATATAGAAAGAAGAAGGCTGGTTCACCTTAATATTAATTTGCCCCACCATTGTCCACTTTTATTATACACATATCTTACAGATTTTTACTTTTATTGTCCTCTTACACGACCGCGATTTTTTGTTTTTTCCTAAGTCAGAATATGCTAATCTTTGTCTTTTTTTTTGTTTTATTTTTATTTAGTAACATTTCTTTTTTATTTAACCAATTTCTCTCTCATTTTTCTCTCATTTGATATATATATAGATATGTTTATGTGTATGCGTAATGCATTTCGTGTTTTACGAAAATACTTTGACACAGGGTGATATTGATTATCTTCATGTAGATAAAATGTTGTTATATTTGAAATAATTAATTTTAGAAATTATTAAGGAATTATAAATTTGTATAATATATAACATAAAGTATATTAAAATATTATTTTATTTGAATTAAAATGAATATTAAAATAGCGTGTATTATATCTACGTAAAATGAATGGATTAAAATTAATAAAGTTAGAATAAAAATATATTGGCAATAAGGATAATAAAAAAGGAGATTATTTTCTATATTTTGTTGTTGTCTTTTTTTCTCTTTCTTTTATCTATCCTTTTTATGTTCTTTGATTCACAAGCGATTCCTTCGTGATATGTTTCGTGCAAGAACGAGTTATCTTCAATGTTAACTGGCATGTACGATCCTACGCTTATTTGAAGAATTCAGTTATAAACAATCTACCAACGCGTATGTTACTCGCATACATCGTCAATATGACTTTGAATGTTGCCTACGCTTATCCTTAACGTTGCCTTTCAATGACGTATCACACATCGACCGGTTATTGCTATTGAAGGTAATATATTATATTTTATTTTATCGTTTGAGAAAAGGTTTGAGAAAAAATCATTCACTTTCTGATCTCTGTCGTAATGGTAAAACAATTTTCTCTGTTATTATTATTTTTTTTCTTTTTTCATAATAATTTGGTTATTTTAATTTGTTATAATATCATTGTCAAATACTAAAAAATATATATGTGTGTGTGTGAAAACTTAAATAGTATATCTAATAATATACAAAATATGTTTTTTTCTATTAAAACCTTTACTATATCGCAATAATAATGTCAAAGATATTTCGTTAAAAAATAAATCAAAAAAAAAAAAAAATTACAAATAAATGTAGACCAATTTGTGCTTTAGAAAAGAACAAGAAAACCGTTGGTAAATCATCGGTACGGAAAAGAATCAAAAATCTTGATCGGACGATCAGCATTGAATGGTGGCCACGCACTGTGCGAGTCTCACATTAATAAAAGAAAAAAAAAAAGAAAAAAGAGAGAAACGTTGGAAGGCAGTTAGTTGAATGCGTAACGCGTTGAGAAAACAACATAGGAAGAATATTCAACCGTCATCGTCATCGTCGTCGTCGTCTTCGTCGTCGTCGTCGTCGTCGTCGTCGTTGCGCGTCGGTAAGAAGAAAGAATAAGAAAAATCGCGATGCTGTGGTTCCATTCGGTTTCGATCCACATGCTGAGGAGAAGAAATAAGATTAAAGGGGCGGGAGGTGAAGTGAGGGGGTTGGAGGGGCTAGGGGGTACATAATATCGCCTGGAGCTGTTCTTCCTCATCCTCGTTCGTTCGTTCGTTCGTTCGTTCTTCGTAGGTAGGTAACTTCAATTAGAGAAGACGAGAAGAGTCGGAAATTGTATGAAGAAGAAAGGTAGTCAAGAGAAGCAAGAGAAAGAAGCAAGCACGTGCGCTAAAAACCTTTTTATACTTATACTTATGTATGTGTGTATATGGTATGGGCATGGAGAGAGAGAGAGAGAGAGGGAAATAAGTACGTTGTGAAGTACTGAAAACAGAGAGCTCGTTGACTCGCGCCAAAAGATCGACGTGAAATCGCATATCGTAGCTTCGTGATAGAAAAGAAGGAAAAAGAAACAGAGAAAGAGAGAGAGAGAGAGACAGAGAGAGAGAGAGTGAGAGAATGTAAAGAGAACTCTCAAGAGGGTTCCTCTCTCCCTTATTCGAATAATCGTTCGTCCGGCGTTTGTCACGTAGTTCGGTTCGTTTCCTTCGTAAAAGTCGCCTTCGACCCCCTATTACAATCTTAAAAGCCTCTTTTTCCCTATACAAACCGATTGTTCCTACCTACGAATAGAAAGGCACCTGCTTTTGGCATCAGGTTACACCGTACACCAACCATCCCCTCTTTTTCTCTTTCTCTATTTGCTTGCTTACTTGCTGGGTAATTCGCGAGAACGCTAAAGCCACCCCTTACGAAAAACGTCCGACGACGTTACGTTTTCAAGTCGAATTCCGCTATTTAAACACCTGAGAGAGAGAGAGAGAGAGTTCTTACCGTGTTCCTGGTCCACTGAGGGGGGCATTTTTACCTTCAACCCCCTTACTCCTACCCCTCCCTGAACTACATCAACCCCACCCTCTAAGCAGCACATTGTCCGCAAGACTTCGTGTATGAGAACGGAAGTGCAAATTATAGGGCCCGGGAATACCCGCGACCCGTTCACCGATCATTTGTCCTTCTCTATCTATCTCTCTCTCTCTTACATACATCAGTCAACATTTTTCTCACGATCCTATTCGTACGATGCTGCATTTACCTTTTTATAGTCTACTATGGTTAAATGTTCTTTATTGTAAATTCGGTATTTAGATATATATGTATGTATGTATGTATGTATGTATGTATATGTTCGTATTTATTTAAGTATGTCTATGTGATTGGATTCGCGTTTCTCTGTTAGACGTGGGACTTTTAAACGAATTCGATGTTACCAGTGTTTTATTATTATTAATGTTAAATATTGATTTTTATTAATTTATTCATTTATTGGTATACTCTCTAAATGAAAATAATTACGATGGTAAAAAAAAAAAAAAAATAAAAAAAACTGAATGATTAATAATATATTAAAAATAAAAATAAAAAGAGTAGAAATAATGTACGTGTGAACATGAAAAGATATTGATTGAAAGTCCACTTAAGTAGATCATTATTATTTAGACATGTCTGTTTCTTTGGTATCGAGTCCTTATATCTTCGATTATGCTGACGTATCCCCCCATATTTGAACTAAAGTGACTACCATAAATGGTAAGTCAGGCCAAAAAGTCGACGAACGGAAAGAGCTCTGCTGAAGAACGTTGAAATGGAAATTCGGTTAAAAAGAGCTTGGGGGCCCCTTCTGTGTTTTCTTTCTTTCTCTCTCTCTCTCTCTCTCTCTCTCTTTCTCTCTGTTTCTTCTTCCATCTTTCTCTCTCTGTCTTTCTCTTTAGGAATAATCGATGAGCCAGAAACGATAATGTCCGGCCCCGGCTAAGATGGCGTTGAGACAAGAAAACTACTTCGTGTAACGACCGTTAAAGAGTAAAAAAGGAACGGCACCGGGGCAAGCATAAGCTTCCGATTGGCCAGCCTTCCCCGGTGGGGCGGGAACTCGACAATCGACTTTTACGCTCTCCTTGCTTTTGCTTCTTTCCTTCTACCTCCTCAAGATATCATCGTCCTTCTTCAAATCCTCGCTTTTACACGATTTCATATCCTTTTTTTTCCTATTTAAGATTAAATTTACTATACGCGTGGGCACGTGGTTAAATAACCGCGTATTGTAATTTGTTAGAAAAAATTCTGTGCAAAAAATGTATATATTATTATTCATTTATAAATAGAAGATAGTATATTGTTCGTTATTCAATTTGAATAAAATGTTATCCTATATTTTGTTAACCCTTTGAATTGTTAAATATTTTTAATTAAAATGTTTGATAGGTAAAGAATACTTCATGGATTTTATTAACCACCACCATTATATTTAATTATTAATTTTCACGTGACATGACATTTTTAAACAATAATAATCTCAATAAAAGATTCCAATGTTATATTAATATTCGTATTAAATGATACATTACGTTGAGTACCATTGGAAACACGATCGAAGAAGTTTGATTTATTTTCATCGATAAAGCCGGAAAGAAGAAAAGGAAAATAAAATAAATAAAATAAAAAAAAAAAAAAAAGAAATCAGCTATCTCATCGTTTTATTTATTATTTTTTTCGAAAGTCGATGACAACGATCGTCGTCGTCAACCTATAGTCGTCATCAAGTTCAGGTTTATACGTTTGAAAATGTTAAGACCGTATCGTTCCACTTTCGGCACCTTTGATATACTCCCTCTCGAAAAAGGATCCGATTTGGTAGAGTTTTTGTTGTGTGGTCTATCGAATCGTGTGCTTGCGTACACGATTTAAACAAAATAAAAGAAAAAAAATGAAGAAAAGTATCGGCCATCTCTTCAACGCAACAGACACATAGTGAAAGAGTGAGAAAGAGAGAGAGAGAGAGGGAGAGAGAGAAAGAGATGCTGCATGCATGGTCCACGATCACGCGTGTGCGTGATCTTCGCGTGATTGCGGTTACCGACAATGACAACAAGCGCTGCGGGAGGCATGACTTGGCGCGGTAAAGAGACGCAAGTCCGCCTTTTAATACGAACTTGCCGACAGCTCTGTGTATGTGTATATGTGTATGTGGGAGGATGAACTGAAAGATACATACTATATGTATGTATCAGTAAGATAAAAAGAAACATAAAATAATGATTTTGGTAACAGGTTGTTTAATTTTTTTTTATTTTTTTTTTAATCTTCCAAATTATTTCTCTGTTTGTTCTTTAATATTTTAATATCATTTTTTTTTTATTTTTTTTTTTGTATTCTAAATTTTTTTCTAAAATATGTTCATATTTTTAATGTATTTTTATTACATCATTTGGTAGACCTTTGGTATCAAGGTAATAATTGTGTACATTTAATCTTTGAGTGATTTTTGTTTAATTATATTATATATTTGTTTTTTATTTTTATTTTTTTTATTAAAATATACAATATATGCTATAATTACGAGTTTACTACAAAAGTTATAAACTTATAAGTTTTATAGTAAAGATTCTAATTATATGAAACAAAAATATAGAAATTGTGTAGAAATTTAATGTGAAAAAACATATAAAAAAGTATGAAGTATGATATAAAAATGAATTTGTTGTATATTTTTGTTATATTATTTTCAATATATAGAAAAATAAACAAGAAAATGGCTAGAGAACAACTATTGGAGAGAATTTACGATCGTCTTTATTACATCCCATAGAGGTACACGCGTGTGTCTTTTTCTCACGACGGGAAACATAAGAGTACGTAGGAAGATATAAAGAAAGATAAAGATAAAGAGAAAGAAAGAGGAAAGGGCAAAGGTATGGAACAATAAATTATCATCGAACGTAGGAAAGCTCCCGCTTCCGACGACGATAACCATTGATCTACGATGCTCTAAATAACGAATTGTCACTCGTTTAAGCGAAAATACTTTTATGAAGTATCATGCTGTTCTTATTAGGTTATTTCGTATGGCATGGGTAGCCCTATTATCGTGAAAATTGTTTGTATATCGAATCGTATTTTCCACCATTTATTTCGACAATTCTTGGATAAAATATATCGAAGTAATATATGATATAATAATATCAATTTATATTTGTATTATTGATATTTATCTAGAAATTGGTCACATATATATGGCATATCAATATAAGGTGTGTATGGTTATCGTTTATATATAATCTATTATTAAATTATAATTAATATATTAAATATATATATACATATTATATTATTTTTATTTATATTATATATTTATTAATTATATTATTAATTAAAATTGTTATATATATATATATAAACGATTACAAAATATTATATATTTCAGTATAATTATAACACAAATCTATATTCGATAATATAGATAAGGGTTTTTCAAAGTGTATGTAGTAACTGTATTTGATATCCTCTAAGCTGTTTTAGGATTATAATCTCATTTTGGGTCGTATAACGCAAATTTCATAATCATAAAAAATTCAAGTAAAATTACAAAAAGTTCCGTAATTGTACAATTATCAAAAAATTAATTCAAAACTCAATTACTCAAAATTACATTCATATTATGTACGTGAGTTGATCGTAAAAGAGAAGATATTAAGATGAAATGTTTGAGAAACACTGATACAGATTATTATACCATGTATCGTAATCTCGTAGTAGAAATAACGAAAGATTTACAGAAAGATATGAATGTGTGTAGGTGAGAAGGTAAAGAAATGTGAGACAGAGAAAGAGAAGAGAAAGATGAAGACTATTGGGATGAGAGGTGGAACCTATCATTGTAGAAAGGTATTGTGTTCTATAACAGGGGTAGATGAGTTTTGCTCAAAAATTCTTTTAGTCATTGTACCTTCTCGATCTCTGCCCTTTGGCGAGTATACCGCCGAGCTCGTGCTGAAACTGCCTCCGCTGGAATGAATTAGAACGCATTAGATCGATGATAGAAGTAATCTTACTGAAATCATTCTAACTTATTTTAATCGCAATCGTTTCAAAAAAAAAAAAAAAAAAGAAATATATATTTCTCATTTAAAACTATTATTCGTAACACATCGAATTATTTTATTACAAGAAATAATAACAATGTTTCAATTTGTTTATTAGAAAATTATCTAAAATTGTTGCTAAAGGTGAACGACATTTATTTAAAATATTACAAATTTTGTATAATTTATTTATCGAGAATATTTGTTATTAAATCAAAAACCTTCTTAATTACAAAATTTGTTATATAAAAAGTTTTCAAAGTCATTCGCTTACATTTTTGATTTATTCAACTTACTGTTAGATGTTTTATAAAAATTATAGCAAAAGATAAGAAGTTTTTTATCAAACATTGGAACTTGTCAACAGGAACGTTGATAAGGAATATTTTCTATTTGGAAATGTTGTGAATATAAAATACAATTAGGATTGTTGATAAAGTCACTGTTGATTAGAAAACGTTATTGTATGATACAGGTGTTAAAGAATTTCGTTTAGCCCTCTCTCGTTTGATTCGAAATAAAAAAAAAAAAATAATAAAAATAATAATAATACAAGGATCAAAGCCGCGTGTGTAGCATTTGTCCGTCGCACGCGCGAGCATAACGTAAGCAAGCAAGCAAGCACTTAGGGAAACATCTGGCCTCGCGTGCTCTTTCGAGGATCGAAAAAGTCGAGTGGAACTCGTGGAATAAGTACCACTTGAGTTATACGAGTCGCGAAAATAATAAGAGAGAAAAGAGAGAGAGAACTTAAGCTCAAAACTGACTGGCTGACAAATTCAAGTTGCCTACTTTCCACGCTTTTGAGTTTTCGCGAGGTTGTTAACGCACACGTTCTATTTCTAAAGAATAAGAAGATGAAGAAGAAGATGAGGAGGACGCGTAACGTTACGAACAAAAATTCGATATATTTTTTTTTGTCCGATCATTTATTCCACTTCGATTATTATCGAACGTAGATGAATCTTTGGAGAAGAAGAAAAGAATCAAAAATAATACAAGAATGTATTGTTACATTGAATTAGATCCAACGTTTATTTCATGCAAATGATTAGGATGATTTATTTCTAGTATCATTTAAAAATTAAATCTATCAAAATTTTATGATTATTCATTTTTGTCATTATATTATTAAATAAATAACAAATTTATAATATTACAAATTTATATTACAAAACAATATTATAATATAAGTTTCGTTTTATCTTCACTAACAGATAGACAATAATGTTTTAATGTTTTAATTGATGGCTATAAAAAAAAAAAAAAATGAGATGTAATAAAAAAAATAATAATAGATATTAGTAGGAACAATAAAGAAGAAGATAAATAAATATCGTGGAATAGATTAATGATCCATGTCGAAGTTATTAACGAAAGGATGAGCCCTTGTAGTACCGTCCATCGATTGAAAAGAATTGTCCCTTAACGAGGTGACATAATTTATCGCATATTCTTTTTATCTCTCTTTTTCAAAGTTATAAATACTATTTATTAACCACCATCAATTTAACAAGATACTAACAACGACACGAGTTAATCAAACTTTATATAATGCAGGTCCGATCGATACCATGTAAAAGTGATAAATAATGTTTCACCATAAACGAGAAACTCTAGATGCGTTTTAATGAAAAATTATTTTCCAGCAGTCACTTTCAATCAAAAAACAAAAAATAAAAAATAAATAAATACTAAAAATAACTACAATAAACTTAGAGGGTAATTTCACGATCCAATGATCATCCCTTCATCCCTTGAAAAAAAAAGACAATACACTCTTTTATAATTTTTCTTCAAAATTTCGATTCTTCAAATCTTTGGTTAAACGATCACGGTCAATTTTATGACTAAAATTTCTCTCTCACTCTTTTCTTTTTTTTCAAAATATGCTCGAAAGGGCTCGAACTAAAACGGGAAATAGAAAAGAGAAAACACACACACACACATACACACACCGAGGGGGAAAGATTTTTCACTGAGTGCGTCGAGTATTTCAGGGTGGTACGGCCCATCGAAACGTGCACGCGAGGCCCGAAATTCGCACGTACGCTACTGCATGTGCCAAAGTGAATCTAGCAGTCGGTTTTAAAAGAAAGAAAAAAGAAAAAATACGACACAGAGAGAGAGAGAGAGAGAGAGAGAGAGAGAACGAACGAATACGAGTAGGACCCCCCGCGAGTGGGTGTTCATTGTCGCGGTTGCTCGCGGGGGTTCTACGTCTCTGAATACGCCTTGACGTTGTTTCGACGTGACTTCGAACGAACTGCCTCTCATTCTCTCCCTTCTACCCTCTACACCCCTCATCCCTCTTTTTCTCTCTCTTTCTACGCCATTTTTAAACTGTCGAGACTACCATTGCCCGATTTAAAAAAATATTTCAACGGTACCAACCAATTGTTTCTTCTTTTAGGCTGAACATTAATTTCGTCATTATTTTTATTATACAAATTTGTCTATTTCTTTTTCCATCTGTTTTTAATTTGTTTCGTTAAAGAATTATATATTTTCAATTTAATAAAATTAAATAAAAATGATAAAACTGAAATTGGAAAGTAGACCCATAAGTAATAGGCACGAGCGAGCACCGATCCTATGGTTGCATTATGGAATGCACCCCCTTTAAATAATACCACCGTAAACAAATAATATTTGAAACAATTCCTGATACAAAATTATTTCTATCCAATTGAAAAAAAAAAAAAAAACACAAATCAAAATACAATATTGGTATTCTGTACAAACCAAAATACAAATTGGTATTATTCTAATACCAATGATTAAAAACTCGCATATAATAATTTACATTAAAAAATATATATTAAAATATTATAACCATAGTTTCTATATATATATATATATATATATATATATATATATTCTACTATATTACTACAAGCATGATTTTGTTCGATTAGATGATCGTTGATCTTCCCAAGCCAATCTACGTAGATTTTAAAAGCTTATTTGTACGAAGAATAATGTAAGTTGGTACGTTCGTTCGTTTATATTATTTTTTTCTTTTTTTAGTAGTTGAACGAACGTAAAACGAACGAACGAACGAACGAACGCGTTAAAAAAAGCGAATGACCAGTAGCGTAGAGAGAGGCAAGGACCCCCCGCGATTTGGGGGGAGGTAGGGATGTATTGTCGCGGTTGCTCGCGGGGGTTCCAACAGTATGAATACCCTCTCGCCCTGGGAGGCATCGACGTCGCGCTTTCGCGCTCTATAATTTTACCAGCGAGTCGATCATTTCGTCTCTCTACTCCTTTTCTTTATTATTTTGTCTTTCTTTTGCTTTCTTCATCTTTCTCTCTCTCTCTCTCTCTTACTCACACTTACTTCATTCACTCTTTCCATCTCTCTTTTTCCACTCACAATCTCGACATGGTTGCTCGGTTGATCGCAAACAACTGCTTTCTTTAACCGAGCCGCACACCACCTGGTTGGTTTACAAAAAAATTTTTTTTAAGCCATTCGTTTGTAAAAAAAAATAAAAAAAAAAGAAGAACATGAAAGAGAGAGAGAGAGAGAGAGAGAGAGAGAGAGAGAGAGAAGAAAAAAAAATTCAGTTTGACGGTAAAATCCGTTGCCCACCCAAATCATCGTAACGAGCTTGATGATATTTTTACGAGATAGTTTTCAGTTTCTTATCAGTTTTATCCTTTTCGTCATATCACAATAGTGATGTTAGATGATTAAGATTCTAGATTGTCGACTATTATTTTTGATAGGTTGGTGCATTCGTAATTGGTATTAATTGCAATCCAATTGATTATTTTTTTAAATGATAACATCGAATATTGTTTAATTGAGTGTTAGGTACTTTGAACTAACTGATATCAAATTATTATATTCTTAATAATAACCAAAAAAAAAATAATCATATTAGTATAGTAGTATAAATATATTAAATCGTATTTCCAAATAACAACCCTAAATTTTTGTACATTAAAAAAAAATATCATCCCTGATCATCTCTGATAAACGAATCGAACGTTAGGTTAAGAAGTATCAAGTGGTATGATAAAAAAAAAAATATGGCGATCCCGTAACACGATAGGCACTAGAAAGGATATATCAAACTTGATGACGGATAAGTTTGACTTTTAGAAGTCAGGGTGGTTTCGTTTAGCGATCATTACGCGTTTAGCACTCGTGTTTCCGTTCTCGGTCTGTGGTACAAGTTCTCCCCCGTGCTGCCCTCCCAGGAAGGCTTTGGAATAAAGGAAGGGAGCTATGGACCCCCCATCTAGCTTTTATCCATCTTTGAGAGGACCAATGGGGGCACCCGGTGACAAGGAGTGAGTATGCCTTAGGATGGATGTGGGACACCGTGTTCTCCGTATGTCGTCCGGTTTACCCCCCACGTATGCCACCTTTTGCAAAATCTTTCTTTCCTTTTTCATCATTTTATTCTTCCCTCTCTCTCTCTCTCTCTCTCTCATTCTTATCAACTAAAACGTTAGAGCACTAACGACCCAGAAAACGTTTTTTATGTCCCAATTATTACGCGTATAAGTAAACTCATTATTTATTGTTTGGAAATAAAATAGAATTTTTGTTGTTTTTTTTTCTTTTTTTTTTTTCAATTATTGTACGACTAGGATGTATATTTAATATTAAAAAAACAAAATAATAATGAAGTTTATGTAAATTAGGTGCAAATACAAAATTGTGATATTTTTTTTTTAAATAATTATTAACACATTGTCACAAACTTTTAATTTGACGAGCGTGCTCAGAAATACAAAGATCTGACGACTATAGCCGTCATTTGCAGCAACGTGTTAACACGAATTCAATTTTTGGATTGACAAAAAAATCATTTTCTTTTTTGTTATATAAAAATATATAACTTTCTTTCTTTTATCATAACTAATCTCGTAAATTTCGGAAGCACGAGCAAGTATAACATCGTACACGTTTAACTAACAGACAATTAAGAAGTAAAAAAATAAAAAAATAAAAAAAATAAAAAACCAGTCCTTTGAGTAAGGCTCCATTCTCGCGTGACGTGACTCGCAAACCGTACGTACAAATCTTTCAAAGTCTTGTTCTACCTTCAAAAGGGATCCTTAAAACCTTTATTTACGATACGATATATGTTTAATATCGACCAGCGGTGTTCTTTATTCTTTGATCGATGAATCAAACGAAAATAAAAAAAAAGAACAAAATTTATCTCGAGCATTAAGAAGAAGAAAAAAAACAAAAAACAGGAAGGGGGAAATGATGAACCCGTTGTTTAAAATTTGCCCTTTATCAGCTGCCCTTTAGTAGCTGATAAGAGTAGTGAAAAAAAAAAAATTGAAGATGATAAGAAGATTTTCTTCGATGTTGAAAAGATTAAAAGGTAGAATAAGTTAGAGGGAGAAGTAAAGGGAAAGAAAAAGAAAGGAATAGAGAAGAAAAGGAAAAAAGGGTGAAAGAGAGAGAGAGAGAGAGAGAGAGAGAGAGAGAGGGCATAGAGTAGTCGAGAGATAGCCATTGTTTGACCGCACGTGGTGCAAAAGCGGAGCACTCGTAATCCCAAACAAATTTGCGGATTACACTCTCAGCATGAATTATTTAATCTCGGTACGGCTTCATTGGTTTAGTTAGTGACCCGTGGGGTTTTACACAAGAGATCGCACACGCCCGCTCAACATGATATCGTCCAGTTTATCCGTCTCTCTCACTCTCTTTCCTTTTCACCCCCACTCACCCCCGCAACTCCTTTCGTTTTCTTCTACTTCGTTCCATCCCCACTACCTACATTACTAACTTTCAGTATTCTTCTTTAACTTAAACCACCTTTTGCTCGACTTGTTCACGTACAAATCATATTCTTTGTTATTTTAATTAAATTCTTTTTTTTTATAAGAAAATATTTATAAAAGTATATTGTCTCGTATTTGTTTGTGTTTTGATACATTTTTATGATATTTAATATTATGTGAAAAATTACTTTTTAACTAATAAATTCAATGAAATATTTTATCAAGTGAAATGATAAAATAATTGAATATAATTTTATCAAAATATTATTATTACCATCTTTATTGGATTTTTTTTTTTTTAAAGAAACGAATTGTACTATTAATTCTGATATTTCATTGAATATCTTTGTATTCTTAATTACTCATTTATTTGCACAAACGTAAACAACCCGGGATATATATATACCCCTACAAATTGAAATATTAATTAAATTGAAATCAAAGAAGTTCGAATAAAGCATATTTCGATCTTCGAACCAACATATACATACAGACATATACACAAACACAAACACAAATACATAGATTTGTATTTAGTTACGAATGGTACATAAGTTCAGTCGGCGAATACATTCGGTTCTCTTAGGTGGTTCATAATTTTCATGGAAAGGAGAAGGGGGTTACCCGATATCTCGCGAGATGATCTCGCTCAAGTATGTTTCGAGAATGAGCGTAAATAATATCGCGCGAAATACAACGTCTTTGCCGACGGGAAACGTTTGTGAATATCGAGAACCGTTCCTGCGTCGCATAGTCTCTTAATAATAAAAGAGATATCGTCGATAACTCGAATCTAAAAACAACGATAATAACAATAACGATAATAAACATTTTTGTAGTAGTATTCAAAATGAACAGTAAAAAATATAAAACGATACTTACTCGTTCTACAAAAAATTAAAAATAAAAAATAACAAAATTAAACTATGATATAAAAAAAAAAAATAAAATGAAAGGTAGAAAGAAGACAAAGTTTGTTCGTTTTAAAAATAATGGTAAAAATATATCCGATTGTAAGAACAAAGTTAAACAAAAAAACAAAAAATAAAAAAAATAAAATGAACGGTAGAATGAACACAAAGTTGATTCGTTTAAATAAAACAAATGGAAAAAATATATTCCACTATAAAGAAAAAAAAATAAATGTAACTGTGAGATATTATAAAAAAAAATAGATATATTTATATATATATATGAATGGATAGAAAGAAAAGATAAAGATACTTCGTTTGCACAGAAAAATATATCAACGGTATCAACAACGTTCAACAAATAAAAGATAAATCGGATTGTGGTATTAAAAAAAGACAAAAAAATGAAAACGGTGGAAAGAAGATGAAGATGCTCGTTTAATATAATATATATATATATGTATCAACAGTATCTGCAACATTAAAAAAAAATCAAAAAGATATAAATCGATAAAGAACATCTTCAAATCATACCTAAAAATATAACAATAAAACATATATATGTATCTGATTTGAACTAAAAACTATGACACCCAAAGAAAGATTTGCAAATGGATAAAAACAAAAATAACATACGTAAAAAAAAAAAAGAAAATGGTGAAGTATCTTTGATCGGACTCAACGATAGCGGACGCCATCGAACGATTCATAAAATTTCAAAGAGAGAAGGAGAAAAAGAAGGAGGTGAAGGAAGAGGAGGATGAAGAGGAGGAGGTTGAAACGAAAGGTGATCCAACGAAACGAAACCAAGAAAGAAAGAAAGAAAGAAAGAATGAAAGAGAGATAGGATTCTGTGCGTGCCTGCACGCGCCACACCTTCGATCCCCTAATCCCATCTTCGCTATCTTCAGTGGCACAGAAAGAGAGAATAAGAGAAAGGAAAAAGAGACAGAAAGAGAGAAAGATAATAAGGAAAGAAGAAAATAAAACTGAAAATAAGAAAGAAATGAAATTCTTGCTCGACGAATCTCATGGAGAAGGAGAAGAAGGAAGAGAAGGAAAACGAGGATAAAAGAAAGAAAGAAAGTGACAGAGATATACCGAAGGGAGTTATCAATGAACCAGATAAGGATCACCAATGAAGACCAAAAGTAGACAAGGATAGAATAATCTATGTGTATATATAGAAAGACGTTAGGATAGAATTCTCGAATCCCATCTTTCCCTCTTCCCCTGTCTCTACACCCCCTCCTTCCCATCAGCTCTTCTCGCGAGCGCCCTTCGTATCACACCGTCTAGACTTTTAAATTTGAATAATATTTTTATGAATGAGAGGACTCGCCATAAATCCTTACGTGAATGCCATGCCGGACCGAAAGAGGTGTACGAAGATTTGAAAGAAAAAAAGAAAAAAAAAGAAAGAAAATAAAAAATATCGAAAAAGACAAGTTTGAGTGTTAGTGTGAGTGTGTGAGTGAACGAACGAGTGAGAAAGATAGAAAATACCATGCGTGTTCTGTCATAGAAAAGTCACAACCCTTCTGTGACGGAGCATCCAACGTGACCCCATGACTAATGGGCTTATTATTTTATATCGTTTCACATTTGTTATATAGTAGTCTACTCTCTTATACTATTTGACTAACTTTAACCACCGACTACGTCACGCTAGTAAATAATATATATATTTACATATATACTATATATATATATATATGTAATACGAGTTCTTTTAAGTTGTGGATTTCACTTTTGTCGATTATGGTATTATATTTCATGACACTTATTTTCACATTCCTAATTGCAATGTTTCATTTAGTGCAACGATGAATATAATTATGAATTCACACGTGTTTCTATACGTGATGTGATATGTTGTACGGTTATTCTATACGAAATTATACGATTTTATTGGTTATGGGATTATGGTACTTTATATCATTGATTTTTAGATTTAATTTTTTCCTACCCTCTTTTTTTCACAACCTTCATTTTTTCTATTAACTTTTTGCTGTTCTTCTCTCCTCTTCTTCTTTTCCTTTTTTTTTTCTTTTAACTTTTTTCGATAACCTTGGATCGGATATAAATTATTATTACTTTTTTTTTTTTTTCATGAACGATCAAATTGATGGATTTTATCAGACACGTTTGAATTTCACATCCGAAGATTTGATCGTATTCTTATATCTTTTCCTTTTCCTGCTATTTTTTCCTTTTTATTGTTTTCTTTTATATTTTTTTCTTGTTTTTTTTTTCTTTTTTTATATTCCATACAATAGAAAATTTCCCAAAAACTTTCGAACGGAACATAAGTCAATCCCTTCCATGTCACTCTTAGAATAATTTATGTTCTCCTATTTATCATTCTCCGAAGTTTTCCCTTTTCTTTTTTTTTTTGTATGTTTTTTCCCTTCGTAACTAAACTAAATGACAGAAAATTAATGTAAAAGCAACGAAAACATTGTTCACCATTTATATTTTCTTTTTCAATAATTACAATAAATGTGGAACGTTACACGAATTTTCTTTTTTGTCACTATCATCTTTTGTTTATATCAATGAGAATTTTAATTCATCTCTAGGATAATAACAAATTCATTAAAATATCTGTAGATTTCATACACGTTTTTCTTTTTTTTATTTTATCTTTGATTAACCAATTTCTTTAGAGATTTTCATTGTTCAATAAAACATGTTCGAATAAAAAGGTAAAAGAAAATTGTCCTTCGTATAAACAAATTAATGATATTATTCATTGTTCCCTTCGTAAAGTATTGTATTATTTGACAGGTGAAACGAATCGATGAATTTTCGTTGTCCGAACAAATGGTGTTTCGTTTCATTTCGTTCGTTCGATTAAACCGTTAGAAAAAAAAAAAAGAAAAGAAAAGAAAAGAAAAGAAAAAAAAATCTTACCAAATGACATTTGCCTTGTCGCTAGATAAAATTAATGATAACAACTTTTATCTAATTATTAATAGCACTGACTATAATTACGAAACGAAACATATATCATTCATTATTCGAGAATTAATTTGATCATTTTTATTCGAATATATTCAAGCAACAACGTAAACTAGACACGTAATATATAACTTTCTAATACTTATCACAAAGTATTACAAATTAACAAACAACGATAATAAAAAAATAAGATTATAAAATAAAAAGAAATTTTTTAAAATGAAACAAATTTTATTAGAAATATTTTAAGTGGACAACCATGTCTTATGAATTCAACAAGCACCATCGGTTTGTCTGTCTATGGCAAAGGCGCCAATTTTCAAAACGACACCCATGAAACGGAATAAAAAGTGTTCCTGAGTAAGGGCCGAAATAAGGATAGAAGGAGAAGAAGGAGAAGGGAGAGGGTTTGAAATAAAGAATGAACGAATATAGAAAGATAGAGTAAAAGAAAAAGAGACAGAGAGAGAGAGAGAGAGAGAGAGAGAGAAAGGAAGTTTGAGTCTTGAGAAAGACGGAAAGAGATCGAAAAAAAAAAGAAATAAAATGAGTAAGAGAGAGATAGAAGAAGGGTAGGATGAAACGAGAGGAGAGGAACACATGTCGTTCGGTGTATCCCGTGGTGCTACGGCTTTCGATGCGTGGGATTCATATATTACGCGAGAGAGACCCGAAACCGACCGAACGTTGCATCGACTGAGAAAAAGAGAGAGAGAGAGATAAAAGACGAAATAAGGAGTAAGAGAAAAAGAGAGAGAAAGAAATAGACAAATAAGATTTAAGAAAGAGAAAGAGAGATAGAAATGAAAATAAGATGAGAATGAGTGAACGAGAAAGAGAGAGAGAGAGAGGGGAATAGGAAAGGGGCAAAGAGGGATGAAGAAGAGAGGTCCTAATATAGAGGAGGAGGACGGCTGCGAAGCGAACCAGAGACAGATGAACTAATGCTCGAAACCCCAGGGGTTCGTGCTTTCGAACGTCTAATGATTTAGCCGGTGCAACGACGACGTGCCGGTGGTACCCGGGCTCTTCTAGATGCTGCCGTTGTTGTTGCCGTTGTTGTTGCCGTTGCCGTTGCAGTTGCCGATGCAGTTGATGCAGTTCTTCTCGTTGCAGTATACACTTGGCAGCAAGTATCTCCAGGGTTTGTACTAACTTCGAATCTATTCCTTGGTATTTTATTTCATCCCCAGATTGTGTTTATATATATGTTAGGAAATAGTATATCATAGGGGTTGGTAATAATTTATTTTATATATATATATATAAATTGTATATTAGTAGAAATATTTGAATAGAACGAAATTAAAGTATTCGGTTATTTTGTTAATTAGATTTTTATTATTAACAGGAATTATACTTTGTGGATATAGAAAATATTTTTGTTTTGGGTAAGGGTGTCTGTAATTATTTTGAATTTTTGAAATATTATTTTTGTTTTGTTGTTGTTGAATTTTCTATCGATCAAACAAAATTCTTTTAAACGATTTTAATCTTAAAATCGAAGATTGGTTCAAAACTATCTGACAATGGTTTGGTAGAATCTAATATATAAGTTAGTTCGATATCGAATCAACGATCCCTAAGATGATACTGCTTCATCATTCTTGTATCTATTTCTTTCATCGAGTAACGCTTTCATCGAGAGGGGTTGTATAATAATTGACCATTGAATATCTTGACTTGATACTTTGGGAAATTAAGTTTGGAAGAACTGTCATATCAAAATTGTAATACGAAAAATTCAATTTGTTGAAAATATTTGGAAATCTATTCATCGGATAAGAAATAAAAAAATATTTGCAAATCATTCGCTGTACTATTGAAATATAAAAGAAGAAAATCAAAATTATAATTTCAAATATAATTTATAATAATAATAATAATAATAATATAAAAAATAAAAATGAGGCTGTATAGGGAAAGAAAAAAAAAAAGGAGAGTACGATGATCATTGTCCGATAGGCGCCATTTTTCTTCACCACGAACGACGTAAATTTATTCTCCTTATTCGTAGCACTCGTACACACCAACGACGACGATGAAGAAGAAGAAGAAGAAGAAGAGGATGAAGAAAAAAAAATAAAAAATAAAAAGGTAAAAATAAAAAAAATAAAAAATAAAAAAACGATTCGCCGCGTGTTGCTAACGATTTACGAGGCGCGTTTCTCGCGACCGCGTGAAGAATTTACGTCGAACGTGCGTGCCTTCTTCTACGAGCATCTTTAACTTCTTCTTTTTATTTTTTATTTTCTTTCTTTCTTTTTCTTACAAAGCATTGACGCAGGTCACGTACGCGTCCTCGTATGCGACACCCTGATACAACCACCACTTACGTTAATGTGTACCACTCTACTTTACTTTAGTATTTTTTTCTTTTTTTTTTTTTTTTTTTACTACTTCCACACTTTAGGGTTCATCACACATTGATGAAAAAAATTGAAATACACATTGTGTAGTTATTAAAAAAAAAAAAAAAAAGGATTTAATTATTTGAGATAACACAATAACATTGAGAACAAAAAATATATAATATTATAGCATTTTACAATTAATTATTATTTTTCTATTCAACTATATTATTTTAAAAGATCATTGTGTCAATTTAAAATAAATTTACGAGCAACCTATTAGGCTAAGTGGACAAATAAAAGAAAATGTGTAAATATAATAAATCAAATGTTTTCTTTAAAAATTACGTAAAAATTACGCACGTTCACGTGAAAAAGGTAATTTTTTAAAAATATATCTTTCCTTTTTATTTTTTATTTTTTTTTTTTTTCAACAAAAACCATAGAATTCTGAAGGATATTGAATTTCTTTACCTAACCTTTAGGAAATAGTAAATCATAGGTTGGTAATAAATTTCTGTTGATCAATGAAAATCACGACAAAAAAAGTCGATCCTTATGAATAACTTGACAATGATGGACAACCAATATTGTTGAAAAATTGTCTCCTTTTTCTTCTATTTAACTATAGTTTCTCCATTTACGGGGGTGTAAGATCCTCGTTGACCTTTTCCCTCGTCTCCCATTCGCCAAAAAAAAATAAGGGACGCATCGAGTTTCACTTCCGCGCAAAGTATACGTCGTGTAAAGTACATGTGTGTGTGTGTTCTTCTGTCTTTTTTTGTTTGTTTCCAACTCTTTCCATCTCGCAAAAGAGATCGTAAGGGCCAAACACCATAAACTTTTATAGCCAGTAGTGGTTTCGTTCGGATTTCCCGTTCACTGTGATTTACGATCTCGTGCCAGTTCTACGATGGAAATTCGAAAGTGTCCTCGAAATCATTTTCTTGTTAGTATGTTTTTCTTTTTTTTTTTTTTTTTATTATGCATACATCTTTTTCTCTCGAGTTTAATCTCGTCGTTAAACCCTTCTCTCTCTCTCTCTCTCTCTCTCTCTCTCTCTCTATAGAATTTAATTTTTACTTTCAAAAATATTGACTTTGGTTTCGACTGACTGATTTTATTTTTTTTCCACAACAAAAACATACTTTTTTTTTTTACGTTAACTTTAGTTCCAGTTACAAACGTGTTTGATTTATTTTATTATTATTATTATTATTATTATTATTGTTATTATTATGATTATTTCACGTTATATCTCATTATAGGAAATTGATCCAAATTTTTCGTTCAAATGGAGACATCGAAAATAGTTGAAGATTGTGGAATCCTATAAGGGTACCTAAATAATAAGGGTTTCCCTTACTTTTCAATTGAAATGATTCTTCAAATTTTTCACCATCGTTTTGACTTTCCATTCACAAATCACACATATGTATATACCTATATATCGTAGAAAATATATTTGCTACATTTCGTTACTCTAACAAGGAGTAAAGTATCAAAGAGCCTACGTTTGAAGGTTAGTAAGGGCTATTAAAGATCATTCCATCGGTTATGGACGATTATTCTTTATGCATCATTGTTGGTCCAGCATCCTGGGTGGCTTTGATTCTTCTTCTCTTTTCTTATTCTTTAGTCAGTTTAAGGCTGGTCCAAGTTTTCACCTAACACATTTCCTTTACTCTACAATCGACGATACCTTAAAATCTACGTTTATTGTTAAACCATTGTAATTCACTTTAGAATGAGAAACCTTTTAACTTTTGGTATTCAGGTCAGACAACAAATAAGGGAAAAGATGGAATAGAAGAAGTTATCGAAATTCTAGTTCATTTTTTTAACATCTGTATCTAGATATAGATATTTATCGAGATGATTTTTCTTGTTCACTTCGAGTTTAGGTTTTACGAGAAACTTCATTTTTATTGAAAATTATTTTTCATTCATATAGATTATTATATATTATTTTTTTTTCTTTTCTAATTGATTATCCAAACCAATGTGTGTAAAAATAAATAATAATAATAATAATAATAATAATAATAATAATTAATAATCATTTATATTATTTATAAATGAATAGAATTGTTATTTTGTATGGGATTAGCGATAACTACAAGGGATTAAGCATGTTTAACAAATATTGTAAATCGATTTGTTCGGTATTTTGTGAGTTTAAGTATAAGCTCACAAAACACCGCAGGACGATACTTTTCTACAGTTTGTACGCTCCCTTGGATCACAAAGAGTGAATATTGCCAGTCAAAAAGACGTTCCTCCATTTTTCGACCTAACAGCCGCATAATAGAGCAACTGTTCGATACCAACGGTGATTTAGACGTATTCGATTTAAACCTTCAATCGGAATAATATCTTTTCTTCCTCCTCTTTTGAAACGTCTAGTAACACCTGGTGTTTTGTTATAGATACCTGTATTTAGAATTTCATTAATTAACGTAAATATAAATCATTAAAATTATTATCAAAACAAACCCTGACTCTAAGGTTTTTGATATTTTGTAATTTCACACACATCAAATTTGTAATAAAAGGTATAAAAAAGAAGAAAAAAAAACAAAAACAATTTTAAGTAATAACAATTCGTCTGAAAATTATTTTATTATTATTTATTTTTTTATAAATGTATATATATATATATATGACTTAAAATTAATCATTGAATTGTAAAAAACAAAATACTTGAAGTTGAATAATTTTAGCAAAAAAATTAGAACGAACATAAAAAGAAAAAGAAAAAGGAAATACAATAATAGGAAAAGGATTAAAAATGCGATATAGAAAAAAAAAAATAATAAAGCAAAAAAAAAAAAAAAGAAATAAGTGGTAAAAAAAAAAGAAAAAAAGAAACCAAAATAAAATCAAGAAACTAATAGAGAAAAGCATAACACACACGTGCTTCCTTTCCCGATGAAGTATTAAAGAGAGATCTGTCGCGATGGGTGGTTTGATTATAATAGAGGTATCATTCTCCCGAAACGATACGCTTCCTCCTCCTCCCCCACCTCCTCTACCTCCTCTCTCTTTCACCTCCACCTATTCCGTTCTACTCTTATACTCGTTGGATAATTGCAAATGGCGTCCTTTTATGCGTCGAGAGGGCCGGCTGATCAAAGCCGCGGATAAATAAAAGATAATCATCTAATTATTCCATTGAAACGAATGTCTGTAATACCTGTATGTGTATATGTGTGTGTGTACGTGTTGTGTGTGTGTTGCTGCCAAGGGCCGGGGTTTCAGACGCCTCAGAGATACGATTGGCCCCGACGATCATTAAGATCGTTCTGCCGATCGTATTCTTTATCTCTTTTTCCTTCTTTTCTTTCCCCCCCCCTCCACCCTCTCGCTACGTCTGCCCTTTTTATTTCCTCAATTTTTTTTTTTTTTTACTTAGCATTCCCTACGATTCACGGGGATATATGGGAATTGTTGCATACCCTAGAAAATAAGCATTCGTGATAATTTAGATTACAGGTGTATACATATATATATATATATGTATATATATATTATTTATTTATTTTTATATTATATATTAAATAATATTAATTTAAATAAAATTATATTAAATTAAAATTAAATTAAATATCAAATGAACTAATAATAAATAACTATTATATTATGATTTATGATTATTTATATATTTTTAATTAAACTTATATATATTATATTATTTAAATATATATATTTTTATTATAATTGTAAATATAATTATAAATAAAAGATATATAATATTATATTATATATAACAAATCCTGAAGAGGAAAAAAAGTATCCTTTTAATTTTATATAATTTTAATTAGTTAAATATAAAATACTTTATTCTATGAATAATAATTATTACATTTATTTTCTTATAATTTTAAATAAAATGAAATTTGAAATATATTTTGATATTATTATTTCAAATTATTATATTAAATTATTGATTATTGTAATAGGATAAAAGTTCACCTCATCCTCACCCCTGCCCTCTCCCTCCCTCGAATGATATCTTTAGTTAAGAACGAAAATTATGCAAAGCCCCTTTTTTTTTTTCTTCCGGGGGTAGATTTCGTGATTTATTTTCGGATTTATGTTAGAAGGACGATCCTGAGAGTTTTTCTTATGTGAATGAGTATTAGATGAGATTAAAGGAGGAGGAGCATGAAAAAAAAAAAAAAAAAAAATAGGAGGAGAAATAATCGTAACTATGATCGATTCTAAAGATGTTTTTATGGGTATGTAAAAGAGAAAGAGAGAGAGAGAGAGAGAGAGAGAGAGTTAGAGAGAGATGGTAAGATGTTGAATAGGTGTGACCCCCAAGGAAACGAGTTCGAATCTGAGACGGCGTGTCTCCTACATCCTCGATAGAGATCTGTCACCGATGACTGGCTGGTATACTAATGCCTTGCGACAAGATAGTTACTACCAGATAAAATGCCAAGAAGTTCGACAAGTCATTCCTGATGTCGCGACTTAAATTTACTACAGCATCAAAGAAACAGAGAAAAAGGATACGCGACACCTTTTTATTTTTCATTTCGCTCTAGGATGCTTCAAATTGCAAAGAAATATTTGTCTGTTTAAAAACATAAAAAAAAAAAAAACAAACAACCAACTACAATACTTATCTTTCAAGATGAATTCGTTAACTTTTTGACGGTTTCTTTTTTTTTTTTTTAGATATTTGTGTTAAAGATATCTTCTAATATTTCACAATTATTAATTAATAATTGTAATGTATTTGAGACAAATATTTGATCAAGATTACATTTTAAATAATGTGTTTTTTTTTTGTTTTCTAAAATAATCTATTATCTATCGTTCACAAATCGATGACGAGACATTTACCAACGTCAAAATATCTCATTTTGAACGATCAATCTAACCACCCACTAAAATAGAAATACACTTTTTCTTTTCTATGTTTTTTTTTTCTTCTTCTTCTTCTTCCCTTAGAAATTTCATAATCTTCGACAATCGAGAAATCTAATCCTATTTGGTACGATAATCTATGACGAAACGAAATCGATCTTTTGCGTTATGAGTGAAAAAAAGAAAAAAAAAAGATAGAAAGAAATCAAACGTATCTGGCAAAAAAAAAAGAAAAAAAAAAGAAAAAAAAAAGAAAAAGGAAACGAACGAAAATATTTCATTTCTCATTCTTCTCAACCCCCTTTTTAACAACCCTACACTCTCCTCCTACTCCTCATCCTCCCCAAATACCACCACTTCTTCTTCTTCTCCTTTTCCTACCACCCTTCTTTCTTTCTTTCTTTTTAATAGCAGATTACGATGAACGTGTCTATATCGAGATGGTTCCAACCATGGGTGAGTAGGTGAGTGACTTTGGGCATTGTCGTTCGGTAAGATATACGACTCTCACTTCCACGAAACAGTTTATATTCCAAAAGGTGGATGAGGATGAGCATGAGCATAAGGATGAGGATGAGGATGAGGATGAGGATGAGGATGAGGATGAGACTGTAGGATCGTTATATACCTACCTGACTCAAAAGATCATTCTCGTTCATTCGGAAGCCTTCGGTGCTTTTTTCTCAATTCTACTTGGATGTTCACTTGGTCAGGGCCACTACCACCACTAATATTATTACCAATGTTTTTTCTAAATATTTTTTCTTTTTCTAAAAAAAAAAAGACTTTTGTATCGCCTCTAAGACATTCCTCGAATTTTCAATGAACCTTTAGGACGAATGTTCTACATGTTATATGTATGTAACTAATTTCTTTAGGAATTCGGTCCCTTTTTTCATGAATTTCTAACACACCTATATAAAAATGCATATGTGGAAATGATATATATATATATTTGTATTAATTGTATTTTATGTAAGTAATTTGTTATTATTAATTAACAGAAATAAACAATAATTTTTAGGGAATGCTAATTTGTTAATTGTTATTTTCAAATTCAATAGTTGAAACACTTTCGGATTCTAAATATTATATATATACAGATATAATAATCAAATAATTAAATATTACATTTTAATTAATTTAACTTTAAATTATTATTAATATATACATTTATTTAATATTAATTAATTATATTATTTATTTTAAAATTGTTTTATTTTCTATTATCCATAAAACAAACGCAGTTGTCGAATACCTTAGTTCATGGTGCAAATGAAACAATTTTTAATTCTACATACGATTTTAAAATTATTTTTTTAATTTTATTTTCCCATAAAACAAATCCAACGTAATTATCTTTGAAATGATCTAATTAATAATCAATAATAATAATAATATTATTATTTGACGAAAGAGATGAAAAGTATGGAAGTAAGAGACGAAAAATTGTTGTTAATGTTATTCGGAAAATAATGATTCAGTAATTGGCAAGTACAATTATTATCAAACCACCATAAGTGTTATTTCGTTTGTCTTTATGATAAAGGTGCACGGTTTATCGTTCGATCGGGACAACCTCCGTGCTGGATGACACGGTAACGCACCACCTGGGGTTTCTTAGGGTTCTTGCACGTAGGCGTGAACAATGTTAACGAAGCAACACGAGAGAAAGAATTTACGCAAAATCCGCTCGCGATTCTTTCCTTTTTCTATATATAATATATATATATATATATATAAATATATGTACACAAACACATACTTACTTTATTCTTTCAACTTGTTATGAAAAAAACTATCTCGAATTATTTTCGATGTATCATGAATGAAAATAAAAAATGATGTGAAAAAATTAATTAGACGATTGTTTCTTTTGTTTTTTTTTTGTTTTTCATATAAATGAACAAATTGAATTAATTATCATCTGAAGTATCTTGTTCCTTCTTTTGGAATTATAATTGAAAATAAAATAATATATATTTTCTTTACGAAACTAATTTGTTTTTTTTTTTTTTTTTTTTTATTATTATAATCGACAAATGAAACTTGAGTGTACAAGAAGAAAAATAATGCAAGAACGTGTTCGACATAGAAAAAAAAAAGAGAGAAAAACATTTCTCCAACGGTAGCTGCAACAATAATAACATTAACAACTACCACAACATTTTATAACATCCTTAGTAAAATATCGAATAAAAGAAGAAGAATACTATAAAGAAAGTTAAAACGTTTACCTGAAGGATTCACCTTTCTACATTCTTGTAAACTAATCCTAATTTTTTCTTTATACAAATTTCTTGCGGTGTCACGTAAATGATACGAACAAACAACAACAAAAAAAAAAAAAGAAAAGAAAAAGAGAAAAAATCATTAAAAGAGAAAATTTGTATCAATTGAAATATTTCATTATAATGAAATTTGTTTGGATAGAAAATAATAATAATAATAACATATGGAAAATATCGTAGAAAAGGAAAAGTGAAAAAGAGAATTGAAATAGAAAGAAAGATACACATATGGGGTGAGTTAAAGAGAGGTGTAGGGTGTGGTGGTGGGGTAGTGATGCTGATGGAAATACGCGGAAGGATAAGGACAAAGAGATCAAGAGAGTTCTTTTGGGAATATTCAGAATCTCTTGGTCATAAATAATGTCGAATGGTTTGGGCCCCTATAAGTCAGGTAGGCTTGGTTCCTGCACGAAGACTGTATGAATCTATATAGTAGAAACTCTCTCTCTCTCTCTCTCTCTCTCTTACACACACACACTCTTTCTCTCTTTTTCTGTCTCTGTTCGTTGATCTCTCTTTTCACTTTTTCACTCTTATTTCTTCCGAGTCCCCTCCTCCCCCCAGTTTGAATGCTGGCGGTTTTCAGAGTCACGCCCTAGAAGAAGTGCACCACCGGTCCTACCAAACTATATGGGAAAGTTTTGGTCATACAGGTGCGACGTGTTTATCCATGGGACATCTTCATAATTCCCCTCCTTAACCATAGACCGATCGGAGACGTAGAAAAATAATAAATATGAAAGAAAATAAATGAAAAAAATAAAAAGTAAGATCCAACTTGGAATCTTCTTCATCCTTCCTAAAGTGATTTATCGGCCCAGACGCGTAAGTAAGTTCATCCATTATTTATCTCTTATAAATATCTTCCTAATTAAACAAAAAAAGCACAAATTATTGAGCTAGCTAGTAATGGAAAACAAAACAAAAAATAAAAATAAAAAAAAAACAATGATAAACGTGCTGAGACGATTACTAAGACTGTATGGATTCTGAGTAACGATGACAAAAATTCATTTAAGGGTGATTTGTTTTATATATGACAATTATATTATATTATTTTAAATAATATTAATTTGTATTATTATTGTTTATTTATTTCTTTTCATTTAAGGGTGTTTTATTTTATATATGACAATTATATTATATTATTTTAAATAATATTAATTTGTATTATATTATTTTTGTTTCTTTATTACTTGTACAAACTTAAGTCTACCATCGTTGTAATTATTGGAATTCAATGTTGACGAATATTGTTCTTTTTAATTCAATTTAGAATTAAATAATTAAATTTTTTCAATGCAAACAAAAATTACAATAAATAACAAAATTTGAACCATTAAATCATTGCAAGCAAATTATGAACAATGTGAACCAATAGAAATATATGTATAAAAGCAAAAATTGAATGTATTTCTCTTTCCGTGTGTGTGTGAAAAAATGAGTATACGTTAAACATTTTACAATCTTGAATGAAAAAAAAAAAAAATGAAAAACAAAATAAAAAAAAAACAAAAATTGGATGATTAATACGAATGAATCACGCCGTAAGAAATAGAAATTCAATGGAAAGGGAAGTATAGGAAGAATTAAATCCTTCCCCTTTCTTCTGATCCTGTTTGAATTTTCTTCTTAATTTCGTAGCACGTTGATCTCAGGAGTTTCTTTTTTCATGGTTTAGGTGGTTCGACTTTTAGGACATAAGTCAGCCGGTATTCAATGAGTTCGAGGAAGTTCATCCTTGGTTCCTCGCACGCGAACAAATGTATCAACTTGGAGCCATAAGTTTCGATGCTTTCGTCCACATAAACGAGAAGGATACACTAATACACACGTATACATATTTACGAGTTTATCCTTAAAATTAGCCACTAATCACAAACACATGTAAACTTATGCACACGTGCACGTATTCATGAATGAATCTTTGAAGTTAACAGCAGCAGCAGCAGCAGCAACTAATAAACGCACGCACACACACATACACACAAGACATACTAATTTTTAATTTGTATTTTTTTTTTAGTCTTCTTTTTTTCATAAAACCCATAAATATAAATTTAATCGCATGCTCGTTCAAAACAAATTTCTTCCAGTTTATATTCCGACAATTTATTAACAAATTAAAAAAAAAAAATGAATTTCTCTTTAAACTTATTGTAGATATTAAAAAAAAAAAAAATAATACTTTAATCAAAATTTGTTTATTTTCAAAACAAAAATGAAACAAAATCGATTCATACAATGCTAATGATAATTGTGAAAAACAATAAGATTGATTGGTACTTTAAATGAAGTAGCTCGTTAATGCGATTAAATCCAATATTGTGGCTTGCCTTTTAATAACGATGATAATAATAATCATCAAAATAATAATAATAATAATAACGATAATCGTATGGGGTATAAAAAAAAGATCGGTATCGGAAGGGGATCGAGAGTGGAGAAGGCAAACAAGCGAAGGGCATTAGTCCGATGTTATCGATATAATGCCCTATAGAAAATCACTTTTGCTCGAGCACAAAATCGCAATGGTTGGTGCGAGGGCTGATACTCCCTACTGTGGCTTACACGGAAACTATTTCAGGATATCGTATCGAGTATATGTGTTTTCCTTTACTCCCTCACCCCACCTACCTGCACCCCCAGTTACTTAATTCTACTCAACTAACTCAAATCGTAACATTCGAATGCATTTATCGTCACATTGCAGTGAACCTTGATAAACTTCATTACACTGAACCTCATTTTCTCTTCCATATTTTTTTTTTTTTTTTTAATACGACAACAACAATCTTTATTTTGAAAATGTAACCACTCGAGTTAGGGCTGTATCTATTAAAAAAAAAAAAAAAAAAAAAAAAAATGGTACTTACGTATTAACGCCACCGCAGCAAAAATTCCGCTAATGCGCCAATAAAAAGCAATCTTGTTGTTTGCACACAGCAACCGTCAGGGTTTCGTCAGGGTTTCGTCAGGGTTTCGTCGGGGTTATGGCGAAAGCATCAGGTGAAAGAAAATAGAGACTGTTTTGAATCTATGTTAAATTCTATATCGGCTTATTTTCAACCGAAATCCGATTAACTACTTTTTGTAAATAAAATTTTTTTCAATTTTCAAAGTGTTTCGATTTTAAATATAGTTTTTTATTCTACGATTTGTCGCAACAATTTAAGATGTAGTTTGACGCATTAGCGGAATTTTGCTGCAGTGGCGTTAATACGTAAGTACCAAAAAAAAAAAATTAATAGAAAGGTGTAGATACATTTAATTCATTGAAATAAATTTGTTAAACTTTCCAGATGAAATTTTGTGGTTTTTTTTTTAGGGTGATTTCAAACTGTACGTACGGTCCTGATTCGAATAAATGTATATTTCTCGCCCGTCAGTAATTTTATTTAATTTTATTTTATTTTATTTTATTTTTTTTTTTTAATATAAAATCTTAAATTCTTTGAAAAAGATGAAGACGTTCGTCATCGTCGTTGGTTTATTATCGATTTGTGAACGTAATGTTGTTTATTGCGATAATTAAACACTCGTACAACAGGTAGAAGAGTATCATGAAATTGCAATGATCGACGGAGGAGTGGAGGAGGAGTAGATACGTTAAAATATATATATATATATACTTTAAAAGAAGAGAATGTCATATGGCAGTAACATTTAGCGAAAAAGACCGTGCTGAAGTTGCATGGTACGTTCGTTTGTGTTTCCTTTCATCTTTTTATTATTTCTTGACTTTTCTTTTTATATTCCTCTGGATTATTATTTGTCTTTTTTTTTCTTTTTCTTATCTTTTCTTTTATTTCAATTTAGTAGCCTATCACGTTGGTACGTTATTACAGGAAAGAAACATTTGTTTTCATGCAACGGCGTTATTACGGACGGGACGTTGGCAATAAAAATGTGAATTTGAAGAAGCCGTACGTGTGTCATCGAACGAGAAAGTGCTTATATTATTTCTACTAAATATAAGGACGGGGTACTTAAAACTTTCCCGTCACTGGGCACAAACCACGAGAAGTATATATAATATCCTTTTCCTTCTTTTTTTTCCCCTCACAAATGAGTTACAACTATTGCTTACTCATCTTTGTTTCTAACGCTTACCTATGTTAAGTTTTATTTTTCTCTGCAATGTATCTAAAATACATTTTTGTTCTTTCATAAAGTTCTAAGTTCAAATAAATTCAACAAAATATATATATATATATATATATTTTATTATTACAACTATTAATTCATATACATCAAAATATGATCTAAATAAAGTACAAGTTATTTGACATTAAATATTTTATTTAATTGTAATATATATTATTACAACTATTATATTATATATATATCAAACTATTACCCAACTATTAATTAATACAACCAAAATATAATCTAAATAAATTACAAATTATTCAAACTTAAATATTTTATTTAATATATAATATATATACATTATAGTTGTAATATATATTATTACAACTATTATATTATATATATCAAACTATTAACCAACTATTAATTAATACAACCAAAATATAATTTAAATAAATTACAAATTACTCAAACTTAAATATTATAATAAATACACTATAGGATATTATATATATATATTGTAGCGAAACTTTAGATTAGATTGCTAAAATAAATTACGATAAAAGATAAAAACGAAAAGAATAAAAAAATACAAAATTAATTTTTTCACTAACCAATGCTAAATAATGAATAAATGTTGTATGATAAAATAAATAATATAAATACGAAGAGTTGGTTCAATCGTTAAAAAAGAACGTAAGTTAACTTTAACTTATCTTGGAAAATATCTCTTCGATTTTACTTTGGACGTTGCGTGTATCGTGTAATTAATTAACCGGTGATAATCAACGTGTAAACGTTTTAAATACAATACGAGACTAAGAGTACGAAGCGGCGTAATTAAAGAGACTTACTATCCCTCTCTCTCTCTCTCTCTCTCTTTATTTTATTTTTCGTTGTTTTTCTTTTTTTTTCTTTTTTTACTGTAAAACATATTTTCCTTATTTCATTGATCGTATGATTAATCGGTCGACCAGGTAAGACATAATCGAGCTTACAACATGTTCATGTAAGCAGGAATACTCGTTACTCATATACGTCACGTTTGTCAAACACACGAAACGAGAATGAAAAAAAAAAAAAAAAAAAAAAACATATAAATAAATGTAATAATAAAAATGATAAAAAAGAAGGGAAGAAAATAAGGAGAAAATGAAGATGAAGAAAACAACAGTATTTATTCTTCTTGAAGAATGAAGAAAGAAAATAACCCCATCACCCCTCTTTTACCCCTTCCACCTACTCTTTTTTTTTTATATTCGTCTATTTGTCTCACTTGATTCGCAAAAGAAAAAGAAAATATGGAAGAGAACGTTTGTACGACTTGATTACTTCGTTAGATCTCCATTCACTCGCTTATCCTTGTATTTTTATTATTTTTTTTTTTATTTTATTTTATTTTTTTTATTTATTTAAGTCATGTCAGTTTTTACGAGCATTCATCCGGAAATATCATTCGTTCGGAATGGAGCAATTTTAAGGGATCGTTTCGGTCAACTACTCGTCGTAAAAATATGTACGAGACTTCTTTACGATGACTTCTACGATCGATATTATTATTTTATATATATATATATATATATATATATATATATATATATATATATATATATATTATGTATGTAACATAAAGCTAGTTTTTTAACTAAATGAAATGATCTCAATTTATTTGACATTAATTTTGTTACAAAATTGAAATAATTCAAGTAGAAAAGAAATATAAATTAATTATCGAATAAATCTGTGATGTTTCATATTTCTATCAATAAAATGGATTTTATTGATAAGTGTGTTTCAATTTTTTTATTTTTTTTTATTATATCTATTATTTATTTTTATTAATATATATTTTATTTATATATTGTATTTTTTCTTTATTTAATTTATAACAAAATTGATTTTGATTTTTCATTAGGTTAACCTTATTTTTATTAATATTTTATTTGATTTATTTTATTATTTTTTCTTTATTTAATTTATAACAAGATTGATTTGAATTTTTCATTAAAATAACTTTATTTAAACATTTCGAATATTCATATTTTTTTTTTTTTTTTAATTAGAAACCAACAAAAAATAATCGATATTTTTAAATAAACTAAGTTGTATGACAATTTTGTTCAAATACTTACTACGAACAATTCAAACAAACCTAAAATCTTCAAATCTGAAAAAAAAACCTAAACCTAAAATCTGAATTATCTATTCATCTTTTTTTCTATAGTCAAATCCTTAAACTGCATCCTCTTAGGCACGAAACCAACAAGAAAAGAAATATGTTTGGTATTTAGGCCAAATTAGGAATAGAAGAAACTTTTCTGACTTTTTTTTCAGCATATCGAATTTCTCAGATTCTTTTCTATTCTTTTCCCCATCCTCCCCCTATTCTTCTAGCTCATTCAATTTTCAATAAAAAAAAAGTATATTTAAGAAATTTCGTCGGAGAAAAAGATTTCGACTTTGATTTTCTAAGAAAGAAAACAAAAAAACAAAACTATTATCAAGAAAATATGTTTTTCTAGCTTTTATTAGTTTTGTACGATGTAACACGTGTTGTATTTTTATTTAGACTTTTGTTGATAAATCTTACGTAAGATTTATCTAAAAAAATACAAGAAAAACAAAAAGAAAAAAAAATCCCTATCTTTCAAACGTTTAAAAAATCCTCATGTGTAAACTTGTTTTTGACAAATTGGTAAAGGTTGACAACAAAAAAATTACAACGCTTGTTAGTCATGGGCTCTTACGTCATTGAACGGTCTCATCTTTTTTTTTTTTTTTATTTCCTTCCTTTTTTATATAATTTATTTGACAGAGGGTAGAAAACGAGAAGAAGAAGAAGAAGAAGAAGAAGAAAAAGAAACGAGGAAGAATTCTTCAATGAAATTCTAACAACAACATTTCGGCAGATGTCTTTGATTGATTCTTTTTTATATTTTTCTATAAAATCTTAACTTTAACCACAAATTGTTAACTTTTCCACATTCTCTCTTTCTCTTTTTTTTTCTTCTTCCATTCAAAAGGAATAATAGAAAAGAAAAGAAAAAAGTAAAAAAAAAAAAAGAAATACACACGAAATTTCTTTTTTACGATCCCCCATTACTTTATTCTTTTTATTCTTCATCCCTTAAAGAGTTGACTTTCATTATATTTTTAATCATAAACTTCCTAGTTCCCTACAAAAGATTCCCGTACTTTCGTATTAGGTAAAAGTAGATATCAAGAAAAACCTTTATCTACAATTGCAATCTCTCTAACGAAAAAAAAAAAAAATTAATCGTAAAGAATCAAATGATTTTTGCCTTTTTTTGATGATAATAATAATAATAAAAAAAAGTAAAGTTTCTTTTTTTCCTCTTCTCTTTTTACTTTTTTTTTCTTTTTTTTTTTTTCCAATAATACCAAATCGAAAAGTGAGACCCTTACGTTTCATTTTAGGCCACAAACGTTTCAACGATTCATCTCGGGTTACATAGAAAAACCTTAGGGTTTTCTTCTTCTACTTATACTTCTACTTCTTCTTCTTCTTCTTCTACATTTTCTTTTTTTCCAATACGTTCTCGCACACTTTCACATGAATGCAGAGTCAAAATGCAACCCCGAGGGTTTATATAGAGTAACGTCCCCAATATTCATTGTACTCCATTTCCGCCATGTGCCTAACACTAAACCCAACACACGCCTAAGGTAAATAAGGATGACGATTTTTCACGAGAAACATAAACAGATATTGTTAACTGTATCGTGTGGTCGTTACACAAAACTACCCACCATCTTGGACTAACGTCAACGATACCAACTTCACCAGAAAACCATTTATCTTTTATCAATGGTTAGGGGCTTATACGCGACAAAAGATTTATGCCAGTATTGCTAAAGACATTTTATTTACTTTTTTTTTTCTCTCCTATACGTTTCACCAGAAGAATTTGATTCCTAGAATTGCCTAAAATTTGGAAATTTCTATATATTCTAAGAAAAAAAAATAAAAAAAAAAAAATATATATATATATATATATATATATATATATATATATATATATATATATGTATATATGAGATGAAATAAAATAGCTAAGAATATCAATTGTAAAATATATTTTTTGAATTGAAATTGTTCAATCTTGGATATAACACTACAAAAGAAAAAGTATTCTAAATATATAAGATAAAATAAAATATTTAAAAATGTATTAATAATAATAATAATAATAATAATAATAAGTACATATAATACATTAATAATAATAATAAGTACAAGTAATACATTAGTCTATGCAAAATATATATACATATATATTTTTTAATAATGAAATAAATTAAAAATAAAACTTAGAAAATATTCTATGTACCTGAACAAAGATATTTGTATTAGAATTTTTATACAAAAATTGAGCATCCCCCGATCAGTATAAAACGAGCAGAACAGGAGTCGTAACATCGTGTTCGTAAAGTTTATAGGAGAACGTGCTATCGAGTGTGTTGGACACACCCACGCCACTCCCACTCGGCATGAGTTCGGACCTTCCTTCCTTCCTTCCTTCCTTCCTTCCTTCCTTCCTACGAATGCAACCCTTCGTAAGAATCTTCCATTATTTTCTATCTTAAATAATACCTAAACGTTTTCTCACATACTTCATTTAACCACTATGTTATATTTTAACAACTAAAGTTTACTCATCATTTTTTTTCAATATAAATAATTTATTTATTTATTTATTTATTTATTATATTATGGTATACTATACTATTCAATTAATTAAATTATCATCCTTGTAATATTTTCTAAATGATTAAAGTTAATTAAATGTAACATTGATATAAAAAATATTGCAATTTATTATGAATTGCAACAGAAATATTAAACATCTTACTTCGATAATAAAATATTACAATATATAGTATTATATAGTATTTTCATATTACTATTTTATAATATTATTTATTATTATTATATTATAACATTATATAATAATTTTATATAACTATAATATATTATTTATTATATTTATATATTACAAAAAATATATAGTATATACAGTATTTTTTTTTTATTTTAAATATAATATCAGTTGTGTGTGTGTGTGTGTGACTATAATTCAATGAAATATAACATCACATAAATTTCAATATTTTTTTTTTTTTTTTAAATCCTCATTATATTTCATCATTATAATTTAATCATGATCTAGTTGATTTTATCAACCTCACAATAGAGACCCTTATATAAAGTCAAGAATTTCTCTTATTCATTTTATACTTCCCAACATGGTTCTTAACCAAAGACCATAAAATTTCGGAAGTAGCCATACACACCTGAAATTTACTTTCGATCATTCTCTACCTCTTTACTACGACTACCATGCTCGTAAATGTTTTCTCCAACTCTTTTAACTTTAGATTTTTCTCTGTTTCCTTTTCTTTTTTTCTTCTTCTTTCTTTTCTCATTTTATTTCTTTATTTATTCATTTATTTATTTACAATTGGTAATGGTGAACATATTTTTCTTCTCAACGTATTTATTTCAATACGTATTTTACACGTATTCTTTTATAATACTTAGAAACCCCCTCCCTCCCCCTCTCCCCTTCCCCCCTTTTAAATAATGACAGTAATAATAATTATCATCAGGGTGGATAGTGTTTAATAGTAAAAACGTGCAATTAAAATTTAATCGTTTCAAATCAAAATAAGTAATCCCTTACCACATACAAAAGAAAAAAGGAATTTTCTCTTTAATTAGCGAATCGAGAATTATAATTAGAGAAACGCTCATTTAACCAGTTGCATGATGATCTTTGAGAAAATGTCTGACACTTCGAACATTTATTTAACCATAATTGATGAAAATATGATTCCCTTGTATTAACAATCATCTTGACACTTTTCATAATTTATTTATTTGTTTTTCTTATACAGGATGAATCAAAGTTAACTGGAATATTACGAAAGATGATAAAACGTACATTGAAAAGAAAAAAAAATAAACGTAAGAAAAATAAAATAGGATAATAAATTTCTAATTAAATAAGTATAAAGAAATTATTATCTTTCCCTCTTCTTTCTTCTCTCTCTGTAAAAAAAAAAAAAAAGAGAAAAACCGTAAAATAAAAAAAAAGATACTATTTTTTTACCTTTCGACCTTTCTTCTTATCGAAAGTATTAAAAATCTGGAAATCTCAAGTAAAGATCTTTGCTTTTTTTTTCTTTTTTTTTTTTTTTGACAAACAGTGACGGTGCCGGTCTAATTGGGAAGAACGAGCATAAACAAAAACGGAGTAGCCCCCCATCCGCGTTATTTCGATACGTCGCCGCAGTTACCATTCTCCCACTGCTATGCGCGAACAGACATTATGTTCGTTTACAAAACAAGAAATAGGAAGAGTAAAAAAGAAACAGAGAGAGAGAGAAAGAGAGAGAGGAAGAGAGAGAGAGAGAGAGAGAGAGAGAGTGTATCGTTGCGTTGGCGACAACCTATGGAGACGTCTAGGACATTATGTGCCGACCAAAATCGTAAAGGGACGATTTTACGAATGCGAAATACCCTTGCCATTTGAGAATTCTTCTTCACTCATACTAACACACTAATATACATGTGAACACGTGTATATGTTCAGTATTTCTCTATCTCTCTCTTTTTGTCTTTCTATCTTTTCTTTTATTATTATTATTATTATTATTATTATTATATATTTTGTCTCTTTTTGTTTCTTCATTTAACAGCTACACAGATTTTCTATTACTTTCTTTATCTTATTTTTACATGTATATAGATATAAAGAATATTAGCAAGTTAGATAAGTATTAATTATATTTATGTAAATATATTCATAGTTAATACAATCACGTGTGTGTTTCAAAAGTTGTCAAGTTGAATAAATGAAATTATATTAAGTTTTAGTTTTTTTTTTTTTTTTTTTTTTTTTTATGTAGATTATACTATAAATTGTAATTTCATTATAAATCAATGTTTATTTTATAATTATATATAATATATATTATTATTATATAATTATATATTATAATTATTGTGTATATCAAATTCGTATTTAATTATATTGAAAATTGTTATAAAATATAATTAATATAATTTTTCTATTATTATTTTGATGATATTTGTACTGTCATTTTTTGTAACAATATTTTAATTAAAATGTATCCTAATTTGAAATGATTAAAAAAAAAAAAAAAATAATATTAAACATTTGTATTTTTTCTTTGACGAGTTCAATAAATTTTTGATAAAGTCTAAGAAAGTTTAAGAACATAAATTATTATTCTCTATATACTTGAACGTCATATTTTTTAATTACATTAAAATTGAAATATATCATACATAGAAATAATTAAAAAAAAAAAAAAATTAAATAACATAATTCAATTGAATAAATTAATATTGAAATATTGAATATTTATGTGTACGTTTTTGTATATTTTTTTTTTTTTTTCGACGAGTTAAATAAATTTTGAGAATGCCTGTTATATTATACGTTTATTCGTTAAAACATATTCGAAGAATGGAATTTGGGATTAGAGGAAAAGATCTGAGACGTGTCTCGACGTAATTCTTTAATTGCTCGTGCTAATTGGGCCCGAGTGGCGCCATCGTGCTACGGGACATCGTCGATGACAATTATTCCCCGATGAACGGACAGGACCGTAAATTGCTTCGTCATTTTTATCATCCTTCCTTTTAATCGACTTCCTCTATCTTTCTCTTTCTTTCAATTTCTTTTTTTCTTTTTTCTTTTTTTTGTTCTTCTTACTGTTAACCCATATCGTTTACTTGATCGAATTTAAACGAGTTTGATGCTCAAATAATATTAATTAATTATTTATCCTTCATTTTTTTTTTTTTAAAGGAACAATAAGAAAAATAGAAAATGAAATTACGAGAAAGAGAGAGAGAGGAAGAGAATAAAATAGATAGAAAGAAAGATGAAAAAAAAAACAAGAAGATTCGTAGCCATAATGACAAACAATCTCGTATGGTAAAGGGAGGGAAGGAAGGAAGGATGATGGTTCAGGGCCGTGGCCAATGTTATAAATGCATTCTCGAAAAAAGCGAGAGACGAGGAGGGTCGATCTATCGATAGATGCGATATCTGCTGACCGGTGAGTACGACCGGAACGTGACCGCTTGCTAAGATCGATTTGTATCGAGAGACTTGGGAGAAGAAGTATCGAGATGGATGGACCAAGTCTTGAAATCTATTAGTCATCACCCACACGATATTTTCTCTTTCTCTTTTTCACTAACTCCCTCTCGCTTATTATTATTATTATTATTATTTTTTATTTTACCATTGTGTCAGTTGTTTTGAATCTCCATGAGATCCGATAGGTATATTGTGTTGTGAATAGTTGATCGTAATATATTTTTCTATCCATGTTACAATAAATACAATGATCTATACTTCAATATTTTTCTAAAAGATAAACCTTGACATAACTATCATTTAACATTTAATTATATTATTAATGATTATGTTATTGTTAAGTTGATTCGTGATATTTGCACGATGATATATATATAGTTTAAATTTTTTTTTTAAAATAGATATATTTTAAATACTAAATAATAATATATAATTATTATATATAATATATAATATTATAAAATTATATTCTATTAATATAATTAAATTTTATAATAATATACATTATTATTATAGTATATATAATAATATAATAATAATATAAAATATGCTAAAAAAAAAAATAAAAATTCAATATAGTATTTCATCTAAAATCAAATTATGTATCTACTAATATTTCAACACAATAACTTTGTTATTTTTTTTTATTAATTTGCACAAAACACCATTAAATTTAATTTTAACATATTCAACAATAATAATGTTACCTCAATAACAAATCATAAAAAGTTACAGTTCAAAAATATCATCTGTATCAATCCTATACACTCACTTGTAATCTAACAAATTCATAAAAATAAAATAACTAAACTATGAAAACTGTATCACAAATTACATACAGATACCATAAAATCATAACACAAAGAAGAAAAAGAAAAGTAAAAAAAAAAACAAAGTAGGTTCTTGCGTGCGGTGGGTCTGCAAAAAAGAATTTTAATCGACGATGCTCGCAAAACGGAATGGAATTTCGATTGAAAACATCGCCGAGGAATGTCGTGAATGTAAACAAAAAAAAAAATAATAAAATAAAATAAAATAAACAACAATAAATGTAAAAAGAGTTGAAAGAGGGGTATTGGAAAAAAAAAAAACAAAGATGTTAGATTAAAAAATGGCACGAGCAGCACGCCATGGTTTGTTGGCGTAAAAAGATAGAAGGTAGAACATAGGAGGGGATAGGTTATCTTTAATTGAAAATGATCGTTCTAATGCTCGTTACTATAATACCAGAGAGGGAGAGAGAGAGAGAGAGAGAGAGAGAGAGAAAGAGATAGAACTAACCGTCTCGAATTACAATTAGTTATTCTCGAAGGAAGGAAAGAAGAGGGAAGAAGAGAGGAAGATGAAGAGGAGGCTTGTTGGTTGAGGGATGTTAGAGGAAGACGAAAAGGGGGAGTTGGGAGGATAGGGGGGTGGTGGTGGAGAGGGTGCTCGAGTTCTCTCTTCTCGTTCGTTCAAAGTTGCTCACTTCCCGGCAGCACACTCGTCGAGCACTTCAAATCCATTCAACTCAATTCATTTTCATCTCCGATTTGTTCGTCCACCCTTCCTTCTCTTCTGTTCTCTCATTAGCGGCCTTTCCGGTGACCCCGAGAGAGTAAAAGAGAGAGAGAGAGAGAGAGAGAGAGAGAGAAAAAGAGAGGAAGGTTACTTCAAGTACTGTCGAGAATCTTCCTAAGAAAATTACACCTCGTTTCCGTCTCCGGCCACATAATAGGATTTTTGTAATATATTATTTTTTATTTGCAACCTTTTTTTTGTGTATTTTCTTCATTAATATTATTAAAAAAAATGTTTTGTTCTACTTTGGTTATAAAATAATGGAATATATATATATATATATATTTTTTTTTTTTAATTTATAGATAAAACTAGGACATTTGGAAGATAATATTATTTAAACGTATAAATAGAAATTAATAAATTATATTTATACCTAATATCGAGAACCCATAATTATTATATTTTATTATAAATATATTTAAAAAATAAATATTATTAAAATATAATTAGAAAAGATTAATAAATTTCTATCTAATCTATTTACAATAATTATAGTTTTTTTTTTTTTTTTTTTTTTTTTTTTTTATAAAGTAACATATAAAAGAAAACTTTTAAGTACATGTGTTTTTAACATATGTTAAACTCAAAACTTTTTCATTGACATAGAAAATAATTAGACATTTAGATAAGATAAGATTGTTGAAACATAATGGTTTAAAAAAAAAAAAAAGATGACAACGAAGCTATTATACTTAATAAAGATTAGAGAGAGAGAGTGAATTCAGTTAATAAATTGAAGAATAAAATTGGTAGTATGAATGTAAGCGTGCCCCCTTTTACTATTGTCCCTACTAGAAGAGATTGATCAAATATGAGATGAGATGAGGTATTATCCTAACAATGAAACAATTAGAGCTTTAAAGTCCTTCGAATTTATCGAAGAAGTAACTAACTAAACTCGTGGGTACTTAATCGTTAAGATTCTTCATTTAAATTCTATTAAACTAATCTAATTAGAGTGATATAATAATAATAGTTGAGGTAAAGATTAAAACGATAGTTCATTCATTATGTTTCCATCTTACACTAACCTAAGTTATCTGTTACACGTGTCCCTTTTCCTACAGAAAAAAAAAAAAAAAAAACCTAGAAGAAAAAAAATAGAAATACAAGAAGAACATCTCATTTAGAAAAATCTTATCGCAATAGTTGTGTTCGATAAACCACAATAAACATGCCGACAAAAGATTTAATCTTGTTAGGATCTTTAGAAAAAAAAAAAAATTGTAATGAGCCTTCGTTTACAAGATATCCCAACCATATCTCGAACTAGATCTAACTAGCAGGAATTTCGAATCCCGACGACAGGTTTTTCTATAGCAAAAGGACACTCTCCTTCTTTCTCTCTCTCTCTCTTTCATTCTATGTGGTCAAAATGCTGGAAAAGAAAACGAAAAAAGGCGTGGCACTACCTGTCAATGAGTTACGATTTACCCTTTGTCTTAAAATCTGACCAACCAAACAGGTAATTATGATAATTTTTGTATCCTTTTCCTTATTCTCGTCTGGAGACAGATGAGGAACCATGAAAATGGCGTTGGTTTGTCTTCTCTCTTCTATTTTGATAATATGTTAATTCTTATTCGACTAAATGAATTTGTGTTTTTTATTTTTATTCATAAAACTAAATTCTTGTTTGAAAGATTAATAAAAAAAAAAATATATATATATATATATATATATATTCAATACGTAATTGTGTAGATCATTTTTAAATCGTTTGATTATCTTGTAGATGTTAAATACACGATAATTATTTTGTAATTAGACAAATCATAAAAGATCGTAGATAATTATTGATATTGTTAAATAATTGTTGAAATATTATATACGTAAAATAAATTTTCATTATTTACAAGAACATTAACGTGAATAAATGATTAAAAAAAATATATTTAAAATAGATGGTATATATAATTTGACGTATTTATGTTTCCTCTTGTATTCTGATATTTATTTTCGACATTTCTTCTTTACTTATTTCTTTATTCCCTTATTTCTTATTTTTTTTATCTATCCTTTATAATCGTAAAGAGAGAGAGAGAGAGAGAGAGACTAAAAGTTACTTATCTTTATGAGATCAAATTACTTGCTGGTGGATGGATTAGCCTTAGAATGTCTTTTCACGCGGATAACGTATCTTCCTTTACGAACTCTGCTTGAGTTATGTTTAATGAGGCAATATTTTAGATAAAGATAGAAAAAGTGAATGAACGAATGAACGAATGAACGAGTGAGAGAAAGAAAAAGAAAAAGAAAAGGAAAAAGAGAAAGAGAAAGAAAAATACGGTAAATCTACCGCCTACGTCCGACACAAGCCGCGTGCTCGCGAAGAGACAGCCGAGAAATATACTAGGAAAGTTGCATCTGCTACTCGACGGGGGGTGGAACGATCATTTTTTAGGGGTAAGTCCAAGGAATATGGGGGTAAGTCGACTAACGATTCCTTTTTGTTCACCAACTGCGGACAAACAACAACCTTAGAATATACAATCTAACTTTTCCTACGTCACATTATCCACCTAAACGCATCTGCATGTATTGGTTGTGTATATATATATATATATAATATGCAATTACATACTAAACATATATATAACATATGCAATTGCGTGAAACAAATACCAAAATAATTAATTAATTATTATATTTATAGTTATTAAATTTCTATAATTTAAGAATTTATTTATAATATAATATAATATAATAAAATAATATACAATATATAATATAATTTTATTATTTATTTTTTTATTTAATTAAATAATTATTAAATTATTTATAATATAATTAATTTAATCATTATATTTATTTAATATATACATTTTTGTGTATTTGTTTCATGTAATTGCACTTTTTTACAAATACAATGGTAAAAACATTAACGCAATTAAATTATTCTTCTATAACACGAGTCAAATTAATTTTTAATTAATTTAATAACATTATACGTGTTATTCAATTAATTAATCTATGGTTTAACTATAAATAAAAAATTAATTTTTTTATTACTTCTTGTTTTATTTATTTTTTTCTTATATCCGTCATTTAAAATAATTCACAATGACGCGTACCAAAGTATCGAACTCCTTTGACCCATGTTACGTGAATAGATTTTATCTAGGTTCGTACACAATTCTATATGTCGGCATTTTGATTTTTGACCGACTAATATGCCGTAAAACGTCCGAGCAGTGACAACAGTCCTTGGTAATAAAATTGCTCGTAAAATTATAAACCGGTGACGTGTACGCGTGCAAAACTATAAATATTAATGCTTCTTCCAAAAATGGTTTTTCTCTGTTCGTTCTTATAGATATTCTTTTTTTTTTTTTTTTTTTACCAATTTTTTTGCTCTTTCTTTCTTTCCGACTTATAACTTCTTCTGTCTTTCTCTCTATTTTATCTTATACGCAACGGTGTCGTAAATCAAGGCTGCTAGAAGGAGGTTGTCAGCGAAAAATACGGCGGATAAAAGCGACTGCTAAGGGGGTGAGTAGGAGGATAGTAGGAGTAGGGAGGGGAGAGTTTGTTTTAGATGCCAGAAATCCCTTTCAGAAGTGCAGAAACATCGCTTTCGACAACGATGACTTCCTTCCAACTCGTACTAGTACACACTAACACCAATCTTATATATTATTTTCTACATTTATACACGTATATGTTATATTTTATTAGAAAAATATTTATATACGAAACTATTTACGAACACAACTATAGACAAACTGTATTGAATTATAAAAACATCCCCTCTTTCGATATAATTATTACAGTTATTTAATAAAATAATAAATAAATAAATAAATAAATAAAAAGGATAGAATGAAATTTAAAGCTAAGTAATTTAACATAAATAAAAGTATAATCATTACAAATTAAATATTATATAATAATATTAATAACGAATAAGATATAATAATCGAAATCAATTGATCAATCAAATAAAATTATATATCACGTAAGAGTAAAAAAAAAAAAAAAAACAAAGGAAAAAGAAGAAAATGATTTCTCTCGTGGCAAATAAAGTGTATCTCGTTTCAGTAACGACCAAGAAGAAGAACGGTTCCTTGTTTAAGGGGGCCCTTCGAAAAAAGCTTATTGCCCATTGCTGTTTGGTTCTGTTGTAATACAAGAATGGAGTTCGAAAAGGAGTTGGGAACTCGTAAATCATACGAAGGCTATATTTTTCCCTCGTTCTCGATTTCTCCAAGCATTCTTAGAAACAGGAGCGAAAATATTTCATTGTCCTTGAATGTACCATAACCCTCTCTTTATATTTATCTATTTTTCATTTTATTTCTATTACTTTTGCGCAAACTGTGTATATGTATATGTGTATGTGTGTGTGTGTGTGTGTTCCTCAATAGTTGTGTTGTCATTTTTCATCTTCTTCTATATTTAATTTTGTTATTTTATTCGTGCGGTTAATCAAATTGAAATGACCAAAAAAAAAAAAAAAAAAGAAAAGGAAAGGAAATGTAATTTTATTATCATATTCGAAGGATTTTTCATGCCCATTTTTCGAGATCCTTGTTAGTTTGACGTTTGGAATATTTTTTATTTGTTTGTTTGATTGTCGGCTTGTCCATCCTTTAGAGATACCTATCTGCGACTTTATCTTAGCTTGCATCGCTCGTAGAAATCTTATCTTCTATTACCCACCTTCGAATGACCGTACGTTTCTTTTCCCTTTCTCGGTTTTCTTTTTTCCCACCTAAAAAGGTCCACACACATCCTTTACAAATTTTCTTCCCTATACGAGTTAAGTTCGATAAGTTAAATGAAAGGAATTTCAAATATTTTATATCTTCAAAATTAAAAAACTACAAAAGAAATAAACGAAGTTCTTTTATATTTAATTGAATATCTTGACATTATTTTTATTTTAGAATTATTTATATGTATAATTATTTAATTATATATATATAATTTTAATATATATTATTATTACAATTTATTTATATTTTTTTATTTATTATATTTTTTATTATATTAAATTACTAATAAATATAATATAATAATTATATTGTACTAATAAATACAATGTAATAAAAAATATAATAATAATATATTAACATTAATTATTTAATATATATATATATAACTATAACAATTTGATTAATAATAATACTTATTTGTAAAGTATATTTAAAATAATATCAAGAATTTTATTAAATAAGTTTACTTCAAATTACAAGAAAATAATAATTACGTAAAATCGTCAAAGATTAAGTCTCATTTATTTTTGAATTTCTTTTTAATATCATTCACTCTATTTCATCTTATAACACAATAAGGATCTCTCTTTTTCTTTTGAGGAAGTAGCAGTAGGAATGTCACCCTAAATAAAATTCTTTTTAAGAGAATTTCTTCATTTTCTTTATTAAAATTCGCATCGTATCAAACCTTGCCATTTACAAACTAAAGAAAAATATACACAAGTGTAATTAAAATAAAATAAATGTGAAATGATTTATTATAATAATAAAATAATTTAATATCGAGAACAAGAAGAAAGTTTAGTCGAAAGTTTATCGAATTTCATCTCGTAGTATTCGTTGCTTGATAATAAAAAAAAAAAAAAAAAAAATAAAAAGCAAAAAGGTCGATTACAAAGCTTTCAATCTCTTTCAATCCACGCTCTCTTCTCGTTTTACCCCCACCACTTTAAAACTCTTCCATGGCATTGGCCGTGACCGCGCAATAAATCGACCCATTCAGTCTAATGATTAATTAAATATAATGACTACACCAGCCGTGACTGATGACCATGCTAAGACAATGTCCGACTCGTATTGGTGGCCCTTTTCCAAAGAAATACACACACATATATACACATTACATATATTTATATGAGAAGATCATATGTAATGTGTAGGTGTATGGTGAATACACCGTAACATTGGTAGCACATACGATATGATACACGTTATTCATATACACGGTGTCATACTATTTTATAATTTTGTTTTATTTATAAATCATCAATATAATAGAAAATAATCGAAATTTTTAGGAATGTATTTGTAAATAACAATTTGATCAACAAATGAATAACATATGTTTGATAAAAATGAGATCAAATGATTGTACAAAATTCTATTTATTATAGTATTATTTCGAAATGTCGGTGTAAAGGTATTTTTCTAAATTTTATTTGAATTTTTGTAATTGCAAAATTTCTATTAGATTATTATATACGTAAAAAAAAAAAAAAAAAAAAAAAATAAAAAGGACAAGTTTTGTGAAATGAAACAAATGCGATGTATTAATTTTAATCAACAATACTTTGTAGTTTAAATTATACCAAAAAAAAAAAAAAAATATAAATTTGTGAACACCCAGTAGGATGAAATGCATATGTTAACGTCGAGGTAGCATAAGCTAAGATTTGTACGTGTCCGATGTCTCGCGGATCCCGGTAAGCGACAGAAGGTGGATGGAAAACATCATTCAGAGAAAGAGAAACAGAAAGAGAAGAAAGATAGTTAGTAGGACGTATCATCTTTCTTTCTCTTTTTATCTTATTATTAAAGCGTTACGAGGTAGCCCACGACTGTGAGACTCCGACACCTTTATGAGAGTTATTAATATCGAATAGTCCAACTACCATTGCCATTATGAAAGCTAATGAGACGTCGTTTTTTCTCGTGACAATGAATCTGCTTCCTGTTTAATCTTTAACTTGTTCCTATAACTTACAAGTCTTGTAATAATATCACTAACATAATAAAGAGAAACAAAACATTATTCAGGATTAATGATCAATGTTAATTGATTAACCATTGGTTAACATTAAACATAAATTAAATTGTTTTTTCTTTTTTATAAAATAGAAAAATGACGAGCTTGAAATATTTGATTAATAAAAATATTTTAAATGTAATGACCAATGTTAATTGGATAATTACGATTATTATTGAACATAAATAAAATTAAAAAAAAAAAACTATACAAATTCTGTAGAACAAAATAAAACAAGTGAATAGGAAATATTTGATTAAAAGAATTTAAAAAAAGGAAATATATTTAAATAACATAATGTATATTAAAACGTAAACATAAATGGTTAATGTTATATCTGAATAATTCAGTCGACATTAAATATAAATTAAAAATTATTGAATAATAATATACGAATTTATATACAAGTTCTATAAAAAGTAATAGACAGGAAATGTAAGATTGTAAAAATAAAAACAATAATAATAATAAACAGTAGTAATAATGAATGATTAAATGATGGATATTAAAATCTGAACATTTATGATCAAAGTTTAATTGGGTAACCCAGTTAGTAAAATATAAATGAGTAGAAATCTATAAATATACTATAAATACATGTGTATATATATATATATATATATAAATAAAAATGATTAAGGAGAAAATATTAAATGTGTAAGGACATGGAAAAGGTGGCATTTAAGGATGGCCTTTAAAAATAAACCTTAACATTCGCCGCAGGATACACGTATATCAAATCGTTAACATCCGCAACAAATTATCAGTTTCTCGACGTTCGTTCTCATTACATCGGTATTTCATTTATTACCTGTGCTAATTAGAACCGAAGGTAGAAAGATCTTACCTGGTAGTTTAAACCCGTTGACGTCGTGGTAAATAAAAGTTCAATGAATGAATGAACGAATTGGAATGAATAGAACGATCGAGAAAGAAACATTGATTTATTCGATAAAGAAAAAATTTTGATAATGGTTGTTGTACGGGGTAATTCATGTACTAAAGCCGATTTACAACTTGTACATGTTGTTATTTTTTTTTATAAATTATAATATTTTATGCGATAATGTATTCGATTATGTTTTATGGGAAAGAATTAAGTGAGGAACCAACGATAAATTGATTTCATTTTAGTGTACGTTGATCAGTTTAGTTTAAGTTGATTAGATTTGCGAAATAGAAAAGAGAATAAAAAAAACAAAAAATCATTGCAACTTCATTAGAAGTTAAACCTTATTCGCAAACATCGATCATTGGTTAATTGTATCTATCTGTAGACGTTATTTGCTTCGTTGATTTTATAATATACTATGGAAGTGATTAAAAGTGTTAGGAAAAAAAAAAACAATTATAAATAATGATTTATAAAATTGTTTTTATAATTCAGTTATAGTTATAATGGGTATAATAACAAAAATACGTTTCAGGTAAAAAACCTTTTCAGGTAGATGTACAGGTAAAAAATTTCTATTAAAAAAATAAAATAAATGTCTGTATTTTTTCCGAAAAAAGAAAAGAGAAGAAAAGAAAAGAAAATTTTGTTGATTTTTCATGATATCTCGGTTAGATCTTTGAATGAATAATTTAACCTTTTCCAAACTATTCAGAACTTAACGAAGGAAAAGAAAAATAATCTCAAATCCAATTATGATTATCTTGGAAAAATAACTGTTGGTGAGAAATAAAAAGGATTTTGGGAACATGTTTTTTTTTTCTTGTTTTTTTTATCAATGTGTCCTAACAAGTCCTGTCAATAATTTTTAAATTAATCTTCAAGTTCTATGAATATGCACGAACACATATTGTCATCAACACATTTCTTTCAAATTTATTGTAATTTGAAACCCGATTCTCAAATTCTTTTCCACTTTTTTTTTCAAAATAATTTTACCGAAGGTTGGGAATGAAATTATGAAAAGTCACGTTTCTTTCTATTATTGAAATAAATTCTAGAAAACGAAGATTATCTATTTTTGTTTTTTTTTTTTAATTTTCAAAAAGAAAAGAATTTACAAAAAATAATATTGTACTTTCGGAAAAAAACAACTTTCTAGCACTTTTATCTTGAATAAATACTTATTTAAGAAAAAAAATGGATTTACAAAAAAAACATTAACCCTAAAATTTAATAATAAAATGGAAAGTCTCAGGTACTTTCTATTCTTTTTTTTATAAGTAATACTGTATACCTGAGCAACATTAAACACATTCACAAGAAAAGAATTTTCAGTTTAAACTTTGAAAAGAAAAGAGAAGAAAAGAAAAAAAAAAGAAAAAAATCTAACAGCAGATAAATACTACTGGGGTTGTTAAATAATGTTAACTTCATGGTAAAGTTATACAGCGATCGATCAACGACACAAATAACTCTCGAGTATCCACGGGTAATTAGCTATCTAGGTGTAGTACCAATTCTAACACAGAAGAAATAACAATAAAAACAAAATTATTATTATACCGAATATCCATTTTCTCTTTTTATTTTTCTCACGTAGAACTCGTTGAGGTCAAGAGTTGAAAATCTCCGTATGGTGGTTGTTCTTTAAATTATCTACAATTAATAATCCTTATGGAGTTAACAGATCAACACGATTAATCTAAAAACCTTCAACGTAAACTCTATCGAGATAGTTTCATGACAATGAAAGATATTAATCCAATTAAACTTTAAATCCATAAGAAAAATATTATGAAGTATCTCGTATGAACTGCAAGTATGTATGAGTACTACTAGAGTATAATTATTATTGGTACTACATAAGAACTTGGAAAAAGATCGGACCAATTTGAGCAAGTTTACGCCCAAAAGTAATCGGATGCTGTAGGAGGGTAAAAAGGGAATATTTAAGGGAAGGTAATAGGGATGGAAAGGTAGGCGGTATCAGGGGCATGCGCTTTGATGCTCAACACGCCCACAAACGTGTAGGAGATTGGCGAGTGTGTAGGACTGGAGGAGAGTCTCCAATCGGGTCCAGTTGACACGTCACCAATAAAACGCTGGTAACCAGATAGGGAGCTTCCCAACTGGTTGATTGTTATCAAGTTCACGCCTATTGAGAGTGGGGATAATCAGGTTCGTCGAATGAAACGCTTGTATTTGGGCACTTGGTGGGGGCCCTGGAAACGTTGAATAGGGAACTAAAGAGAACGGTGGAGATGGAAGAAAGAGAGCCGCCGAAATCAAGCGAGCTGTGCCCTGAGTTCTCCCGCCAGGAGTCCAGATACACTCTCAGTCCCGCTGTGAGCGTAGAAAGACACACTACGGAATACGGGTTTACATAGTCTCTCCAGCCGCGTTTGACTAAGTTGCTTTTTCTTCTTTGATATCGCGTTTCATCGAATCGGATATTTTTGGTTTTTTTTTTATTTTTATTTTTTCTTCATCGTACGACATGACGGACATTGGTGAAATTTAAACTGATTATTAAATGTGAAGTTTTAATATAAATAGTTTTTCATTTCTTGTTTTTGTTTGTGACTGTGAGAAAGATAAAACAAAAGTAAATATCTAAAGACAAACGTAAAATAATGTGTAAAAGTGTTATTTTGTCTATCAATCTCCTTCGAGGAGATTAGAATTTAAAATGGAAGAAATATATCGTCATAAAAATTCCGACGATTTAATCGAAATTATTTCGATAGAAGTGTTGCGTAAAATTATTAATCAAATTGTTCTTCTTAAGACAGGACGCGTTGTTCTAATTTTAACGTTGATTTCTGTATAAACAGATATTATTATTATTGTTAGAGATCGAACGTTATAATCGAAGAATATAAACTCGATTAGAAATAAATAAACTGATATGATAAGCCGGCGGGCTCGAAACGCATTGAAATGTTAAAGTTAAATAAGTGTTAAGTTCCATGATGATGAATACTTTTCTCGATGGCGTATCTCCGCATTCTCACCACCTAGCGACCCTGGGCATCAGATTGTCTCCAAGCGGAGGAGATGGCAACATGGGGGGTGGTGGTTCGACGGGTGACGGCAATGCTGGTGGTGTCCAACCGACGGTCGGCGAAGCACCGTCCCAACAACATCACCATTTCCATCCTCAGGGTTATCCTCCCCATCATCCTGCTCCTCACATGGCACCTCATATGGGCCACCACATGGGTCATCACGCAGGTCATTACACTGCTCGTGATTTTTTGCTACGCCGCGAACACGAGTACAATGCGACGGCTAATCCGTCTACATCGGAAAGTGGTTTAAGTATATTCCCTCCGTTGCATCATGATGGCACTGCTGCTGCCTCGATGCAGCAATTTCCTCATCACCCGAGTCAACATCCCTTAGCAGGACACTATACTGGACATTATTCTCAAGATACCCGGTTATCTACACATCATCAATATTTAGGTTCCCCGCATTTGACGCAGGCTTCTATACACCATCAACAGCACCCCCCCACTGTTACTCATACAACACATCATCCCCATGCTTTCCTTAGATACGTGAGGAACAACGGTGTAGGCCATGGTAGTGGCCCAGCTCCTGGTTTAATACAAACCGGTGGACAACACCAAGAATTCTCTTGTTTGTGGGTAGACCACGATTCATCATCTAGTACGGGAAAAAGACTTTGCCGTAAAGTTTTTTCCAATTTATCCGATATAGTCACGCATTTAGCCATTGATCATGTTGGAGGACCTGAGGTTACAACGCACGCGTGCTATTGGCAAGGATGTGGACGCAACGGCAGGGCATTCAAAGCCAAATACAAGCTCGTCAATCATATAAGAGTACATACAGGAGAAAAGCCCTTCCCTTGTCCTTTCCCCTCGTGCGGGAAAGTCTTCGCAAGATCGGAAAATCTTAAGATACACAAGAGAACTCATACAGGTAAGTACATTAGCATAATTTTTCTTATACAAACATTTGTCTTAATTTGATGGAAAAAAAAAGATTTATCTCTTACGAACGGATAGATAAATCATTGAAACAAAATAATCTTCCATACTACTACAACTATTAGCACTGATACAACAACTACTCCTCCTTCTTTTCCTCGTCTTCCCTCTTTAGTCTCATTTACCAGATCCTCCAGAGACGCCCTCGGCGCCTCAGCTCGTTTCATTGTAATCAAGGAGGTCTTTACGATGACAAGAATTTTTTCGGTCGCAATTAAGAAATTACCAGGCTATATATCCTTACGTTTTATGCCCAAGACCCTGGACATTGTATTAACATATTTATATACGAGACGAGGCTAAAGCCACTCTTCTCATTGGTCGTTCTCTTGCCGACGGCTAGACGCCACCAAGAGAAGAAACCGGCTGCTGCTGATGCTGCTGCTTAAACCTTCTCTCTTCCTCCGTTCTTTGGGAAATTCCTTTCTGGAAAGTCACTATTAATTATTTCTCTTCCCAACTACCCTGTTCTTGTTTCCTTTTTTTAATTTTTTTAAACGATTCTACCTTTACATTTATCGCAACACAGTTAAATTCTGTTATCACAATTCCAATCCATTAAAAAATTTGGTTAACAAATTTGTTCGAAATATATTTTTTTTTATCGTCATACTTGTAATGTTTTTTTTACTTTTATTACTTTTGTTATATTTTTACGACCAATCTTCTAAAGATACAAACTCATTAATACAACTATTATTAAAATATTATTTATATTAAACAAAAGTCCCACAAAATACATGCGTAAAAATTTCACGTATTACATTAACATGAAATCGTATATTAAAATAAATAATTATTTCATTCGTAGCACCGGTCGGTGTAATGAAATCGCTAAAATTTGTTTGTAATTTTTGGATCATCATCTAACATATACACAGGTGGATTTCTAGTTTAAATTCGTACGAGTTTGTAAAAGTTACTATACGTTGTTGGATATTCCTGGTGTTGTATTATATATCGCGTAAGATTAAATTTCATTTTCATTTACAACAAACAACGATTCTCACCCCTAGTTTATCTCATTCGCAAGCTCAGTCGCTTGTTTGCTTGCTTACCAGCCTCGGTTGGGATTCATCAACCCCCGTAGCAAATACGCTCTTTCTCTTTCTCTCTTTCATTGACAATACACAAGATGCGAGAGTCGCCATGTTTCGTTGCTCATCCCCCTATTTGAAAAAGTACCCTACCATCGACCAATCGAAAAACGTCCAACAACACTTCGTGATACGCCTCGAGCTTATTCTCTATTAATTTTCATCGATGAAAGATGCCAGATCGTTTGAGATGGAACGTTTTTCTCTACGACGAAAAGCTTCTCCACCTCCTCCTCCTCCTCCCCCTTCTCTTCTTCTTCTTCTTCTTCTTATTGTTCGCGATTAATAACGCCGGTGGTGTTAAATTCGTCGAAGGGAACATATACACGGAACACTAACATAAAAAAATAGGGGGGAAAAAAAATAACACATGAGAGAAAATTTTTCTCTTTTTTACGGTTATTTTCAGATAGAAAATTATGGGTGTCTGGTTTGATTGGTCGATTCTTTTATTTTTTTTTTAATCATATTACGTGTTCGTCGTTGAAGGTAATATAATTCGAGGTCGGTTACTTAATTTTTTTTTTTGGTATTTTCTTTTTCTCTCTGGAGTAATAATATTTTTATAATACAAATTATGATATTATTTATCGAAATAATTTCAGTTTAAATTTAGCGTATTATTATATTTGTTAATGCATTGTATATAATTTATTATATTCTTTAAAACAAAAAACAGAAAATATATAATAAAAAAAAAACTATAATTTTTAAATATTTAATTAAACTTTGAATAATATGAATTATATTTCAAAGATTCGAAATAGGGGTTGGTTATTTGTCATTGTGGTTTTTTTTTTTTTAACGCGTTTCAATTAACGTCTAGATAAAAAAGGTCTTTGTATTTTGATCAAAATTGACACGCAGGAGTACCCACTTCTCGCGAGAAATTCAAATAGACTTTTTGGTTTGTTAAAAAGAGAGAGAAAAAAAGAAGCAAAAAAAAAAAAAGAATAAAATAAAATAAATAATAAAAAAGCACTTCGCGCGGTACGCACGATTTCACGCATTGTTTTTCTCCTATTCTTCGTCTATGCGTATATACACACACCTCTCTCTCTCTCTTTCTCTCTCTCTCTCTCTCTCTTTCTCTCTCTTATACATTCGTTCAAATCCGTCCACCCTATTTTTTATTTTCTTTCTTTTTTTTTTCTCTTTTACTCTTTCTTTTTTTCTTTTTTTTTTTAACCCCCATTGTCCTTTCTCGCCACGACGCAAAGCTTGATCTCGCCTCGGATTTTTCATTGTCCTTTGAACGGCGGACCTTTGACGGATCAAATATTTTGCCTGCTCGGTTGCAAAATATTTTCATACTCCTGCGACGCAAATATACGGCCAATCGTGTTCATAAGAATTTAATAAAAAAAAAAAAAAAAAAAAAAAAGAACAAGAAAAAGAGAAAGAAATAAATTTAATATAAACACGTGAATGTATAAGATTATTATAACAATTGTCAAAAAAAATACACATTTTTATGTTAAAGCGTATGAAAAGGAAAAACAAAGTATGCTTGAAACAAAAAATATACAAATTCTTATTTTTCTTCTTAACAATAATCTATATTACTTATATACACATATATACAATACTCTAATATAACTTATTATAATATAACTAACTACATAACATAATACAACTAACTATAATCATCTCCAAATATTGAACGAATTAATTATCGAAAGAATGAAAATTATTATTTAATATTATTCGTCATATTTCAACCCTTCTATTAAATTATTCTTAATTTAATAATAATTACAAAAATAATTCAATTAATACAACAATATTTAATTTAATTTACAAATATTATTATCATCATCATCATCATCATCATCACCAATTTATCTTAATCACGTTCTTCACCCCTTTCTTTTATAAATTTTCCCGGTTTAAAGGGTCGTAGAAATTATAATTTAGATAAAAAAAAAAAAGAAGAAAGATGGGGGATGTTTCTTATTAAGAGCTGCAGATGCAACTTTGTTACAATCGATGCTATACCATTAGACTAAATTGATATGCATCATAAAGCGATGCCACTGCACCCTCTCTTACCCCCCCCCCTCTTACCCTCTTACTATATATAAAAAAAAGAAAAAAGAAAGAAAGAAAAGAAAAGAAAGATATTATGGTGGTAGGAAAAAGTAAAACGAGAGACAGTGAATCTCTATCACGTGTGCAACGAATAAGAAGACGATTGGTCCGATCGACAATGGATTCCCCCCTTCAGCTTATACGCCATTGGTCAGGATTTTTGGGGAGAACTAGGCGACGAAGAATAAGGGGATGATACAGGATGAGTCGACAAGGGTCGAACGAGCAAAGGGAAATAAACGTTAAGTAGGGGGTGAACGTGTTGAGAGCTGGATCAGAGGGTTGGTCACGGAAGTTTTCAACTGTTAGATTTAAAAATGGCTACTTAAAATCATTTCAAACGATTATTTTATTTTTTTATTTTTTCAATAATCCTACCGATTTATTATCGAATCAGATTAACGAAATAATCATTTATTGCATGAGTAAAATTTATTTCATGTTTGTAATTTGTAATAATGTTGATAGTGTTAATTCTTTAAAATTATTATGTGTGTTAAATTAAATTGTTAGATAAAATTAGTATAATAATTATAGGAATTATTAGAGTTATCTTTGAGTATAGTAATTATTTTATTATATTATTATTTTTTATATATTTTATAATATTTAAAAATAAGATTGTAATATACAATTAATGAATATATATTTCAAGATAAAAATTTCAATAACTATATCTCTGACTATAGTAATTCTATTTAATTATATTAATATAATAATTTAAACAATATAGAAGAAAAATATAATATTAATTGTAGAGACAAAAATATTAAACGAATAAAAAGTAGTTTCGTAAAAAACCGTAGACGATATAGACGAGAATTTTGGATTACTCATCGTGCCTGATTTTTGGTTTAAAGATGAAGGGTTAGAAAGGGTGGATAGTTGAAGGGCGTAGAAACTTTAGTGAAGAGGAGAAAGACACGTTAAGAAAGAAAGAAAACTACTACTACTACTACTACTACTACTGGTTGCTTGCTCGTGTCCGCTTCATGGGGCGTCGACGAGTACGCGAAACGTCGAGAATTCTGAAGGGAAAGGAAAAAAAAAGGATGCTAAAGTTATGGAGGGTGTTAGAGGGAGGGAAAGAGGGACAGAGGGAAAAAAAAGAGAAAGACAGAAAGTAACGAGACGACATTTGCTTCGGTCATGGGTTTAGAAATTGTTAGAATGATCTTGTGAAGGGTTCAATGCTTCTCCTAAACTTTCAAAAAATTACAAAGAGAAAAAGAGAATTCAATTTTTTATTAAACAAATTTTTACTATCCGAATATGGTGGGTGTTAAATTTTCGAACCAATATTAAAAATTGTTTTAGGAATTGGAACATTAAAATTTCATTTTTACTAATTAAAAAATTAAACAATTATACCAATTAATTACTAGAATTGGTAATTATGATAATAGTTAAAAAAAAAAAAGGAAACAAGAATTATTAAAAATTTATTTAATGCAGCATACAAATAATTTAAATATCATATTTATTAATAATAAAATTATATATTTTTCAATTATCTTTTCGTTAGTAACAAAAGATTTGGTAATAAAAGAGAAAAAAAAATCTATATATAAATAGAAACAAAAATATTCCACGTTTAGTTATGGTTGTTAGATCGTAGACCGATTTGTATTCGAGAACGTTTAGAAAATGATGACGGACGATCACGAGAAATAAGTCGATGATAAATAAAGATTATGCCATGTTATCGTAGAGTTATCGAAATCTCTGGCAGAGAGATCGAAAGATCGAAAGATCGATCGATCTTAGGCCCATCCATGGATCGAGAGAAGAGTTCACATGGTTTGATTCAAAGATAAAAAACCTATCGCGAAAAATCGGTTTGGTAGATTCGAACGTTTATTTATTTTTTTTTTTATTTTTTTCTTATATCTTTCATTCTTCTTCTTCTTCTTCTTCTTCTTTTTATTTATCTTGTTATCTTTTTATCTCTATCTGTTTCACCTTCTCGTACATTTTGTATCCGCTTTGGAGTATGAAAACGTGTTCCTTCTGTTAAGGAAGATCGATAAAATGTAACACGTATCACGTACGCCATAGCGAACAAAATAATACGGATTTAGAACTTAACTATAATGATCGTTCTTGCCATTGAATTCGTTTATCCAACCTTTCCCCTTCTCCCTAAACCCACCACCCATCCACCCACCTATTCTATCTATCTCTATCTCTTGAAATTGATTCGACGATTAGAAATAACGAGGAAATCATTGATTAACATCTAACCAATTAGAATTTTAAATTACTTTCCTACTTAAAATATTATATTTCTATTATTAACTTCTATCAGTTTTACAAATTTTATCGTAATTAACAAAACAAAACAAACAAAAAATAGTAAATTTTATATACAGTATTTATTAATATGTTTTTTTCTTTTTTATATTATATCAAACTAAAATGATTTTTCTCGTTGAAAAAACAAAAAATTTATATTTTTAATTTAATATTATTAATTAATACAAAAGAAAATGTTACATTCCATCTTAAAAACGTTTAGAAAAAAAAAATGTTAAATTAATTACAATATTAAATAACTTGTGAATAATTATTTAAAAAAAAAAGGAAAAAGAATTGTCAATTCATTTCTAATCATGTTAACGAAATCATTTCTAATCACCAATCATAAATAACCTTCCTTCTCTTCTTCCTTCATGAATAAATTTACCAAGCGTTAGAAAACATTAATTGGATTAATTCTATTTTAAAATCTAACTATTAAAACACGCAAGATAATTTCAAATTATCTGACATATCAGATCGTTAGATACAAATATCCCTTAAGACTAATTAGTATAACTCGTCGTTTATACTGAAACTACCATCACGATCTTTACCATAATATGATGCTAATAAACCATATAAAGATAAATAGATATTACATTTAATTCCATACATATGGGAAATGATTATCTTATACGAAACATACTGTGTATGTGTGTTAGTGGTTGTTCCTAGCAATGATGTTTTATATCGAACGACGAGAAGTCGTATGTCGTATGGCTCAATGGCAAATGATTCATAAGGATAAATAAATTAACATCCGAAGAAGAACTCGATCCTTCTCACCCCACCATAGGTTTCCCCTACCTTCCTGAGCTAACGTGTCTCCAAGGAACAAGACACTTACGATCTCTTGGCTGAAACTGATTTAGACAGAGAGATTTGTTGCAAAAGACGATTGGTTGGTTGGTTAGTTGGTTGGTTGGTTGGTTGGTTAGATGACCATTTGTACCATCTTGCTTCTTTCATTCCTGGCTCGCTGTTTCTAGCCTCAGGCCATCATCTTTCCTATACGTTTTATTCCTTCTCACGTTAGTGTGTTTATCTTTCTATCTTTTTTTTTTCTTTCATTTTATTCTGTTCCCTGTAATATTATCTCACTTTTGCACGTACCAAATAAGATATCGACGTATTTTACTCTATTCGAAACTGAACGTAATCGAATTTTGTTAGTGGAAATTTTTTTTAGTTGTGTGAATTGTAATTGCTTTTTTTTTTTTTTTTTTTGGTAAATATAGTTCAATTTTTATAATTATTAAAAATTATTATTTGTAATTATCATATGTATTATATATATATATATATTTTTTTCTTCATCATTTATATGGGTTATTTCTCTACGAATACTTTTTTACATTTATGCAATATTCTTTTTCTAGAATCAACTGCAAACAGTTTTTGTTTTTTTGTTTTTTTTTTTCGGTTGAATCCACTCCATACATTTTATAATTAATTATAATATTTATAAAATATATTAATTTTACGATTTTTCTTTAATTGAAAGATACAAAATTATATATCATCGTTGAATGAAACATAAATAACACGATCGAAGTTTTTTTTTAACAAAATTTTCCTTTCAAATAAATTTTGTATAAACAAAAAAAAAACCAAGATTTCCAAACGTACGACGTTACCTAAATTGACTGTGAGTTTAATTAACGAGCAGTAAAAGGAGAAGTTCCTTCCATTGAAACGTTTTGCAATCTAACTCGAAGCACACGAGTGGATTTTAATTAATACGTAATCAACGGATCCGTTTAACCTAAGACGAAACTCGTGTTAGATCGAGTTACAGTAATTGTAATTAACTTAGTCTGCTTAAATCAACGATATTTAATTATATTATTCGTGTGATTTTCTAATTCCCTGTCTCTCAAATAATTTGCCATACTTCTCCTACACACAAGAAAAAAAATATATTTAAATATATATATATATATTTATTTAAAATAAATATTATAATAAATTTCGAATAATTCGTAATTATCGAATGAAAAAGGTAACCAAAATTTAAGTTTATTTATTTCATTAGGAATAAATAATCAAATCTTTCCATCGCAATAAACTACGTCCAACTCTCTCTCTCTCTCTCTCTTTCTCTCTCTAACTCTTCTTTCTCTTTTTCTCTTTCATTCGTTCATAATAATTGAACGGAAACGTGTGTTGATACAGTTAATGGCGAGTGTCTACAACGACGTTCAGTCAATGACGATCAACACAACAACCGTTTTGACGGACATCTATCTCGCAACGAAAGAAAGATAGAGATAGAGTAAAAAAAGAAAAAGAAAGAGAGAAAGAGAGAGAGAGAGAGAGAAAGAGATAGGAGTATAAAAAAAGGAATGAAAAGGCGTCGTCATTAAACGCGAAACCCAACAGCGTAGCCTTTAATAGAAATCGAGCCTCGTTCACGATTGGCTTCTGCAAAAACAGAACCAGTTAATTATCAAGACTTCCTTCGTGTATGTATATGTGCGTTTATATGTGTATTTGTGTTTGCATGTGAGTTTAGAGTCTCCCTAGATTCAGAACGTTAACGTGTACGGTTCGATCGGCTGAAAAAATAACGAGGACACGCGTTAACACGTGTGAGTAAAAGAAGACCGTCTAATTCTCTCTCTCTCTCTCTCTTTCTCTCTCTTTTTCTTTCTATCTATCTATTTTTCTATCGCTTTCTATCTGTTCTTTCTATTGCTTACATCGATCGATAAACGTAATCTCGATTCTTTCTTCGTACCGTTACGATGAACTAGAAAAATATATTTCCCGTATTTCGTTGATTTATTTTATATATCTTCTATCATATGGTTTTTTTTTTTGTTTTTTTTTTTTTTTACCAAGTGATTTGTATTTTAATTTTTTACTCTGTAAAATTTGAATTAAAATTACACGGTAAAGAAATACCTTATAATTGTATATAAATATATATATTTTATTATTATTATTTATATTTATTATATTTATATATATATATATATATATATATATATATATATATATATATATATATATATATATATTGTGTTATATTTAATAGAAATATATATTTAAAAAAAATTTAAAAATTATATACATTTAGATAAAATATATTATATATAAAGAAAGTAAGTGTCGCGTAAATATTAATTTGCATAAAGTACATAAAAATAATTATAATAATAAATGTATATATTTGTATTTACGTTTGATCAATTAGCATTTAAATGTAAATTAAGAATGTATTTGATTACGATAAAAAGTCTAATTTATTAAAATCGAATCTTATTAATAAACAAACGCACCTTACATTTTTATACATATATCAAAATGTTTCATAAATACGTTCAATTTCCAAAGAAAAAAGAAAAAAAAACAACAACAACAAGAACAAAAATTTCTAATTAACATACACGTAAAAAATGTGAAACGTAGATCATCGAAATTACTATCCCGATTATTTAATACAAAAAAAAAAAACAAAAAAAAAGGAATAATTATTTATCGTGAAATAAGGACGAACCATATAAAGGATATCAAGAACGTTTTAAAACAGGTTTCCTTATCGTAATCGCGATAACGTTTGAAGGTACTCTTTGGAAAGGGGAAGCCCTTTCGAAACGTACTTACTTGCAAACATATCGCTAATTGCGTTGACTTGTGCGCAAGACAGTAAGAAAGTAAGAAAGAGAGAACTAAAAGAGTGAAAGCTTACGACACGTATAACGATGCTCAAAGGAAACATTAATGGGACGCATGCGTACCGTAATTAAGCGACAAATATGCGCGGACGTTCATTAGCCACGTTATTGATTATTAATGATACGATTACACGATCATAAATCTCAGTACCGTGATATCGAAAATTGTACAAAATTTTCCAAGACCTTGAAATAAAATAATAATAAAAAAAAAATAAAAAAATTACAAAATTAAATTATTTACAGTGTTGTAAGGGGATTATATTTAAAAAAAAAAAAAAATAAAAATAAAATCAAGATATATCATTATCTTTCTTGATTATCGTAATTATCTGAAATGACTTATTTTATTCGTCGTTTAATTTGTTTCACTGTGCCTCATTTTTATAGATATACTTTTTTTTTTTTTTTTTTTTTTTTTTTAAATATTAAAGACAAAATATTATTGCAAGATAAGATGCATTTACATTCATGCATCGTCTCGAAAGTAGACATAATGTACATAATGTTGAAAGTTTATGGGCCGATTTTCTCGCGATGACTTTTTCAAGGAAACTTTACGATTGTGTTCGTTTCTTCGTTGCATGCCGACGGTGCATTCTTTCTCTCTCTCTCTCTCTCTCTCTCTCTCTTTCTGTTTCTCTCTTTATTTTTCTATTTCTATTTCTCTCGGCGAAGAAAGCAAGTGTCGCGTAAGATAAATTAGATTTGAATACCTAATGACTATGTTAAATTGTTTCATTAAAAATCTTATCTTTCTTTTAATAAATAATTTAAAATAAAAAGAAAACAAACCATGAAACATATCATCGTCATTAATATGCATAAAGTACACACATAATAATATTTATAATAATAAATATAAATTATAGAAAACTTATATATAAATGCATTTATTATTAGATATTACGAAATTTTGAATAATTTAATAATTTAATAATTTAGTAATAAATTTAGTAAAAAAAAAGAAAAAAATAAATAAATAATTTTAGATATTAATAAAAGTAATATAAAAATGATAAATAAAATAATAATTAGATATTACTAAAAGAAAATATTAATATTATATATAAATATGTCAAAATATATCTATTAAAAAAATTGTATCCACACACACACTCACACACACACAATTAATATTATCCATTAAATAATACAAATGCATTTTGCAATTTTGCAAAAATAAATGTCAACGAGATCGTACATTATTTTTCAATTATTTTCTAACTCCAACGATTAATCCAGATTTCTGGCAATGAATAAAGGATTTTTCTTACACGATCTTACACCGTGTTGAAAATCGTGTTGAAATGACGCAAATGCGTAGGTGAAAGACATCAACGTCTAAAGAGAAGAAATGTAGGTTTATGGGAAGGGGGGAGATGAGGGGAAGGGGGGGGTTTGATTTAAGGGGAAAGAAGGGAAGGCAAAGTTCGAAAAGGCGGAAGGAGTAAAAAGAAATCAAACACTTCTGGTTATCTTCCCAGTGTGTGTAATGGGGCTGGCAGCTTGACTGAACCGAAATGAAAGAGAGAGAGAGAGAAAGAAAGAATAAGAGAAAATGAGAGAGAAGAGAAGAGAAGAGAAGAAAATAACAGTTACTCTTCCTTGCGGAATAAACTTCTTTTTCCACGCCTCATCCTCTTCGTATTTACTATCCTCTATTATCGATCGTAATTCACCAGAAGCTTTTCTAAAGTAGTACAAACATTTCCACCTTTTAACTTTAAAATCGTTCGACCATTCGTTTATACCAATATACGTGAACTTTCATGTGTTTGTGTGTTTGTGTGTGTGTGTGTGTGTGAGTGTATGTGGCATGAATACGTAAAACTATTTTCTACGGATTTTATTTATCCGTCAGAAACAATTTAAATTTGTTTTCTATTTTATCTATGTATAGGTATATATATGTATATATAGTGAGTGGGTAAGAGAGTGTAAAATTCGTTATTTTAATATAAACAGGATACACACAGTTAATAAACTTTACGTTACCGTATTTTATATTCGAAGGTATTATTGTTTTTTTTTTTATTGATATAAATTTTATGAAGATTTACATATTCCAATTTTAATAGAATTGATTTTATATGTAAACACGTATAGAGAGTATTTAAATTATTATAATTAATATATAATTTATATAAAAATACTTTTTTCAGAGATACTTGTAAATCTAAATTTAATAATATACAGTAGACAATTGGAAATAATTTATTTTTGTTTAATGATAAACCTTGAAAATATGAAATTAAGTTTATAAATATCTAGTTTTGAATTTATCTTCGGTTATTCTTACTAATTATTACTCGACAGTTATTTATATAAATTTAATTTCAAATTACAATGTGAAAATCATATAAATGTAATATACTTATTCGCGAACGATAATAATCATATTCTTATAGAATATCATGTCAACAAATTTATCGATAATTTCCTAATAGAAAAAAAAAAAAATAGTTTATAAATACACGTAGCAAATGAAATAGAAAAAGAAGCAAAAGAAAAGGAAAACAACAAATATATTCGTATCAACGTAAATAGGAAATTTTAAATATAATATCTTACATTAACGTACGTTTTATCAATCATCTATCATCTAATAATCCTAAAACGTCAAATTTTTCTACACATACCTAACATACAAATATGTGAATGAATTCGTAAATAAAAAACAATTTTCTATGAGAATGAGTATTAAAATCTATCATCCATATTAATTATATCTAATAGTTTTAAAATTATGTTTTACAAAAACCCATAAAAAACAAGATAACCTACTGATAAGACAGAAGAAAAACGGGGGTGGAGGGGGAGGGTGAGGGGAGGGGAGGGGGTGAAAAAGGAGAAAGAGAAGAATAGAAAATGGAGAATGGAAGAGAATGAAGAGCGTTTAACTGGCAAGATAGGAATAAAAATATTTGAGGAGAGAAACTGGGCTCGGTTACGGGGACCTTTCCTTCTCTCTCTCTCTCTCTCTCTCTTTCTTTTTGAATGGGCCAACAATGCAGGGAAACAGGAGAGAAAGAAAGAAAAAGTGAAAGAAATAGAAAAAAAAGGGGATAGAAAGAGAGAGAAACGAATAGTAGTAACCGAAGACGGGGTAAATCATTCGGAGTTTCGTCCCGTGTCTCGTCGCGTCTCGTAGAATAATCTCATGAGAATAAGAAAGAAAGAAAGAAAGAAAGAAAGAAAGAGAAAGAAAGATAGATAGATATAAAAAAGTGGATAGAGTATACGGGAAAGAAAGGGACAGTGAAAGAAAGAAAAAGAGATATACATAAAACAGTAGATAGAATGTATTAGAGTGAGTGAGAAAGTAGAGATACAAATAGATGCATGAGAGAAGAGAAAAAGAGACAGAAAGAGACATATAAAAAAAAAAATATAAATAAATATATAATAATAAATATATGAGAAAGAGAAAGAGAGATATACATATAAATATATACATATTATAGAGAAGATAAGGAAAGACATATATGTATATATGTGAGAAAGAGGAAGAAAAATAAGAGTAAAGTAAAAAGTAAAAAATAAGAGTGAGATAAATAAAAAAAAAAAAAAATAATAAGAAATATGAGAAAGAGATAAAAATCTATAAATATAAAGGTGTATATGTGTATGTGTGTGTGTGTGTGTGGAATAGAATGAGAAAGAGAAATTTATAAACAGGTAGATAAAATGTATGAGTGAATGAGTGAGTGAATGAGTGAGTGAGATAGGTTTGTACAGTAGCAGCAAAATCAGAAGCAGCAGTTCACGAAATGGCTTCCAACATTTTGCCGCGCTTTTAAAAAGAAACGCGCTGTGTTCCTCCACCTTCTCCACCTCCTCCTCCTCCTCCTCCTCCTCACAATGACGATCATCGAGAAAATATCGAGTTTCCGTAACATTATACTTTCCCTCCCGTTTAAATGCCTCAACCATTATATGTACATGTATGCACACACATGCATGTGTGATGCTCCTGCTGCTGCTGCTGCTGCTGCTGCTGCAACAACTAAACGGTTAAGGATGTTTTACTCGTTTTACACGAAAAGAAGCAAACCGATTGATTCACTTGCTTATTTTCGTTCTACCAAGTTTTCTTTTATTATCTTTTTCTTTATTTACTTTTTTTTTGGTGTGTGTATGTATGTGTTATATTTTCTTTCTCGTTATTTTCTTCTTTCTTTCCTTCATACGATTCTCGCGAAGTATTCGATGATGTTTCCCGATGGTTCGTTTCATAGGGGGAGTGAAAGGGAAAAAATTCGTGAATAATCGAGAAAAATGGGCCCGATCTTTTTCATGCGTTTGTATGTGTGTGTGTGTGTGTGTTTTCTTTTTCTTCTTCTAAGAAAAATGTAGGAAAAAAAAAAAAGAAAGGATCTCTCTTTCGCTAGTTTCTAGGTGGAAACTTTGATTAGTTCTATTGTATATTCTCTTTTCATGGTAGAAAAAAAAAAAAAAGGAAATAAAATAAAAATACGAAAGTCGATTAGGAAAATCAAGATGATTGGTTATATATCAAAAATAACGCATCATTCATTTTTCATTTGAAAATAATCGATCAATTCCAACCAAATCATTTATCCGATACACTTCACATTCATCTTACCTAAAGAAAAAAAGAAAAAAAATAGAAGAAAGAGAACACTATGGGAATAATTTTTTTAATACATTTTTTTTTTTTACGTCGCAAAAGGTACAACAAAATAAATTAATTAACATTTGAATAAGATTAAAAGAATTGTACAACGAAATAATAATAATAATAATAATAATAATAATAATAATAATAATAATAATAATATCATCATCATGGAATCAAACTGATTATGGAATACACTTTTAATCTACGATGTATTTGCAAAAAAAAAAACAAAATAGAAATAAATAAAAAAAACGCCATATAGGAATAATTTTTCCCACAGCTCTCGTCAAGAGTTATCCCTTCTTCTGTACTCTTTCTCGAACAAACTTAGAAGAAGAAGAAGAAGAAGAAGAAGAAGGAGAAGCAGTACAAGAAGAAGGGTCGAGAGTTGGTTGTCTCCGTGGTCCGGTAGAAAAGGTTGAAAAAGGGAAGAGAGATAAGCAAGAAAAAAAAAGAATTTACAAAAAAAAAAATAAAAAACAACAAGAAGAAAGACAGAAAGTAAAAGAGTGAAAGAAAGAAGAAAAGAGAAAGAGAGAAAGAGAGGAGGAAAGAGAAATAAAAATAAAACATGAAAAAGAAGAAAGAAACGAAAGAGAAGAGCGGAGAAAACAAAACGGAATTGCGGGCTAGCTGCGGTGGATGATTTAGGGGGCGAGGGTCGCGGGTCGAGACCGGGCTCTGGAATGCTGGACCCTCTTCTTTCTCTCTCTCTCTCTCTCTCTCTCTCTCTTTCTTTCTTTCTTTTTCTTCATATCTTATCCACTCTCTTTCTCTCATTCTCTCTTTTTTCTCTCATAAGACGACGGTAGAAGCTCGCGACGCTATGGTGGGTGATTCTGTGTTATGGGGATAAGGTGGAAGAGGATAAAATGATAAGAGACAAGGATAACAGATAAAACATTTACATAGGTCGTTAGTACAACAGTTGACTTGCATTTGATCCTATACAATACTAACTACTTCTAAATTCTATATTTGTCCCACCCCCCACCCACCCAATCCACGAATCCCATCCAATGCACGAATTATTTTTCTTCTACATTTTTTATTTCATACCTTTCGATATGATCTGCGATTGATTTAATTTTACTTATTTTTTTTACTTTGTTTTGCAATTATAAAAACTATATGAGAAGAATTCAAATAAATATTTTTTATATATTATATAAGTAAATAATTAAAATAATATTCATTCTATGATGTACACACGTTCATTGTGAATAATCGTAAATAATTAAAAATATATAAATAATTAAAATAATATTTATTTTATGGTGTTCACACGTGAAGTATAACGAAATATTGAAACTCATTTTATCATGTGTTCGTTTATATTTGTGCTAGTTAATACAAGGAATAATGATTCCTAATCAAAATTATTCGGTTAGTTAGCTAAAAGTTTTCGCATTGATTGACGTAGGCCAAAAGAAAAAGAAAAAGAAAAAAAGAAAAGGGATCAAAGTTCCAGTCAAAAGGGCCGAGAAACGTTTTTCTCTATACTTTTGACATCGCGGTATATTCGTCCGCAAGTTCTCAGTTCTCTCTCAGCATTGTAATTTAATTTTGGTAAGTCGACACCGTTTGGTGAGCCCGTGGAGGGTTGCTTCTAAGGTTGATTGTAGTAATAATACAGTAGTCGTTGATGTAATTTTCTTCTCGTGAGAAATTTCTATCCCTTTTAACATAGTCCTATCGTCCTATCATTCTAACGGTTACGAGAAAACTTTACTAATAAAAAAAAAAAAAGAAAAAATAACAACAACAAAAAATTAAAAACACGATAACGGTAGAAAACGTCGGTCAACAAAAGTGAAAAATCACTCATTACATACGAGACAATTCCTTATCGAAACGAGACAAAAAGGAAGATAAACCAAATAAAAAAAAAAATAATAATAAAAAAAAGAAACAGAAAGAGAAAGAGTCATTACCAGGAGGGAAGGTGCCATTTCATATTTTTTCTCTCCTCGAAAGGGCCTTCATTCGCGTGATCGAACTAACCACCGAACGAACAAAACGGTTGTTCGCGTTCTCATCAACGGACGCGATAAAACTAAAAGAAGAAAAAAGAAAGAGAGAAAGTAGAAAGAAAAAAAAAATATACAGAAAAGAAACAAGAATATCCTGCGAAAAGTCTCTCGATAAATAAAATTGCAGCGTGAAATGAGGCGAGTGCACGCTAACGGCGTATCAGCCATGTCGATGATGAAAAAAAAAAAAAATGAACAAAAATGTACAAAATGAAAACGTTGGCTTATGCTTGGTCTCAAATGTTGTCTCTTTTTGAATGAACGACCTAATAAAAAAATAAAAAGAAAATAAAGTAACAGTAAGAACAACAACCAACTGCAGCCAATAGCAACAAGAAGAATCAAAATTTTTAAATCTTTTGTAATTCTATTTTCAAAATTCATTTTCTCTTGTATTTTTTCTAAAGATATTCTCTCTCTCTCTCTCTCTCTCTCTCTCTCTCACTCTTACTAGCAACCCTTCATCATAATCGCACACCGGCGCCGAGTCCGCGTGTGCGAACGTAGGAGTAGGAGGATGAGGATGAGGAGGAGGATGAGGAGGAGGAGGGCGTGAATTATGTCTCGCGCGAGATGTCAAATTGCTCGCCATATCGTAAAATATACAACTCCGCGCGCTGTGGGAAACATTATGTTCTCCTCTCCCTCCCTCCCTCCCTCCCTTCCTCCCCCTGTTCTCTCCCTCTTCCACCAGTTATTCCTTTCCCACTACTCCTATATATATTCCAACTTCCCTCGATCTCTTTCTCTTTCTACCAATATGCTATATAAGTGTGTTTATATACATAACTGTGTATATGATATATGTGTGTGAGTGTGTGTATGTGTACGTGTGTTGTATCTCTTTCTATCTCTCTTCGTGAATATTTGTCCATACCACATCGGTCCTTCTCCCACCGCGTCACGAGCCAAACTGCCGACTACGAAAGGTCCCGCGAGTAGTCTGTTATCCCCACTCCATCTACCACTCGCGACCCCCCACTCTACTTCCACGAATAACGCACCGAAGTTCCAAATTCTTTTTGTAAAAATGTTTGAATAATAATGGTATATATAGTATATATATATATACAAACACGGTATATATAATGTTTTGTTTTTATTCTAGAAAAATTGAAATGTATTTTGTTACTTTATTCTCTCATTTATTATTATTTCAATACTTTTCATAGACTTTCTAATCTTACACTAGTTAAATTGAAATTCTATGAAAATATTAAGTTATACAAATGATCAAATTTAATATAATAAAAAGAAGCATCATCAAAATTTAACATTATTACATTTATTATATTATAATAAATTACTATATTATTAATTATATTTTTTCAATAGAAATAAATTTCAATATTTTATCATATCTGATGGATGAATATAAATGACCAAACGCGATTGACAAAAGTAAAACACAAATTTCTAACGAATCACTCGCAAGTATTATTTAACTTTTAAAGATATAAAGAGTCACCACTCACCGCGTGGTTAAGAGAACTCTTAGAATATCTTATGGATACCTGGCTTCAGGCGTAGATAGATCCGACCGCGATCTTATTTAGCAATCTTCCCGCCACGCCCTGTGTCTAATCATTAGACGAACCTCAGTTTCGTTCATTAATAAACCAAAACCAGGCCCACACACGAGAAACTTATGTGAAATAAAAAGAAATGAAATAAGATAAAGGAAGATGGACAGAAAGAAAAAGAGAGAGAGAGAGAGAGAAAGATAGTCATGTCAAAAATCCGAAAGAGTCCCGAGGGATTTGAACGAGGAAACAGAAGAGGGTGGAGAACACAAACGCTCGACGACCTTATGGTCTTCTTTCTCACTCTCTCTCTCTCTCTCTCTCTCTCTCTCTCTCTCTCTCTACTTCTTTCTCTCTTTTTTCTTTTTGTAAATCGTTCATAAGAAATTGTCGAATCATCGACCGTCAATAAATACCGATCGATCTTGCGCCAGCATCTATTAATGACTAAACGTCGACCTAACTAAATTAACCGTGACTAAAGTGCGTTTAACTCTGCTATTCTTTTGGTTACTCGTGAAACTCATTGTTTTTCTCTATCAATAATTATGACGATCTTGATTCGTCAAGATGATGTCAAAAGATATTTATATATATAAATCAACGAAACTTGTATGTTAGATATAACGATCATAATATATACGAGAATGATAAGTTTGTTCAAGAACAATAAAATTGTTTCTAGATTAGGTTTCATATTTTTTAATCTACATACCTATCTTGATCTTACTTTCATATACTATTTTTTTTTTCTTTATTCAAATTAGGGTCTATTAAATTATTCCAAATTTGTCACAGTTACATTTTCATAACAAAGATTATGTTGCATTATGTTTCGTAAATTTGTATTTTCCATTTGAATTTATTGTCTGTGAAATTCTTACATATTTTTTTTCTCTGTCCCTCTTTTTCTGAAGTTCTATTTTTTTTTTTTTTTTTCATATTTCCTGTCGTTTTAACAAAATTGTCCGCCGAGAGATATCTCTCTAATACTTAATCCTAAACAAATATGTGAATTATTTTTCTTCTTCGCCGCCTATTGTGAAAGTTACTCAAGCAAATCCTTTAAAGACGGAAGTGTGGAAAGAAAAAAATCCCATCTCTCTTTTAGATTTATCTTTTAGTTTTGTTTAGAAAATCAATGAACGGAAGAAAGAATAATAATAATGGTAAAGAATTGTAATCCCAAATAAGAAACCTCTCACGACTAGGTGTAGAACGTCAAAGGGTGTATTAAACACGAAATACAATTGTAATCTTCGAAGAATCGAAAACTAACCGAAAGAACCGTACTTAAATATTCACAAATGCATACATATGTACATGTATACACACGAATACACGTGTAAATGTATAGATACATGTACAAACACACACATATAGAATGAAAGAAGATTCGGGGGAGTATTTGCAACTGGAAACACAATTAGTTCCAGTTTTCAAAACGCCGAATGCTAATCCGAATGCCGACAAGAAAAAAAAATGTCCCATTTCGAGAGATTTTTCATTTGGGTGTCCTCTCTCGTGTCGCATTTAAAGTGAAAAATTTTGTCAGCAGAAAAAGAGAGAGAGAGAGAGAGAGAAAGTAGTCCTTTAGTAGGTTCCGATCGAAGAGTATGGAAAAGCCCTTTTGGCAAAGGGCCGCTCAACCGACCTCGGTCGAATAGAAAAAGAGAGTCTTTTGGGACCGACTGATGATGGACAATAGAAACCTTAACGAGCCGTATCCCTGTCTCTTTTCTGGTTTTTTTTTTTCTTCTTCATCTTCTTCTTTCCTTTTTCCTTCTTTTTCTCTCTCTTTCCGTTCTTGTGCAATGCCGTTTAGCACCGGTGTACAAAGAGGGCCCACAAAGCAAGATTTTACATTCTGTCGGCACGCACCAAAACCCTCCTCTTTCCCTCCTCGTCTACATTTCTCTCATTCTTCTTCCAAAAAGATAGAAAAAGAAAGAGAAGGAAGTGTTCAAAGGAGAGTAAAAGATTCTCCTTCTCGCTCTCTCTCTCTCTCTCTCTCTCTCTCTCTCTCTCTCTCTCTCTCTCTCTCTCTCATGTTCTCGTTCTCTAACTGTGCAAAAATCTCAACGTCTGCGCTTCAATGAAGGAAAAAGAAAAAAAAAAGTGTGTACCTATAAGTATGTATACACATGTGTGTATTTATAAGGGATGAAAAGTTCATGGTAGCCACTTTTCGCCCGAATGAACGACCTTTGAAATATTCAAGAGGGCCCTTCAAGATTCTAAATACGAGCAAACACGCCTCTCCTTCACGCGTACTTGGAAGTCTTTTCTTCCTTCCTTCCTTCTTAAAAAGAGTGAGTGAGGAAGGGAGAGAAGAAGGCCTATTTGAAAACTATTTTAATCGCTTTTAATCTCGTTGCCTCATCGAAAAGTCCAACAAGCCCTCTTTTCTTCTTCGAGAAGTTCTTAATGACGATCGAATTAACCCACCTATCTAGAAGATTTCGATTATTATTATTATTAGACATTGATTAGGTATTATTACGTTAATGATCGTTAAATTTATTTTAGATTATTTGTCAATCATTCTTTCATGAAAAAAAATTAAATTATAACAAAAAAATAATTTAAATATAATTAACTCGACACTTGTTTGCATGGAAATTGTTGGATTATTTAATGAAGTATATGTGGCTTGCTTGCTTGTTTGATTTATTAATGATTTTTTTTTTATTAATTTTTAATTATCCAATTAAAATGAAGCGAAGTAAAAGTGAAAATAAAAGATATGTATACTCCCAAAGTCATTTCAGTTGAAATAGGTTTAAATTTCAAGTTGTGACGAAGTGAGACTCGAGCTACCAAAAAGGTTGGAAAGATAACTCGAGTTGTCATTTCGAAAAAAGGACTTTTCGGACGTACGATCTTTCTCTCTCTCTCTCTCTCTCTCTCTTCTTCTCGCTCTTTCTTTCTTTCTACTCGTCGTCCAAGAAGATACGAAAGAACGGAGATATTCAATTACTGTAGGTCGGTGCTAAGATATGCTCGGGGTTGTGACAACTATATACAAGCGGGGGTCACTGAACAACGAAAAGAAATAAGAAAAAGTGCGGGTGAAGGGAGGAAAAAAAAAGGACAAGAAAAATATAAAAAATTTCACCTTCCACGAATAAATATATATATGTATATCATGCGCTCTTGTTTGCATGGAAAAGAATATCCCTTTCTATTCAGGGCCGCGTATTATAAAAAAGAAAATATTAAATTTTATCACAAAATAATTGTGATTTCATTAATTATTATATTTGAATAATTTAAAATATTATTTAGGATTGATTGTAATCGATGAATCAACAAAATAATAAAAAGTAACGTTTCATTGAAGTTTACGAATATAAGAATCATAATTATTTCGAATAATCTATATACGTAAAAATGTATTTAAATGAAAAAAAATATATAAATTGGATAGACATCGAATCGTGAAAAAATTTCTATCAAGTATGTCATGCGTGCCTGGTAATTCTAGAAGGAGCAAAGAAGGTCTCCTTCTATCTTTCTTACGTCGGGAATTTCAGAAAATCTTTGAGTTTGATCTCTTGCCACCAAAGAAAAAAAAAAAAAAACCACAACGACGATGACGACTACGACTACGACGACGAGTGGTGGGTGAAAGTAAGATAAAGAGCGAGAGCAAAAAAAAAATGAAAAAAAAAGAAATAGGAAAGATAAAAAGAGACAGAGAAAATTAGTTGGAAAGAGAGAAAGAGGATAGGTCGGTAGGATGTTGCAGGAGCCAAGCAACACGTGTGTCCTGCTAGTCTTTCTTGGCTTTTACATAAACACGTATAAACGTCGTGTATAACCTGTACGAAAGAGAAAGAGAAAGAAAGAAGGAAAATGAGAAAGAGAGAAAGAGAATTTGTGAGGTGAGTTGTGTTGAGTATACGTGAGAAGTTCTCACAACGGTAGCATCCCGACTCAGATAACAAGCAGGGATATACGACTCTAAACTGCACCTACGTGCAAGAGAACGGGCTACCGAATTTTCAAGAAATCAAGATTTCTACTCCGCGATTTTTTGGAACGCACCTCGTCACCTACCTAGGTTTCTGAAAAAAAAAAAACTGGACAACCGGTGTGCTGTGTCTATCTTTCTGTTTTGTTCTGTTCTCTGTCTGTGTCCGACGGCAAAACTCGATCTTTTAGAATTAATATTGTAAACTTTGTTTTTATGATATTTTTATGTTCCTTACAATTTTGTTTCAATTATTTGTTTCGTTGTAATATTAATTATTTGATTAATTTTTATAATTATTCGAATTTTTTAATTATGTTATAATATTTTTCATTTGAAACTATCATTAGGAATTTATTAATTTATTTTTCATTAGCTTGTGATAATCTTATTGCAAAACAAAACAAAAATATCTATAACATATATATAAATTACATTAACATTTTCATTATGTAGCATTAGTAATTCGATAATTATTTTTAACTAAAACAACCTCTAATAGATCAACAATTTATTGTACCATTTAATAAATCAAAATATAATTAGCTTACAGTAAATATTTCAAAATAACAATCTATATTAATGTCATTATAATAAAATGAACAATGATAAATCAAACAATAACTCATAAATATAATTTGACCAAGATGAAAGACAATAAACGCCATTTTCTATGATCATTGTAAAGATCGATCTATCTTTCCAAGAGTATATAACCGAAAAAGAGAAACACCCTATCTCTCTTTCTCTTCCCTAGTATTATATGGGTCATCCTTTTGTCTTATCTCGACACGATCTGGAGGTGGTGGTCTCTAACATGGTTACCACCAATAGAAAGAGAAAGAGAGAGTTGTTTGGGCCTCCCTCTAGCTTCGAAACGACCATCGCATTGGCGTACGTTCAAGCAAGATGAGAAAAGAACTGCACACATAAACACACACACACGCATTATGTATATATGTTATGTCTGTATGTTGTATGGATGAACAAGAAAGAGAGAGAGAGAGAGAGAGAGAGAGATGAAACGGACAAACACTCGAATTACCTTAGAAAAGAAACATCTGCCGATGGCGCTCTCCCTTTCATAGCCAACATGGCGGAATGATCGGCGCATCAACTGGTAGTTAGGCTTGCCCACGGATTTGCGGTTCTCTCTTTTTTTTTTTTATTTTTTCCCTCCCCTCTTTATATTTTTCTCTCGTTTTTCTTTTTCTCTTTCACACCGTCTCTTTAGTTCAGATTTTCACTTCGGCTACCGAAAATGTACGGTTAGCAATTTTATACCAAAAGGAAATAAATACTCTTGAGAAAGATTAGTACCGGTTAGGAAACGATACTAAAGGTAAATATTGAGATTCTTTTATTACCTGTGTGTAAGTTTTACTGTGTACTGTGTACTGTGTGTGAGTTAGAGATAAATCGTTCTTGACAAAAATTGGTGAGCCCTACTTATTCGAGTCTTTGAGAGAAGTACGGTTCTTGTTGATATTTCTGGCACGTGCTCTGCAAATATTATTATTTTGCAGTTATTGTATATATATATACACATTATCAAGGGGAAAAAAAGGATTATTCAATAAATCCAAGATTTGACTTGGACTATTTTATATTTCAAAAAAATTCATTAACTTGAGTATTCGTGTTTCTTGTATTCACAATGATGAATTACTATCCTTAATTAATTCACAAGTTTTTGTCGGAAGATAAGTACAACATTTATTTTGTTGTTAAATTTTACTTTTACAAAATAACATTTCATTTATTGTCAAATATATATATAAATTTGTTTAATTAATTCTCAATTATTTGAATAAATTTGACTTATTACCAGAAATTCAGATACGATCTCAGTAATAAATAAATTAAATAACAAAGTTGATCTAGATTTTATTACGAGTACAATCTTGAAATCAAAAACCTGTTTTTTTTTTATTTGGATATTTAAAAAAAAAAAAAAAAAAAGGAAAGAAAGAAAAATCATAGAGCATTTGAACGCCATTTAAGAGAAAGAAATAAAAGGAAATGTATGAAAAGAAAGTAAGAATCGATGTAATCAATTTAGGGGAAAGATCTGCGAACCATCTGAAGTTTCTTATCTAAATCCAATATCTCGCAAGCTAATCTTTAGAAGGATCGATCTGGAACGATCTTGGAAATTTTTCCGATTCTTATCGAAATATCCGATCGGTTATACACCACGGAGTCAATAGTTTCGCGTATATTTATTCTTATACCACCAAATAATAATAATATTAATAATAATAATAGTATAAAGAGAAAGATAAAATATTGGGATATATATATATATAGAATAATATGAAATATGTATATATATATATCATTTTCGTTTTCAAGTTAATGTCGAACGTATAACAAGGAAATTATCCACTCGAGAACTTTAGTAGAATGGATAGGAAGAGATCATAGTTGAAAATAAAAAAGAATGAAATAGTACGAGGTAAGAAATAGGTCGAAGGGCCTAGTAAGGCATAAGCAGAATAGCTAAGGGTCGGTCTTCTTTATTTTTTTGAGTAAAGTTGGCAACAATGTGTTCAGTAGTGGACCCAAGACTGCTATCCTATCCGAGACACACAATGCTGAAAAATCATCCATTATCCTTCGCGCGAGTCCAAGAAACCCATAGAAGAAAAGTAGAAGGAAATATGATGAAGTATATGTGTATATATGTGTGTGTGAAAAAGCGAGAATGAGTCTAGGATAGGATAAAAGTGGTTGCAACTTTCAGGCCGCCCCAGACAGGACAATGGTTTACGCCCATATATCATTCCGAGGTTTTTCCTGAAAACTGTACTTCAATGAGTTTCCTTTTTAAGGGAGAGAAAAAAAGAAAGAGAGAGAGAGAGAGAGAGGGAGAAAAAAATATAAAAAAAAAAGAAAAAAGAAAAAAAATTTTAGTCTGTTTCTCATCCTTGTTCTTCTCTTTCAAGTCAACATTGACTTTTTCTTATTTTTCATTCTTCTTTTAACAAGCTTCTAGATTTCTTCTTAAAACTTTAAAAAAAAAAAAAAAAAAAAAAAACCTTAAAAATCCTAAATCTCTTTCGGCATGTGTTCCAGCGTTAAACGGTATCTTCATAAATCTTGAAATAATCCTTAACGATCGGAAATAAATATGAAAAAAAAAACCAAAAAAGAAAAGTTAACTTTTTCCATATTACGTTTTTTGTAATACCAATTTTACATATTTTGGTCCCCTAAAAAAGAGAATTTCACGAAATATCAAACTTAGTCGATCAAAGTCACGCACGATCTCGATGCGTCTTGAAGAAATTACAAAGAATAATAAATAAACAAATTATCTACCCCTCGGATTTGCTTATTTCATTATCACTAACAGCTGACTTAGATGATTCGTATACACGCTTGCGATTAGGATCGCACTTTTTTTTTCTAATCCAGTTATTTGTATCTTATCTTATTCTATTTGGAAACTAGACGAAGGATTTCAAACATAAGTAAAATTCTTCCTAACACACACTTATAAAAATATATATATATATATATACACGTATAAGAGGAGTATGAGCATCGATAGATAAAGTTGGTAAAGATGAGCGAAAGAAAAACGCACACATTGATGATATACTCGTAAGTATTACGCTTATACTCACACATACAGAAGAAGAACTCGTACAAAACTTATACATAAACTTAAAATACACCTTCGAACGGGATTTTATTTCTTGGTGAACTTGTATCTCACTCACTTTCTCTCTCTTTCTCTATTTCTATCTTTCTTTTGCTCTCTCATTCTTTCTGTTCGATCCCAGCCGTAGCCAAAACGATTATAATAACTATTTTATCCGACGCGGATCTGGGCCATTGTGCCTCCCCATTCTGAAAGTCATAACACGGTGCCTACACTGCCCTTCGGGATCCTCCACCACTCTTCTCGAGGGTCCCCTTGGATACGCATACCATTACGATGTCTCTCTCACTCTCTTTCTGTCTGTCTGTATATCTGTCTGTGTGTTTCCTAGCAAAGCACCTTCGTTTCACCATGCACCACCACCATGAATTTCGAGTTTCGAAGAACTCGCTTTAGACCATACTACTGTTAAAATACTCTCATATACGTTTTTCTATCTATATCTATATCTATATATATATATGGATGTATGTATGTGTATATGGATATATAAATGTGGATAGTAGTTACGCGTGCACGCGAGTATGCCAAAGGCAATATTTCACGGCATATTGTTGCCATCTGCACACGCACAGATCCATAGAATGGTCCATATGAATGTTAGGAAGAAAGAGAGAGTAAAAGTGTATATATATGTGTGTGTGTGTGTGAGAGAGAGAGAGAGAGAAAAAGATAGACGAAGTCGCACGTTTTATTTATCTGCTATTTATTTGCCAATGCTAGAGCTACCGTCCTTCTCCCTCTCCCCCTTACCTCTGACGTTCCTGTTGGGGACAGATTTTCAAAGTTATTAATCGTTCAGTTTTCGTATGTGGAAAGAGTGCAAAGAAAAAGGAATGAAAAGGATTTCAAGACTATCCTTTTTTCATACGGTTCACATTTATTTTTTTTTTTTTTTTATTATAATCCCCCATGGATGGGGATGATGATTGTTGTTGGCATTTTTCCATAGGTATGAAGAAATCATAATCAATCTATCGATCATCCCTTAAAATATTGTTTACGTATATGTTAACTTGGGTTTTAAATTTGTAATTGATCGTCAAAAGATGTAAGAATTCATGGTGAAATAATAAAAAATACAAAATGTGTGATAAGAAAAATTAACATTGAAATTTGCACGACTGTGATGTTAACAATTTTCATAAGTGTGATATATATATATATACGTGGGTTTGATGCGTGTGGGGGGGGGGTGGAAAAAGAGGTGGATAAAAAAAAAAGACAAAAACAAAAAAAAAATGAAAAACTATTCGAACGATTGAGACTTTAAGTAACAACGTTGAAAACGAGGGAACAGAAACGTTGCTATTTCGACGTTCGAGATAAGCGTCGACACCGTGCATAAAATGCTATCTATCTTGCTCTCTCTCTCTCTCTTTCTCTCTCTGTCATTCTCTTTCTTTATTTCTCTTTCTCTTATTCCCTTTCTTTCTTTTTATTTCTTTTCCCTCAGTTCATAAATATTTAAAGCACCTTTCTGTATATGACGTTCAACGTTCTTGGCAGGAGCAATATGCACACTCGCATATACGCGTGTATATGTATGTGTGTGTATTATACCAACCACGTTCGACCAAACGATTTGAATATAATCTTTGTCGTAGCAGATACGTCAATCGAAACTTTTCTTATCTTATCGTACTTTTCACACGTGAGATGAATAACGACGTCCACGTTGCAGCACGCTGATTATGACAGAAAAGTTAAATAGCTATCTATTAAACATTATTTATATAGTGTTCCTTTCCTTAAGGCGAATAAATCAAATGAAAATCGATAAATCTTTACACGCGATATAACAATATTCCCTAATAGAAAATGTTCTTCCATATGTGATAATTTATTATTGGACATAATTAAAATTGATCAAGATAAAAATTGTTAATGTTTATTACATTTCTAGATTTGTGATCTAAAAAATTTTATAACAAAATTCCAATGATTTTGTAGATAGATTTGTAATTGTCGGTATCACGCTTGAACGAACTTTACATTCCCACGATTACCATATTTTTTATGGTATTTTTTTTTTCTGAATGTAATAACTTATTTATCAATATATATTTTTGTATCACACGTGCACGTAATTAAAAAAAAAAAAAAAAAAATACTTCTTTATTAAACTACACGTTTGGCGAATAAAAGTCGAGTTTTTTAAAAGTTCGAGATTTTCCAAGGTAAGAAAAAAAAAGGATCAAGAAATTTCCCTCGCTTTTCATCCCTTATATATATATATATATTTTTTTTTTTATTCTTTCTCAACCTTATCAACCCATAGAGCGTTCACACTTTGAAACGCAAAAAAAAAAAGAGAAAAAAAGAACACGTTTGAAACGAGTGAAAAAAAAAAAAGAAGGAGGAAGAAGTTGGCCGCCATTTTCACCATAAAAAATCCGCCAAGTTCGCGTTTCCGGCTTGGTCTTTTCTCAAGCCAGAGAGAGTGCCAGGAGAGGAAAAGCCTCTCCTCTCTTTTTCCGGAAAAGGAGGGTGGATGGCTCCCTCTTTGGTTAAAAGAAAAAAGGGATGAGGGTGCGAACCGACGGTAAAATATATTCCAGTCAACTTCCGCTGGAAATAAATAAGAGTCACGCCACACGCTCATACTACACACACAAACACACACACACATACGTACACTTTTATGCGTTCATGAACCCACTATGTACATTTATACATACATTTACATATACACGTGTACTTCACGTATACTTCAACGACTATGGCAATCATTCGTGTGAGAGAGAAGACAAGAGGGTGAAACGAGAAAGAGAGAGAGAGAGAGAGAAAGATCTTATCTTTCAATATTTTTTTTTATCTTTTTTTATCTTCTTAAGTTTGACCCAACGAAAAGAACCCTACGACCAACCCCGAGATACACGGAAATCGGTACAAACTTTTTTATAACCAAAGACTTCTTAATCTCCTTTTAATTACACCTCTCCCCTTCCGTCAACCATTACGCCACCCTCCCCACCTCATCTCCTCCCTAACACGTAGGCTTTACTTAATAACACTTTTTTTTCTTCTTTCTTTTCTCATGGAATTTTTTTTTTTTTTTTTCATTCAAACTTGACAATTGTTTTTTATTTCATTTTGTTTCTTTTCGATGATCGTTTATTTTTCAATTTTTAATTAAAAACTTGATGATAATTAATTATGTTTAAAGCGATTAAATTTAATTAGAGAAATAATGAAGCTAAGAATAATATTTAATATTATTTACGATGATGATATCGTGTTAATTTTCATATAACAATTTAAATAAAATTTATGACACACGTTTCATATATATGAATAAAATTATCTTCATTTTGATGCGACAATATCAAATCATATTTGTTGTTATGCAATTTAATAATTGTAATTTTTTTCTAATCGATTATGGAACAGTCATTTGAATTCAATTACGTTAACACGTAAAAATGTTTGAATTGAAATAACTGTTCCTGTCGTTATTAATTTAATTTAAAGTTTAATTGATGATATTTATTGCAATGTTTCAAGATGATACTAATTTGATATATTTTGTTTATTTACAGGCGAGAAACCATTCAAATGCGAATTTTCTGGATGCGAAAGGCGATTCGCTAACAGCAGTGATCGCAAGAAACATAGTCACGTTCATACTTCGGATAAACCTTACAATTGTCGAGTTGCAGGATGCGACAAATCCTACACTCATCCAAGTTCGTTGCGTAAACATATGAAGGTACACCAGCTCATATTAAGAAAATATAGGAAAATGGTATAACATAGTAAAGTAATTTCCCTTTTCTTATTAACCCGCACACATGCTGAACAAATATACACTCAAATTGATCTCATATAATTTCAATTCGAGGAGAACAAAAATATCTATTCGAACAAGTTCAATGTATTAACTGTATCAATGTAGAAATCATTTTTATTTATTTATTTATTTTGTTTTTCTTAATTTTGAATACTTCGAATTTTAGTCTTTTTACTAAATCTTCTTTCATTTTATGTCGATTAAAAAAAAAGAAATAAGAAAAGAAATTAATTTTAGAACAACCTTATACAGGTAGCATAAGTTACGATACACGAAATGTTGACGTGAGATTTATGCACGACAGATTCGTGGCTATGTGAAGTATAATAAATAAACCAACAAAAATAGATAGATAGATAGATAGATTGATAGATAAAAAAGATAAAAAAGAAGGGATAGAAAGACGACTCCCAAGATACGCTTAAACCTATTTTACCGTGTACGAGCACATATGTGTGTATATATGTTTGTATGTTGGAACAAAATTTCACACACTTTCAAGTTCTCTTAACTTTTCTTGATCTGACCAAGGAGATTCGCGGAAGGCAGTCGACGAGATTTGCTCACTGAATTATGAAAGAAGGACGAGGATGACGGATCCTCCCGGTTCTCGCCCGTTTTCGGCTTGATCCCTCAAACATCATCCCGTATCCCGCAACACATACACAGACACACACATATATATCTTTTTTTTTTTTTCATCATCATACTCCTTCCTTTCGTTTCCTTCTTCTTCTTCTTCTTCTTCTTCTTCTTCTTCTTCTTCAATCTTCTTGACCTTCCAAAGATATTCTCTTTTTCTTTCTATCTTGGATATCGAAACCTTGAAGGTTGTTTTCTCAACACCAAATTCCATTCCACCTTCTTTCTTATTTTATCATTTAATTCTGTCATAAACTGTAAAACTATAAAAATGTAATATTATTTTTAGAATATTCTTTTTAATCGATTTACTTTATAATAAATTCAATATTGTGAATCTTGTTCTTTTAATAAGATGATCAAAGTTAATGAATAAAATATGACAACAAAATTTTTATTCTATTATAATTAATATATATTAATTATTTCGATTTATACCCAATCTTCCTCCCTCTCTTTCTCTCTCTCTCTCTCTCTCTCTCTCTCTCTCTAATCTCTTCATTCATATATCAAAAAAAAAAAAAAAGAAATAAAATACGATTCACGTTATATGTGTTACAGGTGCACGGTATGACGATGGGGGAAGGTAAGACGGGTGGAGAATACGAAAGCGAGGGTGAAGAAAGTAGCAGCAGCGGGGGTAGTTTGTCGGTGACCGGTAATACAGAATCACCCCAACCAACACCGGTTGTCCCGACGACGACGACGTCTAACAACCCGTCTACGAGTCACCCTGTAACTCGTGGAACCGAGTTGACGGAGTGGTACGTTTGCCAACCGCCAACCGTGGCTCCTCAACATAGTCCATTACCAGGACCTCCGCCTCCTCATCATCTAGGCCATCATCACTTTAATCCTCTGATGCATCATCAAGCGACCGCCTACTAAAAACAACAAACAACAACAACAACAATGTTCATTTTTTATTTTCATTTCATTTTTATCTTTATTTCTTATTTTATTCTCTTATTTTTTATTTTAATTCTAATTCTAACACTTAGAAAAATTATTTACCATTCTCATTCCTCTGATAGATCATCAAACAAACGTTTACGAGAAAATTAATAAACTTAACAATTGGAACAACAACAATATTTCATTTTTTTTTTTTTTTTTAAATCTGACAATTTACAATCTTAATATTCGAATAGTAAAACTATCATTTCTATTTTTGTGCTTATACTTGAGTGCTTTTATTTTTACACCAACACCTCACTTTCATATCTGCTTTTAATATTGTTCTGTTGCAATTTGTTTTTTTTTTTTTTGATTGATCATTGTAGATGTTCCGTATTTTGATCAATTGCGAGGACATTTTAAAAATGTTACGTCAAAAATGGATAAATAATTTTTCTAAATGTACTTAGTATTAGGATATTTTTTATTCCAGTCTGTTAACTCTTAAAACCACTATTACTACTATTACTATCACTGTTACTGCTATTCTATTATTATTACTACTACTACTACTACTACTACTCGCTATCACGAAATCTTGCTGATCTTTCTCCGATACAGCGATATTTCTAATGCAACGTCGAAAACGTTCAAATCATTCAATAAGAAAAATGAATGTCAGTCTGTCTCATTGGATTTTTCGTATCTTTCCACTCAACACGCTTCTTCGATCATGATCTTATTATAGTTTGATGTTATTGGTTGAGATACTGATCGTTGTATGTTAACTCTTTTTATATATTTTTGCTTTACATTCTACGATGACAAATATTTTCGCCATATTTTTGATCTTAGATACGTATTAAATGTAACAAAATATATATATATTAGATTTCAACAACGATATCTTGTCAATCTTCTATCAATCGTATGTAGATAAAACAACGTGTGGAAAGATGGAACAATCTGAGAAAAGATACAAAAACAAACATACATTCTTAATCTTTCAATCTTTTGCTAAATTATCTTTTCATTTGTATTATTCTACTCTATTATTTTACTTTATTTTATTTTTATTTATTTTTTGTCCTTCTTTCTAAACTTAGAATTGGTAATACTCGTATTCCACACAAAAAAAAAACAAAAACAAAAAAAACCCCAAAAAAATATTATTATTTTTACTACTCTTTTAATTTAATTTAATTTAATTTAATTTACTTTACTTTAATTTAATTTAATTTAATTTATTTATTTTTTTGTCTTTTTTTTGTCCTAATTTAAGATTGGTAATATTCGTACTAAAAAAAAAAAAAAAACAAAAAAAAATATAAAAAAAAAAGGATATACATTGCCACATTCTAAGTTTCGAAATTTAAATTATTTTCAATAAAGTTACCTCTATGTACCCATCCGGGGGTACTCCCCACACCATTCTGTTTTCTATTTTTTGTTTTATTACCTTTTATTTTATTTTATTACAACGACGACGAATTTATTTTGAAAATTTATTTTTATTTAAATTATATGATGACGACAAAATTGCAATAACGTTGAGATTATTTAAAGCGTGTTAAACTTTTATATATTTATTATTTTATTTTATTTTTTTTTCTTTTTTTTATTTATAATTTTGAAAAAAGAACTCTTCAAACTTTTTGTTATGAGAAAGAAAATATTTTCTTTTTTTATTTGATTAAGAAAAAAAAAACAAAGAAACAAACAAACAAACGTTCGAACGTTTGCACGTACGCGAATAAGAAACAAAAATACACGTGAGTATAAAAAACACACGCATGAACGCAAAATTTGTATGTCCTCAAAAGAATGAAAGATTGAATTAACGTATGAAACAGTCTGTATGTGATAATGAATTTTGTAATGAATGAAGGAAAAATAAAAGTGAGAGCATGAATACCAAAAACAAAAACAAAAAAAAATACAAAACTAAACAAACGCATAAAATATAAATAAATAAATAAATAAATGCACTTATACAAACGAGACAAAAGTATTCACAGCGGTGATGTTTAAATTGTAAGTCTATCTAAACAAAAAAAAAAAACAAAAAATTAAAAAAAAAAACCAAGAAAAATATTACCAAAAAAAAAGGAAAAAATACTAAAAAAAAAAAAAAAAAAATAAGAAAAGAAAAAAAAGAAGAAGAAGAAGGAAGCAAAATTCTCTCAAAATGAAGTAAATTTTTGGAAAAAAAAAAAAAATGATAAAACGAGAAACAAACAAGAAAAAATTAAAAAAAAAAAATTAGCATAGATTTACAAGTAAAAACAAAGGAACAAAAAAAAACTGATGTACAATTTCAGTCACTTTCGTGCCTAAAAAAGAAAAAAAAAAAAAAGATAATTGAAAAGATTTGACGAACAAAGAAACAGACAAAGAAGTTGTTTTATGGAGTAAAAAATACCACTTGTAATTTTACGCTCGAAAAAATAGCCTATTTTTGTGAATAATTTTTTTTAATAAAGATCCGATAAATAAAACACGAAATTCATTTACGGATCTTTATTGTTTAACACTTTCGTCAACGTTGATAAATTTTTGTCTATTGCAAATCGTTACAAAATGGCAAAGTTATGATTTGGCAAATGAAAAACATGCATGCAGAACATTAATTTTCGGCAAAACTTCAACGAAAGTAACAAATATTCAAAAATAAATTATTTTTTCGAGCAATGAAATGACCTCATCTCTAAATAAAGTAAAAATTAAAGCACGTAACCCTCTTCCCCGTCTATCCCCTACTTCAATCAAAAGATTTCATATAAATAAATATGGGTTTTATGGAATTATGTAAAACAAATAAAACAAATTGGGGATAATCGATCGTTCGACGAGAAGTTTTAAATAATCTAAATTGATCTCTCTAAACTCGTCCAATTTATTTTCATTCTTAAAAGAGAAAATAAAATGGGCTGAGAAAAGTGCGTTTAAATCCAAGTTTATATATTTTCATGCAAACGAGATGCATTAATTATTACAAACAATACATTTTTGCGTATATTGCGTGCGATGCTTTGATAAAATGACAAATTCATGGAAAAAATTATTATTAATAAAAAAAAAAAAAAAAAACAATATATTGATCTCTTAAATGATTTCATTGAACGACGACATGTGTGTCATTTTTTTTTTAAATAAAAATTATTCATTAATGAAATTGTCCAGGATAACGTTTTATCAACGCACGCACGCGCACGTTAACACATACACGCGTAAATATGTCTATATATATATATATAAAAAAAAATATAAATATACATGTATAAATATGTAGTATAAAATGGAAGTATTGTAAATAATTAGTTAAAATTGTCTAAGATTACGTAATAGATAGAGAAAAGAGAAAAACTAATTAAGCGTTTACAATTAAAATAGTATAAAGGTAAATGAAAAAAAAGAAGATGGAGTAAATGAACAAAAAAATAATAATAATATATGCGAATGAGTCGCGTATATGTGTTCAATCAATACGATTACATTATACTACGGATTTATATTACGTGTGATATTATGTAAATACGAACGAATACGGCAAAAAACCATTAGAAATGAGGTATATCCTAATCTAATTAAATATATGAAACATTAGAAACGATGTAATAATAATTATTAATTATAAAATATTAATTTTTTTAATTATTAATTAATATTATTATTATTATTATTAAAATAATAATAATTATTATTATTACTACTATTTTATAGACGTTTCTACGGTATTATTATTATTATTATTATTATCATTACTATTATATTATTATTATTATTATTATTATTATTATTATTAATATTATTATCATTAACACACCGTCGTTATTAATATAATTATAATTATAATTATAATTACAATTATAAATAATAATAAAATTATTATTATTATTATTTGTACTTTCGTTATACATATGCTTATAATGAAAGAAAGAAAAATAAACAAAAGTAAACGATATAAAAATAAATAATAATGACACAAATATCATCAATGTATTATATATATATATATATTAAGATTACATTACATCAGATATATTTCCTGAAAAATATATTGATGATATGTAATTGTATAGATTAAAATGTTACAAGCATTTAATATCATACCTTTATTTTATCTAACATCCATATCTCCCTATTTTTCTTATATGCAATTTGTTATTTTTCACGTGTATCGAATTGCACGGAAAGTCTGTTGCAATTTTTTTAAAAAGTTATTTTATATTTTAAATTATTAGAGGAGAAAGGGGATCGAGTAAGGGTGAATTAAATAAATATGTGGTCAAGCTTTTGCTATTAATTAAGTAAATCAATTAAATAATAATAAGATTCGAATAATTAACGCGTTCAGTGTCCGTGATAAATCCTTGAAAATTGTTTTGTTTTTTATGGGGCCACGTGGGATCATTTGTTACAGACGTTGCTATTAATAATCTTCAAATTATCTGACAAATTAATATGGTAACTGTCTAATTAATGAATTAGGAAAATAACAAAATTAATAGACGTGTTTAAACTTTTTATCTATCTATCGTTTTTAAACGAATAAAACAAGAATGAAAGAAAAGACACTTCGCGATAGAAATAAGATGGGCATAGTTCACATTTTGTTATTTTTTTTCCCTATGAAAAATTTATCATCAACACGAGTTTTTCATGGAACAAAATATTTCTACAAAATTGAATTTTACGAAAAAAAACCCCCAAAAAAAAACAAGTATAAACGAGATGAATTAATTTCGCGAATGATGATGCATCCTCCCCTTCTAATCTGCTCCTTCACGATCTTTCCCTATTCCCCCTCCACCCTTTTAACAACCCTTATTATCTTTTTTGAGATTCGTATGTCTCTATACGATGATTTCGGGCCCACCAAAAATCAAGAATCGAATAGGAAGAAGAAAAGGAAGAGAGGAGAAGGAGGAGGAAGAGGAAGAGGAGAGAAAGGCATTCTGGTTTTCGCGAAGGTGGTTGATAGTGGTGGTGGTGGTTGTTGTTGTTGGTGGTTGTTGTTGTTAGTGGTGGTGGTGGTGGTGGTGGTGGCGGCGGATATTTTATTCTACCGGGACGGAATTTATGAACGATCGGGATAATAAAATGCGACGAGGCGCGTTCGCCCACTTGGCGAAGAATATTTCCACGCGGGGAATAGCAAGTATACAAGTATACAAGCATACAAGCCAGCGAAAATATCGGCCGACTGCTAAACGTTAGCCGTTTGCTTGATTTTGGCCCCGAGATTACGCCGCTATCGATAAATAAAAACCACGAATAATACCGCGCTTCTCTAAACAACAAACAAAGCAAATTTTTGTTTAAAAAATTGTGCTAGGATAAAAGTAGTGATGAATTTTTATTTTTTTTTTATTTTACCTACGATTCGTCACTTTGTTTTGTTTTGGTTTTTTTCTTCTTTTTTTTTTTTTTTGGTATTTAAAGTATAGTTTTAAGGATTGACACGAAATTACGTTCTAAATAAATATAATTATGAAAGTTATCTATAAAAATGTAAATTATGTTTGAATAAATATGTGAAATACACATTTCTATGTGTATATATATATAAAATTATTTTAATTATATATATTTTTTTCTTTATTAATTTTTGATTATCTATATGTCTCTCACCTTTTGTCTTTTGATATTATTAAAGCAAAATAATAAAAAGTACAAATGATTTATAGATTGTGTGTCGTAGTGAGTAACGAAAATATCGATAGAAATGATTTAAAAAACTGTGGTTTCATTCTGATCTAATTCATTATTTCCAGTATGAAATCTATAACAAATAGTTATCTATTTAATCTCATTATCAATCTTACTTATCATCTTTTTTTCAAAATTTAAACAAATGCTAGTAAAATTATTTAGAATTCGTGAAAGTTTCAGGATTAGGGAAAACCAACGTTGTTTATTTTTCTTAACAAGAATTTCAATCGTTAACAAAATAATTAAAAATTACTTCTCTCAACACGTGCATACACATACACACACGTATAGAAATATTTGAATATATATATATATATATATATATATATATATATATATATACATAGAGAAACATAAGTATTTAAAATACATAATACGAATAGAATTCAAGATTCTTAGAGAAGATTAAACTAAATTGTTTTCTATAGTGGATATATAAACATCATGAAGGGACACTTATTAAACTGGTATCTTAGTATCTTTTCCCCATCCCACTCTTACACTTTCATTCCTTCAAAAAAAAAAAAAAAAAAAAAAAAACCAGAATGTTCGTGTATGGGTGATGCGAGTTGAAATAAAATAGAGAAAGGTAGAAAGAGTTCAAGAATGAGAAACGAAGAAAGAAGAATTCCTCTATGTATATACATTAAAAAAGAAAAAACCCCCATACGATCATATACATGTATATATAGGACCCACACATATAGACACTTACATTTATAATATAGCAACGTATTGGAAACGTTGGAGAGTTGCATGGCGCCAGGGATACGTCTAAGCACCTAAACAAAACAAAAAGAGACAACTATACCCCCCGAAGAAAGCAGAAACCAATAAAAGAAAAAAAATAAACAACATGTGTGCAGATCACACGTGTTAAGAGTGAAACCTTCAAAAAAAAACTAAGTTTCCAGAGAATGAGACGAATGCAGAATATCAGGTGTAGGATAATTGTAGGTGTAATGTATTTGTTATAATATTATTATTATATAGATATTATATTTCATAGACGACCACTGCTCTGTTACATTGCCGCCTACCGCTCCGTTACATTGTTTGAAATCACACCCATTCTAAAGAAGTTTACACTACAAAAATAATGTAGTCTTTATTGCTCGATAAGAAAATGAATTCGTCAGATAATCTCGTTCACGAATGGATTCTAAGATGATTTTATTAGCCGAAACAACACACGAAAGAGTTTGGAATTTCTATATGTGTAGGAATGGGGATTGGGATGGGGATTGATACCCTAGACCATCGTGCCATACCATCGTGAAAGAGAAAGATCGCGATGAAGAACAAAAAAAAAAAAAAGATGAAAGAAGATGGGTCGAAGTTAAGTTAAGGTGTCTCTTCGTTGTCTCGAAGTGATCGATGATTTCTAGACTAGCTATTTCGTTTCGATCTAACGAAATAACATACTGAAGTCCCTCTTTCCCTCTCCTCACCTACCCCTTCAACCCCTTTTACGTTAGTCGACACCTGAGAAGATGAAATTTATCTTACTTGTAAATGCGTTGCTCTCTTTCAAGATAAAACAAAAAGAAAAGGATACATTTGTTCTTATTTTGATGTAGATACGAGATTAGATTTTGAAAGATGATTTTTTTTTTCCCCCTATACGTATGATACACGTGTATTTGTTATCAATGAGAATAGATAAGAGAAGATTAAAGTGAATCTATTATCTCTCTGGTATGAGAGAGAACTCGCGCAATCAGAGAAGGATTTCTATAGGATTTCGGTGAACGATGCGACGGTGGTGTGACCCTCGTCAATGCCAAATAAATATGTGCGCGAGAGTAAGATAGAAAAGTAGGATGGAGAATAAAATGAGAAGAGAAAGAGTTGATGGAAGAAGAAAGATTATTTTTCAAGGGCGTTAGAAATAATAATCTTTTCTTTTTAAACATTTTTATCATCAATCTTTTCTTATAGGAAAAATATCTATTTAACAATATTCTAATAATATATACATATATAGTTATTTCATTATTATAATATTAATAATCGTAGGATTGAATTATTAGTATTAATAAGAAAACATTTATTTTCATATATATATATAAAAATAAAGTGATTACCAGTTGATTGTGTATATATATATATGTGTGTGTGTGTGTGTATAGACAGGTATACCTTAACGAGAGTAAATTTCAGCTTTTAATTCTATGTCATTTTTTATGTTCTCTCATTCGTACGATAAAAATAAAGAAAAGGAAGGAAGGAAGGAAAGGAAGGAAGAAAAAGTTAAATGATACAAGGGGAATAAGTATTGCAAGGGAAAGGAATAAGGAGCCCATAAACGAGCGTTTCGCGATGCTGGAAGGTGTGAGAAGTAGTAATTGCAAAAAAAAGTTTTTGCTTTGCGATTAACAGCCCGTAGCTAATTAGACGGCCATTATATCCAGCCACGTGAAAGAAAGAGAAAGAGAGTTGTATAAAGTGTGATGGTAGTAGTAGCTCGTGCATTCCGCTTATTTTAATTGAAACACTTTTAGCACGTGTACACACGCATATCCTTATGTACATGTTACATTCGAACAAAAACCATATGTGAAAACACGCACGCGTGAAATACTGAGCGCGTCTTGTGTATGGTATTTTAAAAGGCACGTGACGATCTACTTACAACAACTAATTCGTAACACAAGTAACGTTGAATTTTTCTTTTATATATATATCGTATTGTAATTATTTAATTATATTATATTTATTATTATAATATATCACGCGTGATCGATATTTATATTAATTTTAATTTCAACTTTTTCTTTACTATTGCACATCGTGTTTTGTTTCTGTACAATTGTTGGAAAAGAATTGTTTTTGTTTTTTTTAAATTATAAATAAAAATAAAAAGGAACAAATGTGAGTTAAAAAAAAAAAAAAATTTATTTCATAAGTAAAATAATTTTAAAATATTATAAGAATAATAGTAAAAATGTCAAATCTGTTTTCAAATAAATGTGTATAAATTTGTATATAAATCATTCTACGTGTATATATATATTTCCATTATATCGCAAGAATATCAAACTGCAATAAAATCAATCACGTGCTGCAACCAAATGTATTGCACAAAAATTACTTTAAAAAGATAAAAAAAAAAAAAAGAAAAGAAAAAAAGGAAACCAAGAGAACAACTAACACCATACAAAAAAAAAAAAGAAAAAATAAATAAAATGATCGATCGAAAATCGGTAGGAATATGAGATATAAATAAAAAGAATAATAATAAAAAAAAAAAAAAACAAACTTACAACACATTGGGAAGGAAAAAAAAAATAAAATCAAAAATATGAAAAAGGTTGTGATCGAAAATCGGTGAGTACAAACACACATACATACGTGTACACACGTATACATCGATATATCTCGAACATATATCACGAACGAATGGGATATAGAAGGCGTTAAGAATTTATCGTTGATGTTCAAAGATATATGAGAATCTTTGAAGATTTACAATGACGTGAGAGAGCGTGCGCGCGTGCTGAAGGTGAAAATTTCTTCTCCCCATGAAGAAAATCAGCCATAGGAGAAGGAAGTGTGTAAGAAACGAAGGAAGGAAGCAAGGAAGGAAGGAAGGAAAGAAAATAAAAATAAAAAAAAGGTTTTAAACACGTAAAGGGGGAGGGAACAGTGTGAACGGTTCACTCCTTCCGTAGTGAACGACGTAAAACGATGTGTAAGAGGATTAAAAGGCTCACCCGATTGGTGTCCATTACCGGCTCTGTCCACCTTGTAAATCCACCATAAAGCCATTGATAAATCGTAAATGTTAAAACTCTTCTTCTCAAATCCACGAACGAGACAACCATCTTTTTTTTCTCTTTTTTTTTTTCTTTGTCTATTTCTATTCACGTGGACATACAAAAATGAACAATCAATTAGATTAACGTATCTAAATAGGGATGATTAAAATATTATATATTATAGTTCAAATTTGTCAAGATTTTGATTCATAATTTGTATTTATTATTATATTATGTTATTAAATATTATACATATTTCAAATATTAGGTTGTACTAAATATTTCTTTCTTTTTAGTAATTCTACAGGTATAATATTTTCTTGGTTGAATCATTTAAAGTATAGTAAAAGGTAAAATGAAGTAGAATCGATATTTTTTAGTAATAAAAAATTAATAAGATTATAAAATTAATTATAAAATTATTAAATTAATAAAATTATAATATATATATATATATATATATATATATTATATTATATTTAATTAGAATTTATATATTTTTATTGATTATATTTATAAATATATAATAAATTAATAAATGTAATTATTACAAAATTAATCAAATTATAAAATTAATTAGAAAATTATTGAATGAATAAAATGTAATTCATATAAGAAAAAAAGAAATGTTTGAAATACCTTTTGAACGTGGAAATTAAATTTGATCCAAAAAAATAAAAAAATAAAAAATAAAAACATTGTTATAATAAATTAATCAGGGTAAAAAAATTAAAGTCGACTTAACAAAAGATCGATAAATATTGTTTTATAGAAAGAAAAATGTTCATTCGCGAAGTATCGAAGAAATGGGCGATACTTTATCGAGCCACCGTATGTAAGTGCTCGTACGTATGATCTACGGGGGTTATTACAACGGCAGCGAGGTAGGACTTGCTTGCCCGTACGAGAATACACTTTCTACTCTTTGGCCCCTGCCACTATATATAACATTCTTGCTTCTCCTCCACCTCCACCTCCACCACCACCTTATCCTCATCCTCGTCGTCCAGGTTGTCGTCGTCTTTAGTCCAAGAGAATCTTTCCAAGTAAATACGAGTCAAGCAGACCACAAACCAAACGATCGACCCACAGTACGAAAATTTGCACAAATTTAAAAAAATTTTTTTTTTTTGTATCCTTCATTCTTCTCTATTTATTTGTCCTAATTTTTTTTCTCGTTTAAATTAAACGACAAATTTAGAATAAATTTACAAATTTGTTTTTTTTTACATTAAATGAAATTTTTCTTATATGACATTCCATGTATATAAGAGTTTATATAAAATTATTATTATTATTATATAATTCTCTCTGAGACACACAATTGCATTCCAAAAATATATATATATATATATATATATATATATATATATACATGTAATATATTTTTATTATAAATAAAATATAATATATATTAGTATCCCTATCCCGAGATTTATGATATATTTTATTGTCCTGATTTCTCGAGATAATTTATACAGTGTTATGCAAGGAGCATGATGAAAAAGGAAATAATACAAAAATCGAGATCGTTCGTGCACCTACACGATCAACGGATTAGAAAGTACAGTCTGTCCCAAAAGTTCCATTTGGTTGTTTCACAATTTTTTAAATAATTCCATTAAAATAATATGAATTACGTATTTTGAATATCAAAACTACAAAGGTTTACCTGAAAACTTAAAAAAAGAATAATCTATTTTTATATACTATAAAAAAAATCGTGTTATATTTATGGGGAGAAATTAAAAAAAAAAATTGTTGAAGACTGCTAGTCCAAATTTGTACGAAGATTATTTCCAATAAAAAGATAAAAAGATAGAAGATGGTCGAAGGGAGATAAATTGATGAGAAAAGTGTAGAAAGAGAGGAACGACGAGAGAATGAGAATGAGAGCAGGAAAGTGTAATTTGTAGTCGTTCTCATTTGTCACTGCATTTCCCACTACTACTATCTCACTCTGACTCACCCTTATCCCTCCTTCTTTTTCCTCATCCTCCTCATCCACTTTCATTCGCCATTCTCTCACTGACAATTTCTACTACCTTCTTCTAGTTTTACCTATACACAACACTCACATATAACTCACGTGCATGCAACTCTCTGTATTTCTTTCTCATTTTTTCTATCTCTCTCTTTCTTTCGTTTTTTTTTTATTTTTATTTTTTTTTTTTATTCTCCTTCACTTCTTCTTCATCTTCTTCTTCTTCTTCTTCTTAATCCAAATTCTCGTCTCGAATTCGAGTCAAATGATTATCGCGTGATAAACGTAACGTGAAATAAAATATTATAAATAATATTATACTTTTTTTTTTACGGGATCGCATAAGTTGAAATTAATGAAAATAAAAATGTGACAACTATGGTTGCACGAATAAAAAATAAATCTTACGATTTAAAACTTTACAAATACACGAAAATAACTCAACTAAATGATCCCTTAAGTATTCACAAAGAGTACCAAATAAAACCAAAAAAATAAAAAAAAGAAATAAAAACAATAAAAAATTCAGAATTACCAATCTCCTGTTCGACTCCCCCATTTACCCACTTTTTCCTTGAATATTCCCTTCCTCCTCCTGCCCCAGAAACATAGCAAATATAGGCTTGGTATAAAGGAATACAAAATAAAAAAAAAAAAGTTATTATCGAGGTCCCTATCTTCTTCTTGATACTTCAGCAACATCCATGGTGTATAGTAATGACTTCATAAAACGGCTAAGTTCTTCGAAGTAGTAAGAGTAAAAAGATAGAAAGAAAGAGAGAATAATTCGATTTTCTTGAAGAGTAGGAGAAGAAGGAGGTGGTCCACGGAAGAAGAAGAAGAAGAAGAAGAAGAAGAAGAAGAAGAAGGTTTGAATTCGAACGGGAGAACACATTTTAAAAAGAAGAGAATCTTTTTTATGAGAGGGTGAGGGGAAATAAAAGGGGTTGAGAAAAGAGATGTTGGGAGGGGGAGGAGTTGGTCGAGTATGGTTGTGACCGTTGTGGTGGATGCTGGGGAACGACGTATTCCGGTGTATTAACACGTAACACATCAAAGCCACGTCATACGTGCACACCTGCGGCTGCTCGTGCAGTGGACAAGGCACACGCACTTACGCTTTATTTATGTCCTGTAAAAGCCGTGTTTTCGACTCGCACGACTCACTCTCTCTCTCTCTCTCTCTCTCTCTCTCTCTCTCTTTCTCTTTCTTATTCTTTTCATTCTATTTTTTTCTACGGTTTTTTTTTCTCTTGATTTTTGTCTTTCTCTTTCTAACTAGTGGATAAACGAAAGGTTCGTTTCGTTCGTTCGTTCGTTCGTTCGTTTCGTTCGTTTCGTTCGTCCTCCCATTCACGTGGCCCGGTTATAAACGTCCACGTAAATTCGAAGCTGGTTAGATATCGTAAAATAGTGGGATATGCTCGATACGGCCGGTGGCCTGGCACAGAAAATCATAAACTCACGGGACCCGTTGGTTGCTAGTTGTTGCCTTCCTTCGTCGTTGTCGTCGTCGTCGTCGTCGTAGTCGTCGTCGTGCCTTTCCTTCACCGGAAGGCCAACAAGCAAACAGGATCGTCCTCCCTATTAGCCCGATTGCTTGCTGACTTTCCAATATTTTATTTCTATTTTTTATTTCATTTCATTCTTTCTTATCTTTTTTATTATCTTGAGATAATAACAATAACGTTGCTACAACGTATACATTTCGAATAGAATTTTACCTTGTTCTTCAAGTATCTGATAATATTTTTCATATTAGTATTTTGTTTTTATTATTATTTGGTAATTTTAAGATAGAAATAAATTTAATTGATTGTAAAAGTTGTTTTACAAAAATTGTACTATTCTCTTTTTAATAAAAAGATAAATAAATAAATAAATAATATATCATTAATATATATTGATGTTACAAGCGAAAAGAGGGGTGATTCTACATGAAAAAATAAATCGATAATATAGAATAAACATTTTTCGTTTAAGACTTTTCGTTTTCGAGAAAATCGACTTTGAATTTTCAAACAGTACGCGTCTACTTGATCTGATAAGTTCATAGGGTATTTCTAAAAAGTATTTAGAAGTAGGATTATTTATAAATGTTTTTTAATGAAAACCATTAAAATTAGTTATTACTTTAAAAGAAGATAGAATAGAATACATGTTGTCCCAAAGTTATCCCAAAGTTGTCCCAAAGTTGTCCCAAATATTAGAAAACATTATGTATGATACATTTATTACAAATTATGAATATAGGTAACGTGTTTAAAGTAGTTTTTATGAAGGTGTTAAAAGATTGTACTGTCGATAAAAATGTTAAAAAGAAACTGAGAATACTAAAAATTGTTTTACACAGACACACACACATACATACATGGATATAAGTAAGCTTCTATATATATATATATATATAGAAGATGTAGAAGTAAAACGGAGCAAGAAGGTGACGTATGAATGTAAGGCTGCCACAACAGGACGTCCGCTCTTATTATTATAAATTATTTATTTGCATTTCCAAATGATCCTTGAAGAATCACGGTATTATGCTAATGCGGAGATTAACATATAGGGAGACCCAACGCGATATTTCAACTCGCCTTCACCATTTAGGCTGTGGGAGTCTTTCTAGCTAGGCACACACGGTGTTTGATCTCCACATGACTCGAAAGAAACTCTTTCTCGCGCGCGCGAGCGCGCACGCCAACAGAAAACGAAAGAGAGAGAGAGAGAGAGAGAGAAAGGGCAGGGATATTTTATCGTCTCTCAGAGTCGTCTCTCTGAAGAAAATAAAAGAAGATTATAACTATAGGTCAAGGAATTCCATTCGAGTCAAAAGCCAGGAACAATGGTTTTTTTTCTTCTCCCTTTCTAGTATCATCATAGATGACTTAGGGTGTCGAGCTAATTTATTAGGAACGCGAACTATCGGTTGGAGACATTTTTTGCTACATCATAGTAATTAAAATGTCACCGTGTATAACATATATAAATATTCTATATAATATCTGAAATATTAATCTATCGTGAGATTGATTGATCGATTTATGTTGATAACCAATCATTTGTATAACAAACGATTGATAATTGTTATTGGACTTTGATATATGTCTAACAAATTTGTTTAGAAAGATAAATAATATCTAAAATATCATTGATTATTCGATAAATTCTTGCATAAATTGAAAATTAAATATAATACTAAATTTGCTAATTTAATTATATACCATATTAAAATAAACATAATCAATAATAATTATAATATTAACCAAAGGACTAGATCGTAATTCCGTCCATCAAAAGAAATAAGCTATTTTCATTCTCGAATAGAAGTAATAGTGTGTAAGTAAATATGTGTATAAGTTTTTAACAGGACTGTTATAACCCCACAAGCCTATGGTTCTTCTCGTTGTGTTCCACTGATTTACTGCCCTACTGCATATACCTATAGAAGAAATCCCATGGTATATCTCTCTCTCTCTCTCTTTCTCTTTTTCTATTTCTCTGTTCAGGTCTCCTTAACTTAACGACATACCTCAACATAATTTTTCCACGCATCCTTCAACAAAACACATATTTATATGCTAGGCACACACGAATATGTAAATCGTTATTTAACGTATATAAAATGGGAAAAACCATCGATATCTTTTCTCTCATTCTCCAATGTCAATTCTTTTTTTTCTTTTTCTTTTTCTTTTTTTTTTTTTTTCTTCTACATTCACAAGAAAACGATGTGTTTTATATCGGCGTTCGACGTAGGTTAATCCATAAAAAATGCGTTTCTCTCGAAATGAACGATAATAAATTATATGGTCGCATAAGAAAATGAGAGGAGGAGAAAAAAAAAAAAGAAAAAGGAAGAACCCAATCCCTGCCCCCAAGACAAAACAAACCAAAAAAAAAAAAAAAGAAATCAAAATAAATACGAGAAATAAATAAATAAAGAAAGAAATATAGAAAGATAGAAAGAAAGGAAAGAAGACGGTGACGATACGTTTTAAACCTTTTCATGATTTATTGCATCGAAATTTCGCCCCTACGAATTTTCGCACAACTTCGAGAGAAAAAAAAATGAAAGAAAGAAAGAAATAAATAAATAAAGAAAGAAAGAGAAGAGAAGAGAAGAGAAGAGAGATAGGTTGAACGGGCCCGGTCATAAATGAGTTAACCAAACGTAATTAACGTCGGCCTATCATTATGTGGTAGCGCGGCCACACCCTCGTCACATTATATGTTTATAAATCAGCCATAGGGAGAGAGAGAGAGAGAGAGAGAGAGAGAGAGAGAAAGAGAGATAGAGTACGGAGAAGAAACACGAGGGAGTCCCATGGGAGTTGTTAAGAGAGGGGGGAGAGAGAGATACAGTTCCGAGAGATTGGGGGGTGGGATGGAGAAGCAGAAGAAAACGAATAGCAAAAGAAGGAGGTGGAGGTGAACGTGAAGGGGGGTGAAGGGGGTTAGAGGGCGCCTCACCTCTGAACACGAATCCTCCACTCTGTTCGAGACTCCGAGACTTGCAGAGAGAAAGATACTCTCTCAGGTATAGGAATTTCTATGCTAATGATTTTATGATCGTGGAAATGAATGCTCGTCATATTTTTTTAATCGTTTGGGTTTCCACATACGCGAGTCTCGAAAATCGTCGCCCATCCTTTCCCTTCTCTTCTTCTTTTATTTTTTTTTTAATTTTGTTTTCCTGGTGATCGTTAGTACCACTACTATTACAACAACTATTATTAAATACAAACACTACTACCATGGACTATAGGAGTGTCTCGTCTCTGTCGCCATAATCGTAAAGTCCTTTTTAAACGATAACTTCATTTTGAATGTTTTCCATACGCTATTACGCCACATCTCATCATGCACACACGTGTATATGTATGTGTGTAAAGAAAAGATATCGATACTACCGAAGAATTTGCTTTACCACGAGCCATAGTCGTCCCACCATTGAAACTTCTCGAAAAACTAATTTACGCACCTGTGGCTTCATGGGAATACGTATAGGGTTGTTTGCCCCTTAGACACAAGTCTTTAAATAACTGGTATTATCGACTCTGATGTTAGGTCAACATTGGAGAAACGTCATATGAAATTTGACTATTATATTATAAATTATTTTCCATATACTAAATTTACAAGAGATATATATATATATATAATATCATTTCTTTTTTTATTTAAACAAAATCAAAACTATCATCATCAATCTTACCAATTAAATTTTTCTATTCGACGAATACGAGGAAAATAGAAATTTAATTTTACAAAAACAAACTTAATAAAAGCGAATCAAACAAACATTGTAAGCAAGCAAGTAAAAAAAAAAAAACAAATTTTTTTTAACTTTGTTTAGCAAAGATAAGTAAAAAAAAAAATGTGAAATAAGTGGGATATATATGAGTTTGAAGAGTAAGTTGTTAGAAGGAAGGCATTTGTGAAGGGGCAAGCATTATGAGGTAACAATTACATTGTGTTCGCGCGAAACGCGTATGTAAATGCAACGTGGTTCCGTCTTTGGACAAGGAACACAAAGGTTACTCTCTCTCTCTCTCTCTCTCTTTCTCTTTCTTTCATATCCCAACAAGCAGGTGTACCAACAACAGCTGAGTCAAACCACCCACACAAGCCTAGGTTACCTCCGACACCTTGATGGATACCATCGTGTCCTTCTTTCACGCCTTGCGCAAGGTGCGCCTGGTACGTTTTCCCTCTTAACGAAACCCACGCTGCAATTCCTCAAACTTTTCGAATGGAAATGAAAAAACAAAAACCAAAAAAATAAATACAAACCAAATGCAACAAATTTTAAGTACCTGTACTTAAAAGAACATTTGTTCTTTTAAGTATTCAATTTTACGTATGATAAAATGAATAAAGATGAATGTGTTATTTTATTTACTTAATTATTAATATATATGATATATTTTTTGTTTAAATAATAAATTCATGTGTCACATATATTTTTCTTCCAATCCTCCTTACCACGATTTGATAAAACGATAACAATTATCGTATTTCGATCTTTCAACCCTTTCCAATCATTTTTTATTCCTTCTGACATAAATGACACACAATTTTATGTTATTCGATCACGTCACAAAATGTCCAAGTCCCTTTAATATTTGACACTTGTATAAAATATACGTGAATATATAAATTAAAGTACATAGATAGTGAGAAACTCGTTAGGCAAGTTAAAATACGACTTCCTTAGGTTGTACGAAAGGAAGAAAGAAAAGTCGTAAAAGCGGAGCAGATTACAACACACATTTACAGTAACTTTAACGTAAGCTAAAAAAGATAAGTGTGTGCGTAGATCATTCTTCCGGATCGAGTCTAATTTTCACATACGTTTGGTTCCTCATCAACTGACGAATAAAAACGAGCATGCACATCCAAACGATAAACGAAATCCTTTTTCGAAGACACCTGCCTTATTGCAAACGTGCTTGCAAACAACACCTCCAGCCTAACGGGTATAGGCACGTACTTTACTGCAATACTCGCGTATTGCACAGGAGGCACCTTCGCTTTTGGTTCTTTTCGTTCTTTTTTCTTTTTTTCTTTCCTTGCAATATGGGTCGAAATTAGCATCCTTAAAACTCATTGCGAACCAACAAAATTTCTTCGTTTTGTTTTATTTTGTTCTTCTTTCGAACAATTCGTTTTGAAACTCGAACGTTGCTTGATTTCTAATTAATTTTGTACTCGTATATGCAATGCAATACATCTAAATAATTTTTAAATAAATTAACATTAATTTTGTACGTAATACATGTTCTAATATATTCATTGAAAAATCTTCAATTTGATTCTGAAAATAAATGTTATTGGTGATGAATACTAATCGACTATTATAAAGGGTATTAGCCATTAAGAAGTATATTGAACATTCGGTAAATTGTAAAAAAAATAAGAAAGAAACTTAAGAGACCCAAGACGAAAGAACAATCTAATCGCAGACGCCATTTTGTTCCTGCCTACCGGAGCAGTAGTTGATATATGATCCCATTGGCTACCAAGCTGTTTGGTTCCCAGCACTGTACTGGACAGCAGGCTCGACCTCAACCTTATGGTGGTTGCTATATAGCCATAAGCCGGACTCTCCTCGGTTGCTCTGGCAATTAAAATTCTTTTCCTCCCGCCATGGTTGCTCCTGCTTCTTCTTCTTCTTCTTCTTCTTCTTCTTCTTCTTCTTCTTCTTCTTCTTCTTCTTCTTCTTCTTCTTCTTCTTCTTCTTCTTCTACTTATCTTATTCCTCTTCTTCTTATTCCTCCTCCTACTCTTTAAAGTTTTTCTCACTCGATCTTCGTATTACCTTCACCAACGTCTCCCTCATCCTCATCCTCATCATCATCATCTTCTTTATCTTCTTCTTTCTCTACTTCTGTTTCTTCTGATTCTTCTTCTTCTTGTTTTTCTTATGGTGTTCGCCATATCTCGGTGCTCCAGCGATATGCGTGGCAATTAAAAGTGCTCGCATGCCCTCGACGTTTACACGATCCTTAACTCCTGGTAGCGAAGAGGGTTAAGGGAACTGACGTGCTGCCTTAAGTAGCTGGTCAAGGGAAACGGGTAATTACGTGAAACGTTCCTGTATTTTCTACATATGAACTTACCCCTAAAGTTTATATTATCCCTTCATAATTTTTTTCTATGACAAAACAAAAAATATAAAATAACATACCCAAATTCAATTCGTCCAATTATTCCAAATCACATTAATTTCCTCTTTTTGTTTTGTTTTTCTACAAATAGAACACGTAACACGTAAATTATTTTATAAGGTAATTAAAATTACAAGTACCATTTTTATCGGTTAATTCTCGAGGCCATAAAAGATACCACAGGAATGAATTAGCATTTGACCTATTTTCTTCGCACGTGACCCTTACCGAATTACCGTGAGCCAAGTGAATTATGCTCACTTATGCACACGAGGCAGGTGACTTCCGGCCGTATCACCTTACTCGCCACGCTAACGTGTTCAACGTAGGTAAGTACTTACATGCATATATATATACATACATACTTATGTATATACTTACATACGTATGTACTATACGTGCTACTTTTCCAAGACCTTCCGGCGTCTACTCGTGTACCTTCCTGTGTAATCGACGTTTATCTTCTCGTTATCTACCTCGGCAAAACGATTGACTTCACTCATTTGCATTTACGTCATATATACATACACGTATATATTTAGTATAATTTGTATTTTTTTTTTTTTTCATTACATTTATTCCGACAAAAATTTTCTTTTTGTAATAGAAAATGTTTATTCTATTTTATTTCAATATTATACTAATATTTTCTCGATAAGATTTATTATTAATATTTCATTTTATTTGACAATATATTGCCATCTATACTGTGTATTTAAATTAATTATATTTAAATCATAAAAAAAAAAAATATATATATATATATTTTACCTTGCAGTAGATGCATACCTAACTGTAAATTTAAATTTATTATTAGAATTGTTTATTTGAGAAATAATTTATTATTTAAATTGTATTATGTTTATTGATATCGTAAAATATTTGCTTTCGTGTAGTACGAAGATGTTTATTGATTAGGATATGAAGAAGTAGAAGACAAGAAAATATAGATCAATTTTCTTGATCAATCTAACAACGACAGATGGAGACAAGTACGATCAATATCGAGAATGCAAAGAACTAAATATATTTTAACTTCGTCCGCATAGTCTCCACATTCCTGAAACGTTTCACCACAGCGATAGTTGGACGTATTACCAATGTATAAAACGTCCTACGCTATCATTCCTAACATTCCTACTTGACGGCCCTACAAGATGGATGACTTTTTATCTTCATCCGACAAATTATCGATCCGACCGAATTTCTACCTACTCGCAAATTCCACTTGCTTGGTATGGGACCCTTTTTATATATTTTTTTTTTTTTTTTATATATTTTTTTTACAAAACCTTCTTCATTCATAATTCTGCACAAAATATTTCTGTGAAAACCATCTCTTTTCGTATATTTTATATCAAATAAATATAATAATACGCTTTTGAAACTTTTATCGGTCAATTTTGATTTTAACAAACAAACAAAAATTCTATCAAATTCAACAAAATAAATATTTATATTAATATAATTATATCATACCTTGTTCAACACTAATTGCAATTCCACAAACATTAACTTTGAATCTGTATATTTTTCTAAATAAAAATTTCTAAAACATCAAATATATAATACGATAATGCGTGTGTGTAGGAATGTATAAACAAACAAGTAAAAAACAAATTAGAACAACCCTAACTGTCAATAGAAAGTCAGCATCTTATTCGAGACACGACAGAGAAAGAGAAGTGTATATTCACGTTGAAGAAACAATAGGTGTAGTCGAAGAGAGGAAGAAAGGGTTGGTTGGTTGGTTGGTTGGTCATCGTTGTTGTCGTCGATCGTGATTCGTGGCAGGATCGTGTCCGACGACGAATTGCTCGTAAAAGAGAAAAGAAGATAAAGGAAAGGTAAAGCATAAAAGAAAAAAAAGGAAGACAGAGAAAGAGGAAGAGAGAGAGAGAGAGGAGTTACTAATTTCGTGCGAGTCTATATTTGGGTCCCTCGCGTGTTGTGCTTCACCTCCGCTCGGCCCGAACCACCACCATCACCACCACCACCACCACCACCACCATAACCACCATCTCCTCCTTCTCCACCTCTTTCGTCCTTTTAATATCGTCGTCGGAGTCCAGACTCTATAATATGCGAGGTCCGTATATGTAAGAAAGAAAGAAAGAGAAACACAGACGTACGCAGAAAGAAAGAGAGAGAAAGATAGAGAGTAGGGGTCCCCAGTGGTGCTTGTCGAGCCGTATGGGATATAGGTACGGGGCCTTAACCGTTGCTAAGGCTAAGCGTGTATGCATGTTCGGTGCATAAATAAGGAGCACGGCTCGGGAGGCATTAAATCACGTGCAGGGATTGCATGTGTGTGGAGTATAACGAAAGAGAGAGAAAGAGAGAGAAAAGCAATACGACGTGCTTCGTAGCATCGTGTTCATAGGGTATCCTCTCTGGGACTTACGGGGCCCTGTGCGTTTGCAAGCTTCTCCTTCTCTTTCTATTTTACCTTTACCTTTTCCTTTTCCTTCTTCTTCTTCTTCTTCTTCTTGGTCTTCTTCTTCTTCTTCTACTACAACTACTCCTTCTTCGTAGAGCTGCGTTTGCTTTGGGCACAGAGTAGCACCCCCGCAGTGCCAATATACCCTTATGCATCGGCTGAACGTTATCCACCTTCTGGAGTAGTCGTATTCGCGGACTTGTAAGGGGGAATGGGGTGGGGACCCCTCGAGCACTTTCCAATACAGAAAATCTAATAATCTTCTTTTCTATGTTATATTATATCATTATTGAGACGTCGTCGAATCAATTTAATCAACGAATTAATCTTTTTATATTTCACATTATTCTATTTACTTGTTCGTACAAAAAATTTACGAATATCAGAAAAAAGTTCATCTATATATATAATATATATGTGTATACTTAAAATACAAGAAGCAAAAAAAAAGTACAAAAAGGGAGGAAAGAAGAGAAAGGGGATGTCCAGAAACTCGTGGCACGATCTATCACGCGCAAAGAGCGCAGTAAAAAGTGATGTTAGGAATGTTAATGTCGGCAGCGGGAGCAGGAGCGGATGCGGGTAACGGGCGGGCGGGTATGGCAACCAAGGCAGGCAGGCAAGCAAGCAAGCAAGCAAGCAAGCAACCAAGCAGGCAGGCAGTGCGCATGCGCCACCCCCTGCGGAGCCAATCACCGCCCGAGAAATGGTAGCTGCGCCCGAGTCAGCTCCTCGTGAAACTGACTAAGACCGAGATAGGCTCGAACAAGAAGAAGAAGAAGATGATGAAGAAGAAGAAGAAGAAGAAGAAGAAAATGAAGATGAAGAAAGTTAGAAAGAGAGAATGATAACCACAACTTAGAACTAAGATGGAAGAAGAAGAAGAAGAAGAAGAAAGTTAGAAAGAGAGAATTATAACCACAACGAAGAACTAAGATGGAAGAAGAAGAAGCTAAGCTTACGCGTTTCTGTTCACCCAAACCCTTCCCCTGTTGCTTCTCGACAAACGGTAGGTTCTCAAGAAGAAGAAGATAAAGAAGAAAAGAGAAAGAGATGAAAGTCTGAAGACGTAAAAGTATTGGGGCCCCCGATACTTAAGAGGAAGGATCGAGTAAACGAAAGAGGAACGACGGAACGAACGAACTAACCGATGAAGAAGAAAGATGAACGAAGAAGAAGAAGAGAAAAGGGAAGAAGGTGGTAGAAGGCTGATTGCGTCCGGGCCGCGTAAATCTTGTTGATGGAAATTGTCCGCGGACCTTCAGTTTGTTCGGCGATTACATCCTGCGGTGAACGCGTTCGCCGGTAGCAGGAGTCCTCTCTTCTTCGATTTTCTCTCTCTCTATCTCTCTCTTTCTCTCTCTTATTCTGTCTTAACGTGTTGCTCTCCTTTTCCTTATTCCAAGCCTTAACGCGGCTTCTCTCTTTCGCCGTGGACTTGCCGAGATTAATGAGCACCCTGCTCGGTACTTTTAATTCCAAAGACCGAGTGCAAATAAGTACCGCCATCCGTCTTGCCCGCCAATTACCACCGACCAACTCTTTCCCCCCTTCCTCCAACCCTCTTCCTTTTCCCTCTCTTCCTTACTTTCTTTTTTTCCTCTTTTATTTATTTCGTTATTTCTTTCTTTCGTTGTATATACGTGCGTTACTCTCTCTCTCTCTCTTTCACTCATTCTGTTCTCTTACTACCTTCTTATTCATTCCTCGATACCTTTTATCATTCGCGTTCATTTTTTGTTCCTGTTGTTGTTGTTGCTGGTATCTTTTTTTGTTACCTAAGTGCAGTCAGTTGTATTCGCTACTTAGTTTGCGAGAACGTAACTCGGATATGTTCGAGCAACTTGATCGATCTCGTTCAACCGTAGTATATAACTTTGTTGAATCTTTGCAAGTCGACTGTAGAAATAGTGTGTGTATGTGTATGTGTGAGAAAGAAAGATAGAGAGAAAAAGAGATGGTAATGTTTTGTGTTCACTTTCCCGATATAGAGAAATTCCAGTAATCAATTTTCTCCGCTCGTTGAAATTCGCCATGGACGCTAAGCGATGCTAAGTAAACGCTAATAGTTCATCTGTCATGTCTTCTCTTTCTCTCTATCTTTTCTTTTTTTTTTATATAAAAAGAAAAAAAAAAGTAAGAAATACGGTTAACTCTCTTGACAAATAAGCGAATTATAGTCGACACTTGAATACACTTTGTACATTCAAAACTGGTTGGATTTAAAACGTATTTTAACATGCGTATACTTCAAATCAAAGATTTCAAGATAAAAAAAGAAAAGAGAGAGAGAGAGAGAAGGGTGGGGGGGGGGAGGGAGAGGGAAGAACTTCCAAATTAAAGAGAAACGTTAGTGATTTACATCCTTGAGATATGTTGGATGAAGCTATAAATAATTTTGGTTCTGTTGGAATGTTAATGCGATCCTAGGCTTCGAGGAAAGCAAAGAACGAATGAACGAACGAACGTTTCATGGGACCCCCTACCAACCCAACCAACCACGTCTAGTCGACTTTAAAAGAGAGATACTAAAGCTTCCTGGTCTTTTTTTTTTTTACTTTAGATACCTTTAGTATCAATCGATCTAATAGATTCTTCCCTCTACTTCTTATTTTTCATTTTGTTTTGATTTTTTTGATTTTTGTTTTTTGTTTTTTTTTTGACTTTTAATTCAATCTCTGCATATTAATATAATTGACAATTTCCTCTTTCAATAAATAAATATTATTCTATTCAATTCTACAATTAATTAAAATCTTACAAACCTTTTTAAATAAATTATATATATATATATATATTTCTAATCCTACATTCTAAATGTTTATCAAATTATACTCTCGTGTTAAATCAAATCAAGACTCTAAATATTGTACATTAACACATTAAATGTATCGAACTTCAAGTATACTTCTAGTATACTAAAAATCATAAGATGCAATTAGAATGAAAAAATTATTATAAAACGTAGTATAACCATATTCGATTAATAAATCTAGCATTACAAAGATTCACCCCCCCCCTTTAGATCATTGATCAAAACGATTCTAATAAAAATTACAATGAATCTAATCTACATTTCAATCTTATAAAATAAAAAAAGGAATAAATGATTAATACTTCTCACTATCTATCTATTTTTTTCTTTTTTTTGTAAATTTAATTATCAATACTTGTATAAAAACAAAATAACGATTACACATCAGATCGATCTAAAGGATTAATAACTATGGATTAATGATCGAAATAGAACTTTAATATAATCAAAAAGTAATCATTTCTTTATTATATGTTGTCTTGAACGTATACAACACAATGAGACAATCTCTGACTTGATTTAGCGTTAGGCATAGGATAGAGATTGGCAGACGTTGTTATATATGTATATGTGTATTCTCTATACAAGTTGGTCTATGTATAAGTGTGTATAGGTAGAATAGGTAGAGTAGCTAGAACCCAGTGGCGATGTGATCCTGTCGGAGACAGGACTACGTCGTCGCCGCCCTTGCGATTACAGACGAGAAGGACGACAACAAGGACGAGGATGGGGTCCATCCCCGAACGTCTCTGCCTCTGACAGCTCGACCCACCCTCCTCCTCCTCCTCCTCCTCCTTCTTCTCCTTCTCCTTTTCCTTCTCCTCCTTTTACTTCTTCCCTTTTGCCACCCCCTTTTTCTTCTTTCATTTCTCTCTGTACAACACCCTATATTTCTATCTCTTTATTTATTTCTTTTTTTAACTAGACGAGTGTCTTTGATAATGTTCACGAAATTATTCATTTTTTGTGTTTCCATTGATCTTTATTATTTACTTAATTCTATTTCTTTTTAAACACTTAGCCTACCATGATTAATCGAATGATCGATTGTTAATTTTTTGGGAGGAATTTGTTAACAAGTTATATTGCACTATTTGATGAATTAACACACAAATTCTTATTGCATAAATGAATAATAAAATATATAATTTTGTCATTTGATCCGCATTATGGTAAAAATATATATAAAATATATAAAATAAAATATATAAAAAATATATATATTTCGTTGCATTCGATAGTCTCCTGATCCTGAAGGATTTTGAAAAGGATCAACTATTGGATCATTCGATGAAATAGGGTAAGAAAGAGAAAAAAAGATATATATATATAGAATGGGGTGGTCTCGTAGCAAGTAATCCGACGAGACGGCCTCCTGTCATAATTCTAACATCGATCATTCGCGAAACGCCAATCGACCGCGAAAACGTCGGCTGGTGGCTACGTCAACGTTTCAAAACTGCGTCCACGCGCTGATGAAAGAAAAACTTTCCGTCTGTCTGTCCATTTGAACGAGGAACACACGGAGACAACACGAAATACTTTATTCATTTACGAGAAGCAACGGGGAGAGTTAACTCTTTTGCAGTGTGGCAACACTGACTTAAAGAGAGAAAGAGATAAGTTAGGTAGGTAGGTAGGTTGGTAGGTAGGTAGGTAGGTAGGAATCATGTTTGTAGCTGTGGTGTATAGAGATGCCAATAAATATGTCGAAGGCGGCATGCAATATGTATGCCAACGTCTGCCAATCCATGGATACGTCCGTTTGGGTCAGGTTTTTTACTTTTTTTTCCTCTTATTCTTATTTTTATTCTTTTGCTGATTCATTTGTCTTTTTGTTTTTGATTATTCTTTTTATTATTTTATTTCTCTTCCTACTCTAACTTCTTTTCCTTAACAATCCCGACGTTTCTCATCTACCTTATCTTTTGTTACTTGTACTTTTTCTTCTTCCGTGTGTACGTTTTTCGATGTTATTGGGTTAAAAGGAAATGTTATTAAATAGGAATGATTGTTTTTAATCAATATTTTTTCAATTAATAGGAAATATAGTAATTTTTAAATTTGCTATTTGAATTATTTTCTAAGAAGATTGAGTGTGTCATAAAATTCTCACAATGATATTATTATTATTAAAAAATGAACGTTGTATATTTGTAAAGTAATTTAAATTATTATTTAATAGTATATATATATAATATTTGTTGACCCCTGTTATCGGTTAATATATTTAAAAGATTTTGACAAAATTCCTATCCAAAGTTGCATATTATTAGAATTTACAAAAAAAAATTATTTCCAAAAGTCGTATTTTGTCTATTTGCCAAAAAAATTTACCTAAAATTAATAATTCCACAATTTATAAAAAAAAAAAAATAGTAATAATAATAAACCTAGAAAAAAAAATAATTTAATACAATCTTATTAAATTCATAATACCATATGGAAACATTTGATCCAATTAACGTAATTAAAAATAAAAATATTCTTTTCGATAATTTTAGGATAATAAAAATGCATCTATTTATAATAAATTGATGAAATGAAATAAAATGATGGTTAATAGGATTAATACGATAATTGGGGACGGGGGTTAAAGAAAATCGGTAACTCGGTAACGATGAAACTTTCGTTCGATCAATATTTATATTTATCTCTCTTGGAGACTTCGTCGCGAAACGCACGCCGCCTTTTTGCACAGGAGCGGTCTCCTCTTCCGTCTGACGCATCGTAAAAATACGGCATTTGCTATCATAAAATCCTGATCGATCGATCGATCGATCGATCGATTGGTTAGTCAATGTGATCGAGCTATACTCCACCTACTTCTTCTTCTTCTTCTTCTTCTTCTACTTTTTCTTATTCCAATATGAAAGTATAATTGGAGAGAATTACGACGCGACGTCTTCTTAGAGATTCTTTTTTTAAAAAACAAAAAAATAAAATAAAAAATATTAAATACGCACGTGTAATGTGGAACATTTAAACGAGAACACCATAAAACGAGAATTCACCTTACAAATATAATTGAAATAAAACACATATATATATTTTGTTTTAATTTTTATGTAAATTGTTGTTTTAATGTAAACGAGAATGCATTAAATATATATATACAAAAAAAAATTCATATATTTAAATATCTATATATACACACACATAAACATATTTAAATTAATATCCATTTAATTAAAAAATAAAATACTTATATATATGTGTGTACACAAATATCTAAAACACGTGAGTATGATAGAAGATATTTAAATTAGAACACGTGTATACGTAACACCCACACGTGTATATTCAATTGAGATTAGAATATACATTCAAGCAATGTTATACTAAACACCGAGATGTTACCACTATGAAATGAATTATCCAAATATCTAGTTAAACCACTTTAGAAATCATCAGGATACCAACTCGCGGATAGCAAACAGATCGTTGTTACACGGGTTGAATTTATAGACTCGTCGAAACGGAAATTGCAGGAGAAGAAGAAGAAAAAGAAATATAACTGACGTTAACCAGAAACACATTGATACTTCTGTTTGGTAAGATCTTGCGAATGGTTAGAAATTGTTGAATAGAAATAAAAAAAAAAAAGAAAAAGAAGAAAAAGATTTGATGTATCGAACGGGGTGACGAAAGAGAGAAAGAGAAAGAGAGAGTATTCAGCTACCAATTTTATAAGAAAGATAAAGTCAAAGAAAGTAAATAAGAAAGAGAGAAAGATAAAGGAAAATAAAAGATGGTAGAGTAGTAGTAGTAGTAGTAGTAGTCCCCTTTTGCATCGATTCGAGGAGACACGAAGCGGCACGTCGGGTGGTCGCCGATCGCGACGGATAGACGGCCGATCGTACCAGCAAAACATCCGACGATCCAAAGTATTAACGATCTCATCGATAAAGCACTCCCTCGCCTGTGTAGTAGCCAAAGGGCACGAAAAGATAGAAAGAGAAAAAATAAAACGAACAAACCAACAACCTACAGAAAGAGAGAGAAAGAGAGAGAGAGAGAATGAATCCGGTAGGTCCGTAACCCAAACGACAAGAAAAATCGCCAATTTGTTGAATGCACCGGCCATAATTCTACTATAAAAAGCATGCATTCGTAAATCGGCTAATTTTGTATGCGCCCTTAGTTGTTGAATCGATCGAACTAACCGACCGAATGAATCTCTTTCCTTTTCTTCTTTAATTTCTTGCTTTTATTTATTTATTTATTTATTTATTTCTCTTTTTATCTTTTCCTACCTTAAACCTCCTCTTCTTTTTCTTTTTACACTAATGTAAGTTCAATCGGCAAGTTCAAGTTCCATTTAGGGTCAACGACGAATGTATCTCACAAGAGTTTCGTGAACTTAAGAGGGATGACCACAAACGTTCGTGATGTACATTTTCCTTTTCTTATATATTTATCTATAGAAAAGGAGAGACGATTTAACTGAAGGTTTTGATCGTTGTGTAAAAAGTAGACTTTAACAGATCGGAATCATACGATTCTTGGTATACTGAATTTTTGTTTAGAACGATATTGGTTAATGATATTTGTGAATACTGCGCTTAAACTTCGACTTGTATATTTAATTAATATTTTATAATGATATTATATTCGTAATAATAAATAAATTATATTTTTATAGTTTATTCCTAACCTCACTACTTTTTGGAAAAGTACTTTTTCCGAGGTTCTTTTCTATTTATGTAATAAATAGAATTGTTCTTTTAAAAAAAGAATAAAAAAAGGAAACAACAGAAAGAGAAAGACTATTTAAATTAGGAATAATTTAAATCTCTAGAAGAACGTGAGTTTTCGAATCGGTCGCCTAATTGACGTTAGACAGACACGTTTTCTCTCGGTCCATCTTCTTTTTAACCATGTCGAATCGAGTCTCGCAACGCGCGTTCGAATAAATAAACCACGTATTTCGGGATGTTGATTCAGGGTGAAAAAGTTGGACACGGAGAAATATTTGCCAGTAATATTCAACGTCTAAAGCGTTATACTAAAAACACGAGAGAATTCTTTCGATGTAAGGATAAATAGTTTGGATCATTCATTAAAGAAAGTAGCAATTACCTACCCCTCTCTCCCCCCCCCGCCCCCAAACCAAACGAAAAATTATGTAACTATTAGTAAAACGTCCCACAAATTCTATATTATATGTAAAATTATTTAACATTTTATTCTAAATATTATTCAACGTAATGTTGAACACAATTACTTTTCAAATTTTAATAGAATAATAAAATATCAATATAATAAAACACAAAATACAAATATAAATGTGATTATAAAATATAATTATGATTAATATTAAATTTTGTATATTATATTACAAATAGAAAAAAAAGAAAGAAAAGAAAATATTTCTAAATGCTAATATAGAACGTGAACTTAAACGATGAATCATAAGATGAAATAAAGCATGCACGTTACACAAAAACGATTCTTGTTTCGTGTTGCGTGAAAGCGAGGTTGGGTGTCGTCGTTATAGCGACCCGCAATAGGAGAACTCCGTAGAAAAATGGGAAGCATATAAAGAGGAGGCTTTTCTCTTCCGTATGTGTCTATATATCACGAATAGGTTCGAAATAATATCTAGTCGTTTCCGATGTTACAAGCACGAGCACGCTCGTAAATGCTTAAGAGTAGTACTGAACGAGCTAAACCATGCACGTGCGAAGGTATTCTCCCTTTTGCAAACGAAAGTCCCTTATTCCATGCACACACATATATATATATATACACACACCCTTCCTTATCCCCCACTTCCTCTTCATCATGATTATATGTCTTTTCTTGTTTCCGAAATAAAAGATTATAATTTTTTCTATGCACATTGAAAAGATTTGATTTATTTCTTTAACGTTTTACGTTTTATTTATATATTTAGATTGATTGGATGTAATAATAATTATTTGTAGAAAAAAAAAATAAATTAACCCTTTGCACTCAAAGGGCTCCGCTACGGAGATAATAAAAATACAAAAATTAAAAAACTGAAATTAATTCAATACAGTTTAGAACATATCAACTATGACTTTTTCTTTTAACTACGCATATTCTATTTATTTATAATATGCGAATATATAATAAAAAATAAAAAATATAAAAATAAAATTATATAAATGAACAATATAAATTCGAGTACAAAGGGTTAATAATAAAATAATGTTCATTGATACGATTGATAATAGTGATAATAATTATTCTACCAAAATTGCAATAATTAATACAACACTATTATTATTATATTACATTTCTAAATTAAACGAATAAACACATCCACATATAAAAACAAACATTTTGGAAATTTAAATATCGCAAAAGTAAAAAATACAAATAAAAGAAAAAGGAAAGAGCATCGAAGCATCGAGAGGCGCGATTCGCAACCCCTAACAGTATTAAAAGGGCGAACGAACGGATGGACCAGGTTTTAACGATGGGGTAGAAGTAGAAGTCTCTTTGTCCTTGGGCGTCGAATTCGCGCCCCCGACGCGAGTTACGAATCATGGAAAGCGGCATGCTGACTGCGACGAAAAGAGGGAGAAGAAAAAGAAGAAGAAGAAGAAGAAGAAGAGAGGGGAGAGGGTGGTAACGGGGTGAGGGTGAAACGCGTGATTGTTTGCATTATTTATGATAACCGCCGCAGCCCTCTATGCCCGCGCTTATGAATCCGATATTATTCCCCTACTCGGAATTACTCGAGCACGACGAAGATCGGAGGAAGAGGGAAAAACCCCATGAAAAAAAGAGAAAACAGAATAAACACACGAGAGAAAGAGAGAGGAGACAATCTCGGAGAAAAATCTTCTCACATGTCGCCATATTTTCCTGAATTTCTTTTTTTTTTTTTTCTTCTTCTCGAATACACACCTACGAAAATTTTTACGAAATAATAAAGAAAACTGAGTGTGCGTTTCTTACGAATACGTTCAAACGAATGTTGTTCTTTGTATTTTAAATTATACATTTTTAATTGACGAGATTTATTTTTAACTTAGATTATATGGTGGGAAAAATATTTAATATGGGGAGAATATTTTGGATACTCTGTGCATATAAAAAAGAAAAAGAAAAAAAAAAAAACAAAACGAAAAAATTAATAAATATAATATATATGTAGGAATAATCATTAAATAGAAATTACTTATGTGTGTGTGTGTGTGTGTGTGTTCTCTGTGTATGTGAATTTTAAAGAATATATTCTCTGTAAATAAGAGTATATAAATCGAAGAAATTTATAGGCTTTAAATCTTAAAGCTGACGACAGGATATATACGAGTTACGATCAAAGTTCGATTATCTTAAACCATTGAATGAATAAAATCAAGCAACCAACTTCTTTGAGACTTCCGCGTAATATATTATACTTCTATATAATCTCTTACCTAAATTTTCAACCAAACGATTTTAAAACGTCGATTGCTAATTTTATACCGCTTCCTTCGTTCCACTGACTGTTATTATTCTACCCGCTTTTCTTCACGGACTATCAAACCATTAAACTCGACTTATACACACATACACACATATTATACATATATATATATATATATATATATATATATATATATATATATATATATAATTCAATCGATTGATTGAAATTTTCATGTAAATTCTCTTTTTAAATAACAGAATGTGTTACGATAATTGTATCATCTTAAATTGAAAATAAATACAATTGATATAATTATATAATACTCGTATGTGAGATATTAAAAATAGAATAATTTAAATCGTAAACTACTCGCGTAGAAATAAATTAATGAAATAACAAACAAACAAAAAACACAACGATAAAAATAAATCAATAAATTTGATATTATAACGTTAACCGATTTGTCAAATATATTTTTGTCCTGTTGAACGATTAAAAATGTACTTAACAAAAATAAAAATCATATTTATATATAAAAGCAAATTCAAAAGAAAGTTTACGTAGAGAGTTACGTAAGGCACGCGACTAGTCGTCCAATCGCATAGTGTGTTTGTATTGTATATGTATACGTGTATGTATATATACATATATATATATTTGGTATACAGGGCGGAGAAAAGGGGGATGGACGTGTCAGAAACAGCCCCCGGGGTCTAATTATGAGTTTGCACAGAGGGTCGTTGACGTTAGCTCTCGAGGACTCTTCTCTTCTTTACCGACTCCATTGACTCATTGACCGAAATATCTTCATTCACTTGTGTTACTTTAATTCGAAAAATATATTAATCATTATTTATAAAAAGAAATAAAATAATAAATTAAATCACGTTAAACGTTGATTTACTTTTACATAAATATCGTCACAAATAAAATAAAATAAAATAAAATCAAATAAAATCAAATCATATAAATGTGAAATGAATGCATGCATTGATGAATAATGACTTTTAATATTTTATAAAGTAAAAGAAGAAAATTAATAAACAAAAATGATTAAAAAAAATTAATTGAAACTTCCCTACTACCCATTGCACTGACAAATGAATTTTGAAATATTTTCAAGAATAAAGAAATAAATAAATCAATCAATCAAACAAATGCAAATTCTCAAACCTGTCTTAAATTAATATTCTATAAAAACATTCTACAATAAATAAAGAAATAAAGAAATAAATAAATAAAGAAATAAAATACAAAATATCCAATCATAAAAATGACATTTCTAACTTATGGATGAAGAAGAAGAAAAAGAACAATAATGAGAACCCCCCTAACCCAAAAAAAAAAGAAATTAAACAAACAAGTCTACATCGATTCAACAAATATTCTCGCAAATTAAAAAGAAGGAATAGGAGAGAAGGAAAAAAAGAATTTAAAGGAAAAAAGAAAAAGAAAGGAAATAAAAGTTAAGAAAAAGATTAAGATCGGAACTCGGCCAAACACGGTTGTTGTTCATCCACCTGTAACCTGGCTTTTCTCTCGTAGTTACTTAAGTACCGTAAATAATCGAGTAAAGCGTTCGTGCGTTCCCGCGGTGTCGTTAAAATCTCTTCTTCTTCTTCTTCTTCTTCGCGAGTAGAGGATTCTCCCAACGTGGAAGCTTACAACCGAAACAGAAACAGAGAAACAGAAAGAGAAAGAGAGAAAGGAAGATACAAAAAAAGAAAAAGAATAAAAAGTGGAGGAGGAGAAGAGGTCACGAGAGTCGACGGAAAGTTCGGACCCGACAATATTTTGCGCCGTGGACGTAGAAAAAGGGACACAATGCCGGAGAGCAGAGGATCGATTCTCCTCGCTCGAGAGAAAAAGAGAGAAGCAGTGATCTTCTCTCAAGAAAGAGAGAATCAAATAGAAAGAGAGAACACATCAGCTAAAAGAGGAGACGAGAGGTTACGAGATGAGAAAGAAAGAGAAAGAGAGAGAGAGAGCGTTGTTGCTGAAACGATGCTCAGGAAACGAACAGCCACTGTTCTCTCTCTCTCTCTCACTCTCTCACTCTCTCTTTCTTTCTTTCTGTTCTTCTGTCTCTCTTGAGAAGCGTAATTAATCACTTTTTGTTGTGCAAGGAAACAGAGACCCAGAGACTCTCCTCCTCCTCCTCCTCCTCCTCCTCCTTCTCATCTTCTTCTTCTTCCCTCTCTTTCTTTCTCATGACGGTGGGAAGTTCTCTTCGAGAGAGTACCGAAACCAGAGGCTCATGAGTTGCCGATGGGTTGATTCTCTTTCTGAAAAAGGATACTACTAATACTACTACTACTACTACTACCTAGCTTTAAACTATTCCCTTCATCGGTCGCGAAAGTACGTAAATCGATGCGCATAAGTAAAGATCAATCAATGGATCGATCGATGGATGGATCTCGATCTATCAAGAAGTTTGAGATCGCTTAAAAAGTAGTAAAATCGGTTTTAACTGATACGATCCTTTTTTTTAAATCTAATTATTTCGGAATTTGTTTTAATGTTATTTTTTGTTTCCTCTTTTAGCCCTCTTTTCGTTTATAGTTAATAGAATGAAAATTATGTTGATTAATTAATTAAAAGAAAATTAGGAAATCATGTGAACCAAATTATCATACGTTTAAAATTAATGTAATTAAAATTATGTTAATTAAATAAAAAAGAAACAATTAGGATTTTATGTGAATCAAAGTATCGTACGTTTTGATTAGTTGATATAATTGCATCATAATATGCAATATATGTATATCACATAATAAATTAAACTATACTTTAATTAAACATATTGATCGATTATTTCTTTTTTTTTTGTTACTATTAAAATTAAATTAATAATTATTAAATGATCTAAATTATCTCTGAATCACTATAATTAACGTACTACGGTCATATTCCAAACCACTGGATCATATTCCATTCCCAATGATCAACATAATCCAATTAATTAGCTGTAATAGTAAGAATTGAAAAAGAAAATGTGTTAATTAACATCACGACTGTTCTAAGGATAAAGAAAAGTTTCAAAATAGCTAACAAAATGAATAAACAAAACAAAACAAAAAAACAAAAAAAAAAGGAAAAGAAAAGTAAGATAATAAAGTAAGACAATAAAGACGCATCATCGTCAGGGATCGTTCTCGCAATCTATGTTATGTTCCCACGAGGTGGTAAGAGCAAGAAAGATGGAAGAAAGAAAGGAAGGAAGGAAGGAAGGAAGGAAAGAAGGAAGAAAGGAAGAAAGGAAGAAAGAGGATGATCCCTCGAGGGAGTCGGAGCTTTTCGGCTATGATCCGGTAATTACCGAAGGAGTCTAGAGGTCATCGAGGCCGTTAACGTTCGGCGGCTAATGGTATGCAAGAGACCGGACAAATAAAAAAAAAAGATTTCCAAGTTAAAAAAATAAAAAAAAATAAAAAAAAAATAAAACAAAAAATATATAAGAAAAAAGTAATCGGAAGGATAGGTCGTGCCTAAAGAAATCAAAGGAAAAAATAAAATAGTCGAATAATAATATTAATAACAACAACAACAACAACAATAATAATAATATTAATAATAATGATAATAATAATAAGAATATAAGTTTAGTCCGCTTTGTTGCCGCTACGAAACAGGGCCTCGAAACGACTTTACGGGAATTACACCCGCGAAATCGGAGAGATATGGAGCCACGAAATGCGATGTGGCCATCCGTCACTCTTGCGGCCCACATGTCCACAACCAACCTCGTGCATGTGTCTGACCGGCTGGTTGGTTGGTTGGTTGCTTGCTTGCTTGGTTGCTTGCTTGCTTGCTTGCTTCCTCGATGTTTCTCGTGTCGAGTGCACAGGTGGTTCCCCTCCCCAACCCCTCTTCTTCTTTGCAAAACCCTTCCATATATCCCCATTCCATATCCACTTTTTGATAACTTGCTTTCTTATTTCTTTTGTTTTTTTTTTTAAACTGAAGGAACGGATTTATCTAATTATTGTATTCGAGATAATTATGCGAGATTTGAATAAGTTGATCCGTTTATCGAATTGTTTGATGAAATATTTGTTATAATTATTGATGGTTAATTTTTGATAAAAATAATTGAATTTGAGATATTGTTTTTAGGTAGAATTTGGAACGTTTCATTATTATATTAATTATTTAACCCTTGGAGAAAATTGGAAATCAATTTTGTTCAGCCAATAAATTCTTTATCACTGTCCCTTTCAAATTACGCATATTTTATAAATCCAACGAGCAAAGATATCAATTAAAAAAAAAAAAAAAATAATAAAAAAAAAGAGAAGAACATTTTTACTTGATATATCATTATAACGTTCGCAATTTTACGCATTGTATTTAAAAAAAAAAATTACTCTAATATCACGTAAGTATTACTCTGAACAAAATTAATCATACTGATTAATACACTCTCTCTTACTCCTCCCCCAAAAATAATATAATCTCTTGGATCCTTGCGAGAATATTATCAAAGAAGATATACAAAAATAAAAGAAACAAAAGAGATATTCGTACCGTTATGGAGATCCAATTAAATGGATCGAAAAATCGATATAAAGTCGGAGTTCGATCGAAAGATTGGATAACGTTAGGGCTCGTAAGAGAAGATGATCGCACTTACCGAGCGTATGATTTATGGAGCGTTAAACGTGGCCGATGCTTTAAATGAATGTTTTCGAGCTCTGCCAGGGTAACGCGATCTGACCGCACACGATGAGTAAGAAAGAGAAGAAGATAGAACAAAATGGAATAAAAAGAAAAAGAAGAAGAGAGAAGTAATATCACTTTTAATGCCTCCTTCGCTTAATTCGAGAAAACGAAACGAGCACGCATCTCTCGCATCTCGCCTTTAGAAGTCGTTAAATTGTGCAACGGTATATATACATATATATGTATATATATATATAAACCCACTAACACTATATTCATTCCGTCTAAATAATCTCTATCGAATCCTGCTGATATTCCGTGAATTTGTTCGTTGACGTTGACTGAAGGACCTTGAAAATTCGCGATTCGTCGTCCGGTTCCAAACGAAAAATCACGCGAGAGACATTTCTAGCAAACCATGAAAGATAAAAAGACGAAGAAAGGGAAGATGAAGTAGAAGATGAAGGTAAAAGAAGATGATAAAACAAAAAGAAATAGAAGAGGTAAAAGATTAAATACATTTAGAGAAAGAGAGAGAGAGAGAGAGAGAGAGTGCTGTCACGCATATATGCAAGAAACGAAGAGAATAGCAGAGAGGGACTCTCGTATCTAAACACGTCAAATTCCACTTTGACGTTAGCTTCGGATCCACGCAAGGAGAAAGATAAAGACAGATAGAGATAGAGAGAAACGCGGTGTTTCAGCAAAAACTCATTAAGACGACCCCTGCAGAGTCCTTTCCTAGACAAAACTGACGATCCTGATGATCCTGATCCCAGCAGACAGGCTGGAGCCTTCCTCGGCCCAGATTCCTGGAACAGTGAAGTCCTATGCGACTCCGCCTACCTGGGACAGGTGCGCCGCCGCTTTCTGCCCTAAGCTTCAGAAAAGACAGTGTGAGATAAAGTAAGACAAGAGAAAGAAATAAAACGAAAACTTGTGCTTCCTTCGGGTGTCAGGGAACGTATCAACTGAGTTATTGCGTTTCTACACTTCTCTTTCAATGTGGATGTCCACTGTTTAATGATTCCTTCGTTTGATTTTATTTTCTTTCCTTTTCTCCTCACTGTTCTGGTTCGATTTCTTCGTATCTCTCTTTCTTGTTCTCTCTTTTTTATACGAGCACTCCTAAAATCGTCAACTCCGCGTAACGCGCTACCTTTCCACGAACAAATCTCTCTTAGGTACCATCCTCGGCCACAAAACGATTCACTTTTTACGCTTTTCCAACCTTTTATTCATGCTATATCACCGAGAACGATCTTATCGCGTTTGGAAATAACTTCGGGTTTGTGTGTCTCGTAGCTTTTATGTCATCCTGTTCGACTTTTTTTCAAAATGCTATCTTCCTTTATATCGATCAGGTTTCTCCTTTTTTTTTGTTTTTTTTTTTTTTTAAGATTAATCAATCACCGTTTTACTTCTTTACGGGGATTTCTACAATTTGGATGTCATAAAATTCCGATTAAACAAGAATCGGATCGTCTAACAAAAAATTTGGTAACGAAACTATGAGAACATTTTGTATGAATAACTTGTAACCTAAATAAATAAATAAATTGTCGAAGAAAATTGAAACGAAATAGTTCACCATCACGTTCGCGAATCGTGGAACAAACGAATTGTAAAGGTGGAAGAAAAAAAAGAAGAAGAAGAAGAAGAAGTAGAAAAAAACGTAATAGAAAAGCTCGTGTGCATTTAGAACGGAACGATGAAAAATGTCTTACGGTCGAATGATAAACGAGCTCGAAACTTCTAAACGACCAAATGATACACTCGAGGGCTCATTGTCCGAGCGAAGTTTTCAGGTGGTTCCTGTCCATTGTCGGACGTGTCCGTAGTTCATTGTTGTTGTTGATGCTAAAGGAATACAATGAACTAGCCGACGAACGTTTTTCCGAAGATATCCGCTAAACTTCGAAAACGAAGCAAATTCTTAGAAAAAAAAAAAAAAATAACTAGAAAAAGGAATGTTATAAATATCGTTTTAACATTTTCTTATTTCGAATAATTCTAACATGTTCATGTAGATTAAAAAAAAAAAAAAAAAGAAGAATTTTGTTTAATTTCATTTATTATAAAAACTCGCACATATTAGGAAGAACATTAATTCCTAATTCCCTAATTCGTATGATATTTTATATACATAATAGAAAAAGAAATAGAGACAAAAATAAATATCAATTTATCTATCCTGCCAACATTGTACCGTAAGAATGGTCCCACTCATTAGGAGAATCATTCTTACGTAAGGCAAAATTCTCGATCATTATCATTACTTATCCTAATGTAGCTCGTAAAATCGTAATAAAAACTACTATTAAAAAAGTAGTAACATCAGACACAAAAAAAGAAGAAACCAAAAGAAATAAGCTAACTGAATATATATAAAACACACTCTTAAACAAAGTTAGGAGGAATCCCAAGAAAGATGCGTTTGAGGAAGAATTTCATTTCCAGTTGCGGGCCGGTTTATAATGGCGTATCGTGAAAGACTTTGCCTGACATAAACCGGTGACAAGGATATACATTCGGAAGTAGAAGGCGCGATGGTTCACCCTTGGACCCACCTACCCACCTACCCTTCCCTTCCCTTCCCTTCCCTTCCCCTACTTTAACCGCCTTGTTCTATCTATCTCTGTTTGACTCACTTTCTTCTACTCCTGTGGTAGCCGTCATTGTTTCATTGTGTTATAAACGCATTGCGTGCGCTTAGTGCGTGAGGCGAGGGTGTATCGATTGCCCCGCCCCCTGCTGCGTAGCCATGACGACACACCCTATCCTATCTACCCCCCTAACCTAACATCCAACTTCTACGTTTCAACCCTGGCTCAACCCCTCACCTCAAGTTTGCTTCTCACAACTTTCTCTTTCTTCCTTCCCACCCCTACACCCACCCACCCCCGTAAGAGACTCGACTCTCTAAAAGGAGATGAACAACGCACAACAACAACAACAACAACAAAGTTAAAGAGAGATAGACACTTGGATGATAATATTGGTGTCTTTATCTATGACGATATTTATGGTGACCATGTTTAAAGGGAAGTCCCTGTCATCAACTAAGACTCGACTTGTCACTATCTTCTTGTAAATTGCTACCGTCTTATCGGAATTCTATATTCTGATATCAATCAAAACGCATATACGTGTCACTTAAACGTGTACAATTTTATTGTGTTACTTATATCGTTAAAAATAAATCTTATTCTTGAAATTGTTTATAATAAAGTAATATTGTTGCATTAAATTTAGGTCAAATATTTCATTTCAATAAATAAATAAAATACAATCGTGTAATCATCACTCATCTAGTTTACTATTGAACATAAGCCTACTTTAATATTCAGGAGTTGAAAATGTTATAGGAGAAGGTGTGATCAGGTTATGGGTAGGATTTTAGGTTAGGACATGATTTCTCCCAATTTTTGGAAATAGGAGAGAATCATGACTCGCGTAGGCAGGGTCGCATCCCTGAAGTAGACCTGTTTTTGTTGGGATTTACAAAAACAGTGTCTACCCGCTACCTTAAATAGAACAATAAAAGTAATCAATGAATATGAACAAAGTTGCTATTATCGAGTAAACACAAAATGTATAAATTAAACGTTCAAACAATGTAAGAATCTAATCAATGAAATTTTTGATAAGAAATTCATCCCATTAGGATTATATAATGTGATGAAAAAGTTATTGAAAACAATTTAATTTAGTTAATAGAACAATAGGATGAATCAATGTTATCAAATGTTAGATATCACCTAGAACCTGTTCTACCAATGTTAAATAGAATCTTGGAAGATGTCGTGCGTCGATGAACAAGATTTCTGTCATCGGCTGGACAATAGCCGACCTGTCAGAACCTTATCCCGTAAACTGTTTCACGTTTATGTACGAAGATTCTATTATAGTCTCGATTTCATATTCATAGCCATAGGAAGGAGTAGTAGGAGGAAGAGGGGGAGGATGAAAAGAGAAAGAAAATGAAAGAGATAAAGAATAAGAAAATAAGATGAAATAGGACAGAGAGATAAAACGGACTAGGAAAACTCGTATTCTTGAGTGTTACCTTACGCGACACATCCAATTTACGTTTACATCGATCCTCCGCAGCTTTACAACGCATTCTTAGATTCCCCGGAGATGCCCTTACACTGAAGATTCCATCGAAACGAGAAGTCATATGTGTGAGAGAGTGCGAGAGAGAGAGGAGTAAACCAATAATGCAAAAGGTCCTGCTGCCAGTTGGATGACAGGCCGACAGTTCTGACACGACCTTGCACGTGAACCTTCTTACAGTGACTCTCAAGTCATTTTATATCAATGATTGAATCATAGTTTATGCTGTGCTATAAGCTTTTATCAGATTTTGCACGAAATATTTTTCTCACATAATTTGTTTTTACATTATTCAAACATAAATTGTGTGTATGAGTATATTAAATATCTAAAGGTTAGAAAAAATACAAATAAAATATAATATAACTTATTGCATTTTATTATTTAATAGAAATTATTTCACATAGGAAATGTTTGTCAATTTATAATTAAATAAAAAAAATTCTATTTTTTATATTACAATACTTGTTAAATCAAGGAAATAAATTATAACACAAAAGAATTAATCTACATATAAATGATAAATACAAAAAAATTAATAAAAAAATTAAAACAATTGTTATGAAATATTATGAAACATCTTTAAAATCATTTTATGCGAATAAATTGTACAATATAACGCTAAAAATATGTTCTCTTTAAAAATCAGTCTTCATTTTACTATTATAAAAGCAACAGGCTGTTAGAAAGTCGAAAATATCATCTAAAAACTACTTTCCTCTAGAAAATTACGATTCTTGGAAAGTTGAAAGTTGCAAGTCAAAAAAAAAAAAGATAGAAAAATCGAAAAAGAAAGTGAAAGAGAAATAAAAAAAAAAAAGAAAAAATATATATAAAAGAAGAGAGAGAGAGAGAGAGAGAGAGAGCTCGTTTTACAAGGATCTTGGTGAAAATGTTTCACCTCGGGGTCCAACACGATACGTGTGTGCTGCCCTCGGGTGAATTTTGGCCGTGGGTCCACTCGTGGGTCCCTCACCAACACAATACGTCTCATTATGTTATCCGCGCATCTCTCGACACGGTCATTTATCATTCCACACGTTATACTATATATACACTTATACTTACATCGATATTTTTCTACATATATCGATAGTCTTTTTAATACACTTGTGTTCAAAAACTTATGGATCAGTGTGAACCATCGTCCCCACGAGCATGCCCGTTCCCATATCCCGTTTTCCTTCCTTCGATTTTTACTCGTCCCTTACCTCCTCGCATACGTGTAATACGAAGCTTTGTCTACGATAACAAAAAAAAAGAAAAGAAAAAAAAAGCTATGAAAAAAAGAAACTGTTAAAAGACACATGATACGTATAACAACAGAAAATCATTGTAGCGATCGTGTTAATGATATGAAACTAACCATGAATAATATTATATGTGTTTTAAATGCGTGTATCATATATGTTAACTCGTTGTTGGATTGGTTAATAAATGATGTCAGAATTTTGTTGTAATTTATATTTAAATATAATATCTTATATTTTATGTATTTACCATTTTATATTCAAATAAATAATAAAATCATATTTTCTAATATGTATTTTTAAACATTTGTAAGTAATTCGATATAACGTGTAAAAATACACGTTTTGTTTATTTAATATTATGTAAAATGTTAAACATTATACATTTAATATTTTATATTAAAAGAAGAAAAAAACACTTAATAAAGATAACATTTTAATATCTTATTATTTAAGGAAAAAGATGTTAAAATCATTTAATATCTAAATAAATAAAGCTCTCGTATTTTCTTATGTTAAAAATTTCTGACAGTATTGATTAATCAACCTACTATATATATTTACACCTGGCAAACATAACTTTCTTCCCACCCTCCAACTGTTCCCCCCTTCTTTCTCCTTCTCCTCCTGTTCTCGAAATTGGCGATCAACTTATTCTCGAGAATAATCGCGATCGGCACGATTCGCGAATTCCCTTTCGTCGACTTCTGAATTATTCATGCAACCAATTCGTACAATCTTTCCTTTTCATTCTCCATCTCTCTTACACACACACACACACACACACATACATACATATGTTCAGAGTCAGACGCGTAAACCTTTAGAGAGATAAATCGTTCGCCGATCAGTATAGAGGAACGATCGTTAACACCTAGAAACAAGATTATCGTTTAACGAACAACCAAAGATTGAAAGATCTGATCGATATATATATATATATATATGTATATAGATACCTAACAAAGTATATTATTATAATCATCTAATGCATTAAGTTACATATAACATGATTAAATATGTATAACATAATATATCTTGAAAAATATTACAAAAGTAACTTGTGAGGAAAAAAACAAATAATTAATCTAAGGTTAAACACTAATATAAATGCAATTATAAATAACATTTGAAATATTGCAAATAAAGAAAAATAAATAATTTAAAAATTAGAAATTAAAAACGTGAGCTCTTTATAATATAATCTAATGGTAAGTATAACACTATACTCTTTCTCACTCTAACATATGTTTCTTTAAGTGTAAACTAATATAAAATAAAAATAAATTATAATATAAAATATAAAATATAAAATATAAAATAAAATAATAAAAAATAATAAAAATCTATAAAAAGAAGATGATCTCGTTGCAATATAGTCGAATCTAAATAATAGAAAGAGAAACATAGAAAGAGAATCGAAACAGTTCATTCCTGGCACTTATTATTCATGAATCCAAACCCCGTATGCACAGTCTAATGCATCTGATGCAATTCACGTGAACGCCCACGAACATTATACACATACACGATTTTAGATTTGTTCATCGATCTACTAACAAATAACTACATATACGTAGAAAAATGTTATACACATGAACGTGGGTGGTAAATATAGGTATATGTATGTGCGCAAATGAGAACCAGTAGAAAGATCGTTCAAAACTTTTTCTTATTCTTCTTCTTCTTCTTCTTCTTCTTCTATCTATCTATCTGCCTACCCTTTCCATTTTCTTTTCTTCTTCTTCTTCTTTTTTTTTTTTTTTGAGTCTTATAGAACGGTGTATATGGGAAAGAAAAATCATCCATCACGTTCGAGGCCATCCACGTAACTGCCGGTAGACGGTCGATGTTTTAGACATCGGTTCATTCTCCCTCCACCCCACACCCCACCCACCCCACTCTTTTTCTCTTTTACTTTCTTTTTTTATTTTGATTTTTTTTTTATCTATCTTTCTCTCTCTGTCTATGGATGCTATGGACGTATACGTCATAAAATTGATGAGCGTCTTTGACTAATTTATTATGCCGAAAAAAGCGCTACGAAATTCATAATGATCAGGGCTTGTAAAGAAACAAGCAAGAGAAAGAGAGAGAAAGAAAGAAAGAAAGAGAGAAAGATCTATATTTTCTCTCTCTCTCTCTCTCTCTCTCTCATCATTTTTCTCAAAGACAATCAAAATTTAAGCAGCTAGAGGTGTTGATAAATTATAATCTTTACGATGAAAAAATATTTTCATGAAATACTTACATCCATAATTATTAAAACTACAAAAAAAAAGAAACAAAGAAAATAAAATAAATTTTAATTATGTAAAAAAAATTCGAAATAAAAATATAACAAAAATAACGTACTTTAACTATAATCGATTAAAATGGAACAAACAACGTTTGTTTATGAAATTTTTTGACTCTTTACCATCTGTTAAATCCATTGAAAAAGGTTTAAATTAAAAGGGTTTAACGATAACGATAAAACAACACCACCTTCTTTAACATTAAACCTTACCACCGGTGAATCGAAAATTCTTATCCTCTCAATCCTTACTCAGCTACGTTTAATTAATAAACTCGCGATCTTATCCGTTGTATGCAACAAGACACACATCCTCTTTCTACTTCATAAAGAAGAGAGAGAGAATGAGAAAGAAATAGAGTACCCACAAACAACACATATACAAAGCGTGTGTGAGAACCACACCTTCCTCTCTCACCCTATCACCCACCCCTTCTTTCTTCTTCCACTCATCTTCCTTACCCTCCTTCATTCTTCCTTTATACGGTCCCCCGTGTTTCATTCTTTCCACCTTCCTAAGGAGGTGCCACGCGAATTTTTGAACCAACCAACCAACCAAACACAACCAAGCAGCAAGCTCAAGCGAGCACCGTTCGAGAGCGTGAAAAATGACGCAATTTTCGCGGCACACCACCCATCGCGAGCTTGAATCTTCGTCGTATAAAGGTGCCTATTAGCCGTACTACTCCCTGAACTTCTCTTCTAAACCCTCTTCCCACCTCTACCCCTTACCTGCTTAAACTCTCTTCCCTTCTTCACTACCAACACACAACCCCCTTCGAACGAGACTTACAACAAGACGTTCTCGATTATACTCGACTTTGTACACGTGTGTTTTCCTTGTTATTTGTTTGCGTGTTCCTCGTGCGTGTATGTGTTTGTTCGCTTGATATATTAAAAGGAATGAACGTGTAAGTTCATGTATGTGTGTACTAGTCTTTAAAGATCTATGAAAAGACATTTGAAATGTGGTTAGAACATGAAAAAGTTTAATGTACCTTTGACAAAATCTATGGGAATTGATGTTTTGTAATCTGTACGAACGCGTGAAAAAGAAATCTGTGCTTGTGTGATTAATGCATGTGTTTGTAAGTTTGATATGTGAAATAAAACAAAAGTGCATTTCATAGAAAATGTTTAATAACACAAGGTGTTTTTTTTTTTTTTTTTTTTTTTATTCATTTTCTAAATTATTTTCATTCTTGATGGTATAAATGTGTATACGCGATTCATAATTATGTCAGGAGAATAGTATCAACCAGTGTGTAATGAGTGGTATACGTGGGTAGATAAAAGAAAGAGTGAGAGAGAAATAGGTGCATGCATGCACCCACAGGACACTAAACAGAAACGGCAAAAATTTATGAAAGAGACAGATGGATGTGCGAGGGCAAGTTGGAGAACATCTGCCGGTGGATGTTACCCCCTTTAAAACGAATATACACCATCAAAGTTACGTGTATTCTTTCCTTATCTACTCCGACATCCAAAACTGACATTCTCGATAAAATTGCGATATCTCTTTTATTCTTTTTTTCTTTACCCGAAATACAAAAATCTATCGAATTATACAAAAATGTATGGAATTTGACAAAATTACGCGCGAAAATTAATTTAAATGAAACAAATGAAAAGTGAAATTCTATAAAAAATGTTGATATAATTAATAATTATATAATAATAATTATATTGATAAATATAAAATAAAAATAATAGTATAATTATAATTAAATGAAATATAATTTAATTTATAGTTATTTAATTATAATTACATTAATTAAAAATATAATTTATAATTACTTAATTATATTTTTGTATATAAATCAAATCAAAAGAATATATTTTATAATTTACATAAAGAAGAAAAGAATAAAATTTCTTAAACCCATAAAAAAAAGAGTTAAAAACCATACAAACCATACGTTTTTCTACGAAACGATCTATCGATACACCATAACCGAACCACGAACCACAACCGCCGCTAAACCATAAACAAGTTCTTTTATATATATTTCACTGCATAGAGAATCCTAAAAAAAAAAAAAAAAAAAAAACAGAAAAAAAAAACAGAAAAAAAGTATCGTAGCATCGAGTTTGATATAAAAATGTCGTTTTCTAAGTATTCTTAGTAAAGAATACCATAAAGGGTAATATTGTTAGATTTAAAACCCTATAGAATAATTCTAATCCATGTTGGATATCTTTTAAGGTGCCTTTAAAAGTCTCTTCTTCTTCTTCTTCATGGGGTTCTCAGATCGAGGAAAACGACGGTTCTATCGATCCTGTTGAGAAACGACGTGACGTAAATGAAAAACCAAAAAGAAAAACAAAATAAAACACAAAGAAAAAACCAAAAAAAAATAAGAAGAAAATGAGTGCATTTAGTAAAAAGAATGATAGCAAAGGATAGAAATGGTTGATACGAAAAAAGGGGGAAAGGGGAAAGGGGAAAGGGGAAAGGGGGAGGGGGGTTAAATAAGTAGGAAACAATAAAAGAAACAAGTTGATCACCGTAAAAAAAAAAAAAAAAGGAAGGAAGGAAGGAAAGAAGGAAGAAAAGAAAATGAAAAAAGGAAGGATCTGGAGGATCCACCGTTGAGAGTAGGCTCCACCTCGATCGGAGGACTCGTATACGTGCACTCGTCGAGGTTGGATTCTCGAGTCTTCTGCGATTGGTCGACACGTGGCCCGCCATTGTTTCATTCTCGCCTGTTGCACGTTTCTCCTTTTCCTCGTTTCTCTCTCAACTCGAACTTCATCTGTTACTCTAAATAACTAACTCGAAATCAAATCCTTTTGCAGGTTTATAAATTAATTTAAGAGAGGTGATTCTTATTTTTCTTGATTTTAATATTTTATAAATAAATTAATTATACTATATATATATAGATATATATTTATATGACGTGGAATATGGTGATCGTTGTTGCACCGATTTAATTAATTAATTAATAAAAAAAGAACACCGATAGTATTTTTGTTTCTAATTTGTTTTTTAGTTCAAACTTCATCTGATATTCTAAATAACTATAACTCGAAGTTAGATCAATTGCAAGTTTATAAATTAATTTATAAAATATATATATAATATGGAATATGGTGATCAATGTAGTATCGACTAATTAATTAATTAGAACCAAGAAAAAAAAAACACCGAAAATATTAATAATAAATTATTAAAGTAATTTATACGAAACATTTTATATATATATATATATATTATATATATAATATTTATTTATAATATAAATAATATAAATATGTTTACTTTTTGATAAATACTTAAAAATTACAAAATACCCCATTGAAATATACAAATAAAATCGTTAAAAAAAAATACTAACTAAAATCGTATTCGAGTTCGTGTATTGGATAAACGTAGAAACGAGAAAGAAGGATAAGAAAAAAAAGAGAAAAAGAAAAAGAAAAAAAGAAAAGTAAGAGAGTTATTTCGGAAGAACGAGGAAGGAATAAAGAAATCCTTATAATCCTGAGAAGCTAAGCCGACAAGTAGGAAAGAAGAAGAAGAAGAAGAAGAAGCCAAGGATGATCCTTTTGCTAAAGAACTACTACTTCTTTTCTTTCTATATCCCTCTCTCTCTCTCTCTCTCTCTCTCTCTCTCTCTCTCTCTCTCTCTCTCTATTTCTCTATTGCTCTCTTTCTTCTTTTCTCTTTTCAATTTAGGTAAAGAAACTGCGTGGAGAGTCAAACCGAAGAAAAAAATCCGAGCAAATGCAACGGAGACGATGCGTAAAGGGACACAAACAATACACAGGTAAGATAGAAGGTAGCAGCTGCCCATGTAAAACACAGAGATCCTGTGAAGATACCCATAGAAAAAAACAGAGAAGGAGAAAAGGGAAGAGGGGGGAGGAAGAAGGGATAGAGAGGATAACATGGCTACCGCAAGAAAACCCATGCGGTCCTTTTACATGGTTTCTCTAGCTATCCGTAAATTTCAACTTGATTTGATCTCTTCCTCGATATAACATGTTGTAGTTTTGTTGAAAGGTTCACTTAAAAAAGAAAATATGGTCAAACAAATGTTATCATGATTTTTACATGATCTTATTTGACACTTGATCTAAATTATCTTTTTTCAACGACAATTGTTGCAGAAAATCATTTGTAATTATTGTATTGTTCATAAGAATATTTTATGTTATACACGTCAAAGTTTTGTGTGTGATTTGATTAGTTGTAAAAAAAAAAAAAGTGGTCAATAAATTTGTATAATATATATATGGGAATTATTTTTTTTTTTTTTTTAAATACTTGACGTAAAAGTTAAGTCGTGCGTATAAAAGAAATTCTGTAGACAAATTTTCGGAATGTAAAAGGTTTGTGTATAGGGTGGTAAAATAGGATTGTAGATTTGTTCGCTCGAAAAGTCTTTTCACGGATACATAAAAAAAAGAAAAAGAAAATGAAAGAGAGAAAGAAATCTGTCAAATCCAAAAAAAAAAATAAAAAATAAAAAACGAATAATAGGAAATTAGTTACGGATGGAAAGAATTGAGGTGTGAGTAAAAACGTGTTTTTTTTTAAAACTCATAAGCAGCTTTGTGTTAGCTGTAATTTTAAAAGAATTTTTATCAAACTAATATCACACCGATTATCTAATACCCTTAAAAACAAATTCCCTGATCAAAATCTTGTAAATGTGTTAATTAAAACAAAAGAATATATTTTAAAAGAAAAATGATTAATAATTAAGTCAAAAACCTACTATAAATCCTACAACATTGATAATTAAATTATTATTATTTATGAAAATTCTTTAAAATATATATTAATAAATGAACATAAATTCTACTAATACTTTGACGCTTAAAAAAAAGAAACTAATTCTAAAACATACCAAAGTCTAACGAACACATTTTACCACACAAAATAAAAATATCTATAAAAAAAAAAAAAAAATAAAATAAAAAAAACAGACACCTCTGAATAATTAAAATAGATAATTAAAACGAGATAAAGCGAGAACGTGTCAAAAAGAAAAGATATCAACGTTAAGACAACTTCCTCTACAAAGACGTAACAAACAAAATAAAAAGAACAAATTTAAGAAAGAAGAGAGAAAGAGATCAGCTGTCATCAAGCAAACAATGGCAAAGAAGAAGATGATGAAGAAGAAGAAAAAGAATTTAAGGGAAAAAAAGAAAAACAAAAAAACTTGGAAAAAAAATATATAAGATTGGGTGAAGGAGAATTTCAGATGAGAATAGATAGAGAAAGAAAGAGTTGTATAAATATATATATATATATATATATATATATATATATATATTCCATGTATATATAAGAAAAAAGGATCAAAAGAGGAAGAATAAGAAGAAGATAGAAGAAAGAGGGCAAAGATCGTGGAAGAAACGACAGAGAGTAGTAAGGTCGAGGGATTTCATTTGACGTTCTAGCACCAATGGCATCCCAAGCGAGCTTGTGCATATCCATCGAGACTATAATTTGGTCCTTGAAGGTGCCACGCCTACGCATATACATCACCTTCTTGCTATCGAGATCCCGCAGTTGAGATAAGCCTTGTCACTTTGTCGGTGTGTATGTTGTACTCGCGTCAGGAAGCGCGGAATAGCAAAGATCAAAAATACGGATAAAACTGCGTTTTATTTATTTATTTTTTCTTTTTTTTTTTTTTTTTTGATTAAGAATATCACTTGACTTTTCGATTATTCTTCTTGTGCATCCTCTCGTACACCTTCTTGGAGGTCTATACTCAAATTATTATTTAATCTATCCGAATGAAATATATGTTTGTGATAGCAATTTATCATATTATCTTATTAAATAAATAAAAGTCATTTTTTCTTTGTATTATCATTTATAAGAAAATTATTTATTTGTCTGATTGAAATAAATTATATTGAAAAATTAGTGAAATAAAAAAAAAACAATTTAAACAAAATAAATCTAATTATTTCAATAAACATAAATTGTATTTACCTTAACAATGTTATCCTATTCGAATGTAAACGATTGAACCCAAAAAATGGAATTTAAAAAAAAACAGGGAATTCATGTTTGAATACTATGAATAGAAAAAGGACTATGAGAGAAACTGTTTGATCTTTGTAAAATGGCAGTATAAATATACCAAAAGAAATATTGAAAACAGTCCGCACATTGATCCGAGTATTTGGTTACAAGGTCTTTCGGTTTGATACTTTTTCGAAAGGAGACGATCGTCTACTGACAGGAAATCTTGACACTTTCGACGCGTAGCGTGCGTATGCTCGAATATAGGGGTATCCACCTGTCAGAGGATGTTTCTGCCTGCCAGAGAAATCCTTCTCGAGTAAAGGTATACTACCTATACTTTCAACTTCATATATGTATATATATATACATACAAACACATATATAAATGCTCATAGTAGACATTAACAGATAGAAAGAGAAAGAAAATCTACAGAACTTGTACCGCATAATACCGGGTGACCCTCTTCAAAACCGAACCACGCCTAGTTAGCTAGCATTGTGCCCACTGAAAGTTTATGAACTGGAAACGAATGATCGCGTCCATGACAACTTGATCGTTATACGAGCCCCGGTAAATTCCTTATTTTCCGACGAAATACACAATTCTTTCATCCTCTTCCCTCTCTCTCTCTCTCTCTCTCTCTTTCTCTCTCTCTTTTATACACATATACACATGCTATGTATAATAGTAAGTAGAAGTATATAAATACACTACCATTCAAAAACTAGGAATAGCTCTCTCTCTGTCTCTCTCTCTTGTTAATTTTAATAAAAATCAAACTATACCGATTTTTATTTATATCAAGTATTAACAAATTAAATTACAGTTAAAGAGATTTTCAATATCTTCTTAAATAATCTACAATGATCTTGTACGGTTCATAGATCCAATTGAAAATAAATTTTCTTTCTTGGACGTCATTTTCAAAAGTTTTATAAAAAAAATCATAGACAAAATATTCAATTAAAAAACGACTTGAAAAAATGCATTTTCCAAAATGACTGGAATGTGTACACGTAATCGTAACAAATAAAAATGCTTGTTTTTTTTTTTTTTTTTTTTTTTATATCGTTAATTGATATAAATAATAAAAACGCGATGTCAAGTACGATGTTTTACTTTTAATGTTTTAGAAAAATTCATTGAATTGAATCATTTTAAAATGATTTGTATATATTCTTTACAAGTATCTAATATTTTCGACAAAATTTACATGAAAATTCCAAATTCTTGGTTGATAGTGTACCTGCAAGACTTTTAATGCCCGTTGTTAGTCCTGTATCCTAGCTCGTTTGCATTCACTGCAATACGTCAAAGGAGATTAGTGCAATAAAGAGGAATCTAACGTCAAACCAAATACGTGCTCGCGCATCTTCAAAACTCTAATTCCAATATTTATCTCTATCTAATTCTTACCGTTACTACTATCAAAAAAAAAAAAAAAAAAAAAAAAAAAAAAAACCAGAAAGAGAGAGAGAGAGAGAAAAAGAAATTCCCATCAATGGGATTAACTTTTCAAATTTTTCTTTACATCGCGAGTATCCTGTATATTTTTTTTTTCTTTTTTTTAAATTTTTATTAAGAAGTCTTGGGGATTTATTTATTTGACGAAAAAAAAAAAACAAACAAACAAACGAACAAAAGTAAATGTTGAATTAAATTTTAACGTGATTGGTATAATTAAAAAAGAAGAAACATTGTCGTCGAACTGACCCACCACAATTTTAATCTACCAGCTGAAGCCACGTGCTCTTGAAATCCTCCCTCTCTTTCTTTCTTCTCTCTCTCTCTCTCTCTCTCTCTCTCTCACACACACACACACTCTTTGGGAAGAGAGATCAACGTATTATACGCGAGACGATCCCATGTAACGACCTTCCATCCGGAGCTTGCAACGAATCACGATCCAACCATCTTTCCCCCTACATTCAACACACATTCAAGAAGTGTCCTAAGTAAATATGTATGAAAACGTTTTTATGGATAAAATTGGAAGATTTTTTGTCTTTTGATATATCGTGCATCGAGATATCTATGTTAATGATGTCATAAACTATACGAATAGTTTCTCACATATACATGTTTCAATATATTTTATTTCGATTTAAATAATATTATAATTTTGTTATATTTTTAATAATATTATTGTAGTATTTATATTATCTGTAAATATTCTGTTTTAAGTAATATATTTATTAATTTTAAAATAATGTTTAATAAAATGTATATATATTATCATCAAATAATTAAATAATTATATATTATTTTAATAATATTAATATTAATATAATTTTTAATGATATAATATTTTTTAAATATTACAATTTAACTCACATAAAAATTGTTTCTATATTAAACTCAAAACTTACTTAAACCCCACCCCACCCCACCCATACACGTAATATAAATACAAATTGTCAAATTGATCAACTAATTTACTTACGTATTACACATTGATCAATTGATCAAATTACAAATAAATTTAATCAAAATTTAATGTCAAATAAATTACATCCCTAATTCAAACCCTTTTCCTTTTTTTTTTTTTTTTTAATTTCTTAATAGAAATATCTTTAAAAATTGTGCAAAAAAACTTATACAAAACCTATACAAAAACGTGTTATCATTTTCACATTAACAAACCCTGCGCTGTTTAATAACGACGAAAGGAACCACTCTGTCAACGTATGATTAATGATCCAGATTATCAAACATTTTTCCTTTTTTTCACGCGTGTCCCAATGTAAACGAAATGGAGATTAAAGTTGACGTTTGTCGTACCCTCGACTGCCCACCCCCTATCCCTCCTCCACCACCACCACCACCACCTCATCCACCATCAAAACCACAAGTGACGTAGTCGTCTTTCTTTTTACTGCACGTGTTCCTATAGTCCTACCGATTTTAATATTTAATATCGAATATATAGAACACTTAAATATGTGTTTTTTTTTATGTATGTGTATGTGTATATATATATGTGTGTGTATGTGTATTTATATATCGCAGAATGTGAAGATGTATTTAAAAAGGGGAAAAGTAAAGTATTATGCGCGTGCCACTAACACCACAGGGGAATATATATTTTTAATTAGATCACAAACGATTTATTATGGTTTATTAATCCTTTACTGTACGATCTATGATCTTATATTGATCATGCATTCGTTCAAGTTCATTTAAACGGATCTATTTAATCGATTGATCGTTATTTCAATTTCTTTCACGTTTAATTAGTTTTACTGTTAAGTTTTCTTGATTAGATGTGTACGTGATATGTTACAAAATTATCTTCTATTTTATAAAATTATGATGGGTTTATATAAACTTAAAATTAAATAAAATTTCTAAATATATAATTGAAAAAAAAAAAAAATTTGTTGTTTCCTTCCATCTTCAAATAATATAAAAAGAAAAAAATTAAATATACAAAAATATAATCAAATTCCACTTCATTTCTTCCACTTAAAAAGATACAAAACAAATTATAAAATAAATATTAATAATATAAAAAATAACATATAATAATGTTACCAAAAAAAAAAAATGTACAAGCATCTATAATTTATTTAAAAAAAAAAAAAAAAAAAAATATTAAAAATACAATTTATATTATAAATTAAACATAAATAAAAATAACTACGTAGATGTTTGAATGATAATGTGATTTTACTGGGTTTCAGTTTAAAAATTTGAAAAACACAGGCCCAACAGTTTTTACAACACGAAAGGTAAAATGAGAATAGAAAACGAAATGAAATTTTGGTGAGTCGAGTAAATAATACGAGCCCTAAAAAGGGCGGGGCACGAGAAAACTATCCCGAGGGCACTCCGCCCATCCAAACAGGAACCTGTTCGAGCAAAAGAGGTAAAAGATAGGAAGGAACAAAAAATCGTACGAGATCTACGTTTAGATCTCTAAATCTTTCTCTATTTCCCTCTCTTCCCTTTCTCACCCTCTCAGTTTCACCCTCTTTCTCTTTCATTTTAACGTAAATCTTATTCTTTAAGAAAAATCCTCTCTCCTTTGTTATCCTTTTTCTTTTCGAAATCGTCCCGAACGAATATTGTCTTATCTCGTTATTAATATTTATCGTTTTTTCGAGAATCTTTCTATTGGAAATTTCATTTCCAACGTTGAGAACGAATCGAAGGCCACGATTTTTATCAATTTATCGAGAAATCCTTATAAAGTATATCACATTCGTGAAACGTCAAATAAGTTTTACTTTACCTCCCCACCCCACCCCACCCCCACTCCGTTTTAACTAATCTTTATCGATTCTAATCGCATATTTGACAATAACACAAAATACTATTTATTTTTCAAATTTACTTCTAACTTAAACAAAAATTCAATTCTAATATTTATTAAATCTAAAATTGATCAAATATATTTCTAAGTTTTATTTTCATTTTTTCAACATATACAAAATGAATCTTAAAATTGAATCAAACATTAATAAAAAAAAAAAAAAAAAAGGAACATTAAATATTCAAATTAATAATAATTACAAATCGAATGGATCTTTTTGTAAATGCATTTCTAATAAATTTTCAGATAATTTGAGAAACTATCCAATTAGAATTTATGTTTGAAAAAATTCCTTTAAGAAATTGAAAACATATATATTACGTTATCAATCATTCGAAAAATAGAAAGAAATAGAAAGAAAAAGAAAGAAAGGAGAGAAAGAGAGAATGAGAGAAAGAGAGAGAGAGAGAGAGAGAGAAAGGTCTTTAAATAATTCATTCAGTTAACTCAGGGAAAATCGAAGATCGTTTTCAGGATCAGATGCAAATCAGATTCATTAGCGTTAAGCTACATAGGGATGGAAAACGTGCTCGGTGATGTGATCCCACCGCGTAAACACACTCATACATAAATACGAACACACGTAATACTCACACAGATGTGATATTGTCGAGGGATACACGTCGTATTCCGTTTGGTATTTGCGAGGGTAGTTATTGCGCGGTTACACCAACCCCTCCTGACACTCATCTCTTTCCTAAATGCATTTGCACTTTGTCCTGACGATCCTGACATTTTCAATCTAACATTCGTTATTTCAATAATATACAAAATATTATCTAAAATATTTTTTAATCTTTTATCAATTGCTTATAATTTTATTAAATACAAAAAAAGAAATAAATTAATTAATTAATTAAATTGAATATAAAATGTATAATTAAATTTCATATATAAATCAATTATTATATTAAATAAAAAATTACATTTGGTGAGGATGAAACTAATTTTCGTTTCTAATCTATTATCAACAAAGTATAATTTTGTTAATTACAAAAAACTAAATAAAATTAAATATAAAATCAATAATAAAATCTAATATATCAATAAATAATTATATTAAATAAAAAGAATTAAATTTGGACAAAGATAAAACTCATTTTTGTTTCTAATCTATTATCGACAAAGTATAATTTTGTTAATTACAAAAAACTAAATAAAATTAAATATAAAATCAATAATAAAATCTAATATATACATATATAAATAAATAATTATATTAAATAAAAAGAATAAAATTTGAATAAAGATGAAACTAATTTTCATTTTGGAAAGGTCAAAGTTCAGACAAGTGACAAAGCAAAATGATTGTGAAAATGATCAAGGAATATCGAAAGAAGGAGAAAGAGAGAAAGAGAATGAGTGAGGGAGAGTGAATGAGGCTGAGAGAAACATTTGGACAAAGAGGCGTGTACTAACGTAGCTTTTCCCTAGGGTTCGAGTATGAGAGCGCGAAGATATACCCCTGGGATTACAGGGATTACACGGAGATTGAATCATTTCCCACCCACTCCCGTGGCGATGCCTAAACGTGTCTCCGCCAAGCTGTCCCTTAATCATCGTGTCTTTAGCAGAGGTCGTTATCGCGTTTCCGATTCGAAATTATCCTTCGAAATTCGATGTACCGTTTACTAAAAGAGAGAGAAAGAGAGAGAGAGAGAGAGAGAGAGAAAGACAAATCCTTTTAAATTGATCAATCCTTCCAATACAAAATTAAACTTTTACATTTAGTTTGAACAACCCCAAATTTAAGCTAAGAAAATATTTCATTGAAAAATATTTCAACAAACTACTTTTGTATAAATTATGAAAATATTTTCAACATTTATAAACAAGAAATAGTTAAGAAACTTTATAAAACAGAATTTTATCTATTAATAAAATGATAATATATCATAATCCTACAAAAAATCTCATTCAAAATTATTAACAGAATGCAACATCTAAGAAAAGAAAAAAAAGAAAAAAAGGACTAGAATTTTGTGTATTAAGTTAAAGCAAAGTTTAGTCGTAAATAATCGAGTCAATTATGCGAAAGTCACGTAATGAAAGTGCGATGTCGTACAAAACCAGCTAAAAACAAACTCCGAAAGATTCGTTGGCAACCCCCTAATCAAGTCCCGTTTAATAAAAGCAGGGTGGTCGGTTGTGCACCCTCGAGGTGGAAGCGAGCCCTGCTAATCTGACTTTGATTAAACTTTTAGCGACACCTAAAAGGGTGCTACCCGATAGATAGATACGCTTTTAGGTACCTATATATGTATGCTTTCGGGATAACTAAACGTGTAAGTCGATTTTTATTACAGTCCTGCGCATACATTATATTATCTAACACGACACGCTTGATAATAGAATTATCGACGCCTTCGGATTAGGCTAATAAAACATTTCGAAAGCTTGAAAAATTTGTTTCCTATTTAAAATAGAAAAAATACAAAAGAAACAGTGAGGGAGTAAACGAAGGGGAGGCTAAATCAAAAATATTATTTTTCAGCGTTAAATATTGCAGAAAAAAATATATAAAAAAAAGTAATAATAATTTGAATTTTTCGCGTTGCTAAATATATATATATTTTGTTAAAAAATTGATTATTTTAAATTAATAGACTTACCAAGTGTTTAAAATATACGATATTGTATATATCTCCTGCAGCACTGTCCTCTCGTGAATCCAGCGTAGTATAATGGTCTTCCGGATAATGTATATTATGTTGGTAACTGGATAGCGCTGTACTAATGTTCTCATCGGTAAGGTAGATTACTGTGATATTTAATATGCGATCCGTATTTACCTGTAATAAATTAAGAAGATAAGAAAAACTACTAATAAAATGATAAATAAATGTAAATATACAATTTTTTTTAAATTGCATAGTTTTATAAATAAAAGATTTCTCAAAACTGTTTTATCGACAAGCAATAACGTTGTTTCTAATTTTTACATATTGATTAAAAGCCATAAAAAAGTTTACAGATATGCAATCAATGCATTTAAAAAAAACTATATTATTTTTAATGTAATTAATATTTACATATATATGATATACAAAATTTATTTTTATAAATATTTTAATAAAACAAAAGATTATTTTTTTAAAATTACATTAAAAATAACATGGAAGATCCTATCTATGAAAACCGGTAATACAAGATATTAAAAAATTACAATGTTTATTATATGAAGTAAACTATATTAATTACAATTAATAACTATTATGAAATATTATAGACTACAGTCCTTAATAATTAAAAAAAAAAATGAAATAAAATAAAATGATTAAACATTTAAATTACTTCTGAGAAGATACGATGCAAACACTGTGAAAGTCCTGCTCGAACTGACTCCTTAGAAGAGGACGATCAAGTCGATACCGTTTGTTGTTTACGTTTGCAATATCATTAAATAAGTCCACCGTTATAAATCAATACAGTATCTCCACAATTGTATTGAACGTCATAATGTCATAATTTATTTTTTAATGTGTACGTATTTATACACTATCAACACGCACACATTTACATTAGTTCTCTACATGCGGCAATATATTGAAATTTGTCCAATATTCTCATTTTAATTTGTATATTTATGTATATATACATATATATTTATATATGTATATGTATATATATATTCTTAATTATAAACATATTAAAATACTTAATATACGTTAAATTTTACTTACATCTATTACTTTGATTATTATAAGTATAACAATTTTTTTACCATCTAACTTATTCAAAACTTTCTTAAATGGTGTATATATATATACATATACATATACATATATACATACACACCGTTATACATACATATATACGTGTGTGTATATATAGATATATACCGCTTTTATTGTATAAATATATGATACAATTGATAAGAGATGTTTAAAAAAGAAAATATAAAGAAAGAATTATTAATGTTTCCTACGTTTATCGCGTTCATCACGACGTTGATCTCTGTCTTCTTTACGTTTAGTTGTACTAGTTGAACTTGTAGCGTGCTTAGCTTGTTTCAAGAATTGATCCAAACCGAATGGATCTTCTTCATCTTTCTCAAATTGTACAGGTCCAGATCGTGTCGTTGATCTATCAGTACCACTAAATTCTTTATCTGGTACGAACCTACAAAAACACAAATATAATCAATCAAATGTATCTAAATAAAAAAAAAAAAATACAATAAACAAACCTATTCGTTTTAACGAGTTTTTCCAAATCATCTCCATAGTTATCCTTATCGATATTTTTGCTTGGTCGATAGATGTGGGAAGCAATAGAGTTAGCATCTTTCCATGGTTTATCGTAAACGTTGTACTCGTCGTCATGACCATAACCGCTGTCCATTCCTTTACTGGTATTAAACAAGCGCTGATCAAATTGTGCTTCTCCGGAAGTAGGAATGCTCTTTGCTGGAAGTCCAAGTGCAATTTGTTCACTAATATCACGTTCACGTTCTCGTTGTAAGCGAGATCTCTTGTCTGGTGCAGCACGTGCTAGATTTCTATCTCTTGCACGATCCTTGTGTCTTTCTTGTCTTAACTGATCTCTTTCGCGTGATTCTTCTGCCTTATCTGTAATAAAAAAAAAAAACATTAATATGTTTCTTATATAATAATTATATTTTACAATAATAATAACAAACAAACCTAATGCTGCACTGGATTTTAATCCTGCACGTTCTTCTCTGGCTTTCTGAGCAAGTTGTCTCAAATGATCCTCCTTCTTCTCTTTTTCCTTCTGCGCTAACTTTTTCTCCAATTGAGCTCTCATCTCAACAGCTTCTCTAGCTTTCCTATCGGCAATATACAAAGCTTCTGCTAATTTAGCAAAATTTTCATTTAAATGAACTTGTTGTAACCCACGACCATCTGCAGCTAGACGTTTATCAAGGGGAATCGTATAACCCTACCATAAGATATTAATGATATGTTTAATAATAATTAAAACACTCAATATCTCATGAAATAACTCAATACCTTAGCATTTTTCCAATTACTGATGCAAGGTGGTATTTTCCATTCTTTCTGTTCCTTTACTGTTACTTTTCTTGTCGGAGAATGCATAACCGGTGCTGGTGGAGAAGGTGGACCACGTGGAATCTTTTTATTAATTCTACATAAAAAAAAAAAATATGTACAATTAGTAATATAATAAAAATATAATTTAGAGATAATTACTCTTACTTGAATTTTGGTGGTTCCAATGGATCAATCTGAGCTTCTACCATTCTAATAACTCTTTGCTTGGCACCCGAATTAAAAGATTGTCCTTGCTGCGAAGGAGTGTAACGAATATATTGAGCTGGTGCTTGTTTTTCTGCACACCTGACAGGCATAGCAGCAGCTATTTTAGATCTAGTAATTTTTTCTAAAGCTTTCTTCGTTTTCTCAGTAATTTCATCGATTTCATCATCAGCTGGACGTTGTAAGGAAGGATCCTCTTCATTTGTTATTTCAGATGGTAACAAATCACTGAGTTTGCTATAAACTATTTTATCTTTAGAATGACCCTGTCGAGCTATTACATCGTATTTAACTTTTCCTTCTGCATCAAGTTGAACTGCTAATGCATTGCTTGTCGTTTCTTTTCCTTTCATTCCCATTCCCAATGGATATTGAGCGACATGAATTTCTGGAAAGGAACCTCCATCTCCAAAATCCTATAATAGTTACATAAGAGATTTAGTTAACGTAAACTGTATAAATACCATGTTTTGTTTAAAAATAATAAATAATAATAATAAATGAACCTCTCCATTCCGTGGAACCCATCCTTTTCTTTGACCATAGGGTGGTGCTGTAATAACAGCCTTAACCAAAGCAGAGACTGGACGTTGACGTAATTTTTGTTCACGAGCTTCATCCTCTCTATCCCAAACAACTTGATTGGGTACAGGTAATAAACTGTAATAAAAAATTTACTTATTAATTATTCTTAAATAAATATTTTCATTAATTAGTTTTTCTGTGTTATAACCTATAGAGGTTAGAAATCACAATTTTAAATAATTCAAGTGTCTATTGTTCTATAATGTAGAAAATTAATATAAAATCAATATATAATATATTATTAATTATAATTATATAAAAATTTACCTTGTTAAAGACATTTTTTAAATTAATTACCAAGAAACAATGTAAAATAATTCTGACAATAATGTAACCACAGTCAATCACGTATTCAGTTATGGCGCTATCAGCGCCAATGTGACAAAAACTGAAACTAATGAATTAATGTCTCGTGAAAACAAAGACAATTTATAATAAATATTAAATAATAAATAATATTAATAAATGTTGTTAAATTATTATTAAGAATGTTAAATTATGTATAAATTTTGTTAACAAATTAAATTTATCTAAAGAACGAGAGACATGTTTATTTCAAATTTCGTGCAAATTTCATGGCGCCAAAAAAAGAATTTTCAAATTCGTATCGTAGATAAAAATAATAAAATCTTTCTCTTAATCTCTTAAAGGGATAAAATTGTAATAAATTGATTGTTCCATTAGTACATAATTTATTTGTCAACACGTATTTTCCATAAATATATCATATATCAATATTCATTATATATATATATATTCTGTATTTTTTGTTTTATATACTTTTTTTTTGCCTGCATATAATAATATACTCTTACAGTACACTATTTAAATGTATGAGAGTGTGTGTATATATATATAATCTCCATATACTTTTCAATATAGTATTTTTTTGTACCAATTTGAGTTGCATTTATGAACTCACAATGCGCTTTTTCGTAACATACCTTCTCTATATATATATCATATATGTATATATTTTAATGTAATTTATTTTTGCAGATTGTCTACATTTCACAGATTTTTGTTTATTTTTATAGAAATATTACAAACTGCATATCGAGGTCTTATGTGTTTGAACAAATAAATTAATTAATATTAAAAAAAAAAAATTACTCATTAAAATAAATCCATCGTTGATATGTACGGAGATGTGTTTCTCAAAGTTTATTTCTTATTATTTCCATATTAAACAATACATTTTTTGTACTGTACAGATCGACAATGTTAAAAGAAATGTAATAAATGATTGATTTATTTTTTAAATGGAACAAGATAATCTGCAAAAATAAATGTACTAACTATAGACATGTATAAGCAACCCAACCGATGATCGTGTGTCATGAACATTATATGTATATAACAAATATTACATAATACATTACCTAAAATTGTTGCTAAAAAATAATGAGACATGATTTAAAAAATTTGAAACTAACAAATAAATTATTATCCTTTTCAAACATAACAATTCTGATTCATAAGCGCATATAATCATCATTCCTATTGAGATCTTTTTGTTAAAACGTATTATTAGTATTTTATATGTTTCACTTGCAATACTATTAAATAAATGTATATATATAATTGGCTAATATCCCTTTCGTTACTAGCGACCCATATACAGGACATTCATGCAAAGGCCTCGTATGAACGACCGACCGACCCATATAGGGATCGTATACCACATACGATACGTATGTACGAGTAAATTTATTTGGAACGAAAGAGATAAGACATTTTTTTATTTTTTGTAAGTACATAATATGTATACCACTAAATATATATATCTAAATACGTATTTACGTTTATTTCAAATAATATATCTACGACTCTCGACCAGCAAGAGTGAGTTCGTTTTTTTTTTTGCGTGTGTGTGTCACGGTTTCTTTTTTTATTTGTAACTATTTCATCTAAATCTTCTTTTTTTTCTTTTTTTTTGCTTTCTCTCGAATAGATTTTTAAGAACAATATACGTGTGTAAATATGCAACAGCAGTTCCTGGCATTTATTTATTTTATTTGATTTTTTTTTTAATTTTCACCAAAGAGGATCAAACACAGTCGCTTTTTTTATTATTATTATTATTAATTTGTTATAATTTTTGATTTTAATTTTTTACGTTTTTTTTTTTTATTTATTTTTTTGTTTTTATTTTAATCGTCTTTTCTTTTTTTCCATTTTTCTTTTCGTATGACATTAGACTAATGAAAAGGGAAGAAAGGCAGTGCAAGCGTTGAATACTACGGTAATTACCGCGAAGTCAACTTCGAGTTTAATTACTTCACACACTCGTGAAAGAAAGTATTTGTTTTATCTTTTTTTTTTTTTTTTTTTTTTTTTTTGCAGGGAGAGTTTTCTTCTTTTCTTCTTTTCTGCCAGCAGAGATAAATCACGTATAAAGCGTAAATACATCATCGTTATCAAGTTTATTTGTATCTTTTTTTTTCGTATGTATGCATTAATTTCAAATGAGAATTTCAAATATATCTCGACATTTAATTGATAAAAATAAATTATAAAAATCAATTGGCTTTTTATCTTGTAGCATTAAAAAAACAATAATAAAAAAATATCAGCGCTATAAATGAGCGGGGTAGTAACGAGATTGCAAAAAAAAAAAAAGAAATCTATTTGTGATCCAAAAGTAGAGAAAAAATTAAATAAAAAATTATTTAACATAAGATTAGTCTGTTAGCGTTTGATTTCGTTGAATACAACGATCCGTTTACATATACAACATTCATTATATATATATATATATATATATATATATATATATATATAAATGACGATTGACATATGCGACTTGGTTTAATCCTAATTATGATCTAACAGTACAACACTGCCTAATTTTAATACTATTTATCAATCACAGCAACATATAACTTGTTAACTTTTTTTATGTATGTGTGTATGTATATATGTATGTATTTGTGTACCTATATTATAGCCAAAGTTACATATTCAACATATAAACATTATTTTGTCATGATTTTTGACATTTTGTTTAATTTTCGATATAGACAATATTCCATTTGATAATATTACATAGTTTTACGTTTGCAGCATTGTGTTTATCGTGTATGTTTTTTTTTTTTTATTTAATTATTATACTGTTTCATGTTTCTTTTTTTTTCATTTTTTTTTTTTTTTTTTTTTTTATATATATATATCAACCACTAATCATACAATTAGGATTTGTGCGTAGCACAATAAGCAATCACATTCACAGTAAGCTACGTTTACCTATTTTTTATTATTATTATTATTATTATTATTTTTTTTTTTCGTTTTCTTTAAAACTATTCTAAGAAAGCGAACTTTTTCATCTTACTTTCAACATTAACTTACATTTATTATTAGTAATTATTTTAATATCGTTTTGTCAAATTCAAGGTAGAGGTTTTTTTTTTCTTTCTTGTTTTCTTCGAATGCAATGATCGAAAGGATAATTTTATAAAAATCTTATAAAATTATCCTTCTTCCTGATTATTTATTTATATTTATATTTATATTATTATATTAATATACTTAACATTGATATTATTATTATTATTATTATTATTATTATTATTATTATTATTTAGTAGGTATTGTTAATTTGTGAGGTACATCTTAAATTAAATTCAATATATAATTACTTAAACACATTTCAAACTGAAACATAATTATCGTACGAATTTTTCAAAGTATCTTTTAAAAAATGAATATTGCTAATTTTTATTATTTAATTATAATTATCACACGTGTCAGCATTGTTTAAGCTTTGCAATTATCTCATCTGTTTAAATATTATTTTTTTTCTTTTTAAATAAATAAATATATATATATATACTTTATAAATTTACACAAATACAAATATTCATCCATCAATGAACCAGAACAAAAAAAAAAAGAAAAATTTTGCGCAATATCAACAAAAAAAATATGAATAATCCTATATTAATCCTTTCGTTATAAACGACCCATATACGGGTTGTCAATAATAAAGGCCCCTTATGAACGACCCACCGACCCACCGACCCACCGACCCATATAGGAGTCATATACCATACATCAATAAGCATGTACGAAGGAATTTATACAGAAAGATAATATTTAACGAAAAAATTGAAGATAAAATACTGGTATATAGAAATTGTATCTTATTTAAAACGTTTCAATTCTACGATTAAAATACAATTAAATATAATATATATATATATTTATATATGTATATATAAGTATATATGTAATTCTATTTAACATTGACTTCACAGGAGTAATTACGCATTTTTTTTTTTATAATCGTATTCATTGAGAAGAAGAATATTATCTCTTCTTAATAGAAATACCTGTACTTTTGTGCGCACCATTTTTTTTCATTTCACATTCTTTAAACTTAATTTCATTTTTTTTTTTTCATAATACATAAACTTATATGTGATCGTGATAATTATCATTTAATTATATGATAACACAAAAACATTGTGTGCAAAAAAAACGTAACAGTTACAGCGAGAGATATTTTCTAAAAAGATATAATATTTTGAAAGAAAAATAGACAAAAAAAAGTATTGTAAAAATATTAAATTCATCTGCAATAATTTGAGTGCATTTTCCTGCCCAAAAATTGTTTTTATTCGACTTATGTGAACTAGATCTATTATTAGATTACTATATTTTATTCACAGCTGTAGCTTGTTTTTATTTTTTAATCTTTTCTTCTTTTCTTTTCTTTTCTTTTTTTTCCTTTTCCTTTTAAACATTATTATTGACTACAGGCATTGACTTATGTATCTTGTGGAGTAGAAAAATTTGTTCTTTATCCCTTTTTTTTTTTATTTGTCTTTTTTTTTTTCTTTTTTTTTTTTCTTTTTCCCAAAATCATTTCAATCATATTTTTCTAAGAGATTTTTCATGAAATATAATATCGTTTAATTTGAATATTATTATTTATTATGATTTATATCCTTTCTTTAGTATTCTTCCTTTTTTCTTTTTCTTTTTCTTTTTTTCTTTTTTGCAAAAATATACTATTGTTTTAATTAAAATATGCGATAAGGTGTAATTTTTGTTCTTAATAATTTGCCTTGTGATTTATTACAACGCTTTTGATTAAATTATTTCTTTCGTATTTATCTTTGACCAAAATTTGTTTCTATTCTTTCGGTATCTCTTGCATTAATGGTTGTTCTTGTTTTTTTTTTTTTTTTTTTTTTTTATATATGTCACTAAAATTGTTTTATTTCTTTCAAGGCATTACGTAAAAAAATATATGGAGTTTGATTAAAAAAATGATTGAAAAAAAAAAAAGCAAATTTTTTCGTGCATCATCTATTTTGATTGGATAATATAAATAAAAAAAAAAAAAAAGAAAAATAGAATTTTACTCTTTTTTTTTTTTTTTTTTAATATATATAAATAATCTACTTCTTTTTTTCATCAACGTATTTCATTATAGTATTCGTAGTAACATTTATCGTAATATTGTCATATAATAATTATTATTATTATTATTTTTTTTTTAGATATTATCTAATTAAATATATCCTTAAAAATTATCCAATATGTATTTTATTATTTTATTTATTTCTTATTTACTCTATACCATATATTTATGAATATAATAAAAAAAAAAATAAACAAAAATTGAAATTTTCTAATAAATTATAGTTTATAAGAAAAATGTTTGTTAAATAATAAATTACACGATTTATAATATAAAGCAAATAACATTTCTAATGTTTAAACTTAATCCACACAAAAGTATGGAGAAAACATTTTGATTTAATTTCATGTCAGATTAGAAAAAAAGCTTTCCTATTTTTGTAAGTTTTATATATTTTTTTTTCTTCTTCTTCTATAATTAACAACAAGCGTTATATTTGTCCGATGCAAGTAGAGAATGCATTTATACTAATAGTTATAACGAATATATTTTATTATTATTATTAATATTATTATAATTATTATCATTATATTATTATTAATACTATTATAGCAATAATAATAATAATGACTACTTGCTGATCACATGCAAATCTTATTATATTTAATATTATTTATTAGCAATCTTAAATGTTAATTTATTGTCCATTTGAGAACATTCCTAAAATTATTTATTGTCTGTTCACACAGTATTGTCGGTTATTATTATTATTATTATTATTATTATTATTATTATAATTATTATTATTATTTTTTTTTCTTAATTTAATATTAAACGTTGTCTGGATACTAAGGAGCATCATTATTGTCAAATATTTTATTTGTTATTGTCAACCAATTCCTCATTGTTCAAATTAGCATTGAATAAAAAATATTATTCAAAAAGAAGCTTTAATTTTACTTGAAAAATTTCAATCTAATAACATTGTTTCAAAGATTGTAAAAAATTTTCTTTAAATTAAACAATAAAATTAAAAATAATATATATATATATATAAATATTAGCTAAAAAATAACAAATGTTCTATAGCAACCAACAATACTATTTTTCATATTCTTCTTTTTATTATTTTATTTTATTTTTTTTTTTTAAATATATACTTAGAAAAAATCTAGGTTTAATTTATGCCCTAAATTTATAACAAACAATATAATATTATTATAAAGTATATTCGTTTTAAAAACTATTAGTTTCTTTATGGTGCAGATCAAAAAAGTGCTTGGTGCAAATTATTGTCCCTAGAATTCAGTCAACATTATTCTTATTATTTATCATTCTATACTAAACAATTGCATTTAAATATTTATATACACGATTTTAAAAGCCGTTCAATTATATATCTATATATATATATGTATATTTTTTTTTTATTCTCCTAATTTTTATCGACTAATATTTTATTATCTCTTCACAAGAATATATTAAATTGTTGTGTTATACACAACATTATAGAAACATGTATATATTATTATTATTATTATTATTATTATTATTATTAATAATAATATTAATATCTCATACATACGATGATGACTTTAACGATTAGCAAGGAAACTTTGCAATTAAATTTATAGCAAATATTTATTTTATTATTTTAAAAAAAAATTTATCTTTACTTTAAACGATCGTAAAAAAAAAATGTTTTTTTTTTTACTATTGTATATTTAAAAAAAAAATAAATAAATAAATTTCATTAGCAAATTTAAAATGCGATGCAAATTTTTCGATGTTGTGTGAATATTTGTTATATATAATAATAATAATAATAATAATTTTGTTAATTATTTATTATTACGAAACTATTATATATTTGTCTATGCGTTCAAATAAAATCCCATCTTTAGTGTATTTCTAGAATTTTTCAATGAATTCATAAAAAATATCAAAGATCTTCTTTCTGATCATTTATAAATCTAATATTAATTATATTTTTGCATATTTAATATTTATAAATATCTATGAGATCACGTACACGTAATATTTTCTTTAAACACACATTCCTCCTAAATATATCTCATATTCACACCAAACATTCGTTCGATTAAATCTTAAATTCATTAAACTGCTTCTCTTCTTTTTCATTTATTTATTTTTTTTTTTTTTTTTTTTTTTGTAATTACTATGCTGCATTTTATGCAATTTTTTTTTCTCTTACTATCGATACTCTACTTGCATTGTGTTATCTATTAAAAATATTTTTCTTTTTTTTTTTTTTTTATAAAAGTACAGTTTTTTCCCCCCTTTTTCTTTTTCTTGTATTAATGTGCAACAACACATGAATAGTAATTATCAATAATTAATCAATTTTTTCTTTTTCCCCCCCAATCTTTTAAGAGTTCATCAATTTTTTCATTGGCAATGTTTTAACACAAAAAAAAACAAAATTAAAATAAATTTTAAAAAAATTTTTAAAGAAAACTGCACATGCTCACGAACAAACATACATGCATGCTAATACACGAATCCACTTACACACACACACACACACACCACGTTTAGACACATTATAAAGGATTATTAATTTCGACCACTTGGTGGTCTCCTATACGCGGGGGCACGTTAGAAGTTGGTGGTAGCGATAGAAAATGTCTTTTTTCTTTTTTCTTTTCTTTTCTTTTCTTTTCTTTTCTTTTCTTTTTTTATGCACATTAGATGCGCGAATAATATATTATTATATTTTTGTCTTCATTTGAAATCTTACTAAATTGAAATATTTCAATCTCTCGATTACCAAAAGTACAACACATCCTTGTTATACTCGTTGATTTTCTTTTTTTACTTTTTTTTTATTTTTATTTTTCTTCTAAAAAAATGGCAACTCTCGTTATCTGAACTTCAACTTTTATGGGAGGAGGAGGAATCATCATAATCATCATCATCATCATCATCATCATCATTGTCATTCACATTCATTCAAATAAGCTTTATAGATTTTCACTATACAATAAAAATCTATTTTAATGACTACTATGTTTCCGATTATTTCATTTATTTTATTTATTTATTTTTTTTAATTCAATACTTCAACTTTCCCCATTTTTTTTTTTTTTAATTCTCATTTCGATGAACACTCCTCAATTCAAAATCATAATTTTACTAACATCACCACATCTTTTATTATAAATAAGATTTTGAATTATAATCAGAGTTATTAATTAGCAACCCTAATTTCTATTTTCTCGATAATATCTTTTTATCGATATCCCCTTAAATTATGGACAAATGTATCGTATAACAATTTTCAAAACGTCTGTAAAAAATTGGATACACTGTAATCCCAGAAAGAGACAAATCTACAAATGACCCGAACGAGAGAGTTTTTTTTTTTCTATTTTTAAAAACGAACCTTTCCATAATTTCATTTTTTCAATATCGTTTAAAGTGGGATATATCATCTTGTATAAGAAAGAAGCTCGAGAAAACGATTGTCAGATAGTTTTACAATGCTTCAAAACACAAATAAGCATTCTAACAATTTCGACGACATGTAAAATACATAATATTCATTTTTTAATTCTGTAATCTCTTTTTTTTTCTTACGAATTTTTTTCCCCTCCAATGCAAAAATTATCTTTTTCTTATTTTTATTTTTCATTCAATTTAATTCCCTACGTAGAATTAATTAACGTTAAAATATTATTAGACAATTTGTATTTTAATTACACATTATAATGTTACAATGTGTTTAAAATTGTCACCAAATATATTTCTTTAGAAATTCAATCTAAAGGGTGGAATTTATTTGATTTATTTATTACCACGATTATTATTGTCACGTTATTTGGCATCTTTGTTACTTCCTGAATATATCTTTCTCATATTTTTGTGTTTATTTCAGAGTACTAAGAATCATTGTACAAAAGAGAATTCAACCCTTTGAATGATACATTAATATCATCTGAAAGAGATGAAAACTCTTCTCATTATGACTCTTCCTTATCAGAATATTTAGCCATTTCATTGCGAATCCATGGAACGTATTTCGGTACATAGGCGTAGACGCCTGGTAATTTTGGTTGAGCACACTTTATACCCCAACTTACTATACCACCAACAAACCATTTCTCTTTGTCATCTTTGTCTTGACATAATAGAGGCCCTCCAGAATCGCCCTTTAATCAAATTTTCATGATAATCCTTACATTGATGATAAAGTTACAAAATTTATTATATGTTGCAGTATAATATAATATATACTATACTATATAATACTGTATACACAACAAATTTCAATCCACTAATTATTAATGTATTATAATATAATACATGTGTAATAATATTATAAAGAAAAGACAACACAATATTTTCAATGTACTCGTTTCAAAGTTCCTTTCCAAATAAAAATAACAAATAATTTATTATAAAAATATAATTATAGATTTACCTGACAAGCATCCTTTCCACCATCAGGATAACCAGCACAAATCATACCCTCGGTTACATTCAATTCTTTATAAGCCAACCACATGTTACAAACCTGTCTACTCAAAACAGGAACTTGTACCTCGTTAACAGCTGGTTCATATTCAGCATCTATAATTAATCGTCTTATCATTCTATATGAATGTAATTATTAAATAAACATTTATTTTCTTTATTTCAATTGACCAAACAATTCGATTTTATTTACTCGATTACATTTCAACGAGAAAACACTTTGCATTTTAACTCCCCACAATCGAATCACTTTTTTTCTATAAGTTTATTTGTTAAAGGATTTACCTTGAGTGTCGTTCTTCTTACCCCAACCAATAACTGTGCACAGGGTTGCTGGGGGAAGATTGGTTGTAGCAGTGGGTAGACACACTGGTCTCAAATGTTCATGAAATTGAACACGTTTCTCTAACTGTTTATTTGATATCAATATTAGAATATTATTGGAATTTTTGTTAATTAAAATTTATATTATATTCATGGGGGGTGAAAATGTAAATTTCAAAAAATACCTGACACAATGCAACATCGTTATCATGAACGATACCCAAACTGTAATCAGGATGACGAATCACTCTCTTGATCTTTAATTTTTGTCCAAGATAAGTATGACTGTGTCTTCTAGTAATACCTAATTGAATTGTCCAACCAGAAACATCCGAAAGACTAAAAATATTTTATTTTTTGGTTGTTTTACACGTTTCATTTTATTGTTGCAAATGAATGATCAAATTAAACGTGACATTTATTTTTTTTTTTAATAACAAATTTGCTTACTTTCCAACGCAATGAGATGCTGTTAAAACCCATTGATCAGAAATGAGTACACCGGCACAGTAAAAAATTTGTTCTGGGCCACCCAATAGGGCTGCTAAGAAGGGCCAATCACCCGGAGAGGATTCAACACCACCGACTATTCTAGTTTTAACGTTTGAATTACCGTAAAGTGGAAATCTTCTGCCGCAAGCTGCAATTTATTCGTGAAAAAAAAAAAAAAAATGAAAAAAAAAATAAGGAAAATGAGATGATTTGATTTTTTTTTTTTTTTTGTATAGAAAAATAAAAATTTGTGTTGTCAAAATTCACCATATTCCGAACAAGTGAGTTCTACCGTTGGATAATCCTCGTCCTCTTTAATGCATGCTTGAAATTTTTTCAATAAACTTCGCTTTGGTGTTAATCTCTGATATTGATTTGATTCATTGTAGGTTTGAATCATGATCATGTTGCTATCTTTCGTAGAAAAATTGGATGAAAGTACTACGCTAAAAATGAAAAACAAAAAATATCGAACTGTCAAGATTAATCATTTACGTGTCATCGAATTAATTTAAATCAAAATTCAATCGTACAACCATTTTATTCATCTACTGAGAATAAATACAAATAATTTATTCTATGGACAATTTTTAATTTGTTTCAAATGATCATATAACCATAAAAAATCAAATAATTGAAAAAAAAAAGTTGATGATAAAAGGTCGATAAGTCTTACGTGTATCCTAAAAGGGAACAAATAGCTTGGGCGGTGACATGTTCCTTTGGTGGTATACATGCTGGCATAAATTTGCCCATTTCTGCGTGGTAAACTTCCACAAGTCCTTCTCCTATATCGCCATTTCTTTTTTTCAATTTCACTAAACAAAAATTAAATTATATCAATTTTATTACGATTTTCAATCAAAAGAAAAACAATTCATTTCAGAACATAGAAATAAAGCAAACAAATTACTATTGACAATTTTACCTAGGTCGCCATTTTGTCGGCACAATATTTATTAATTAAATATATTAAATAAAATATATATATATAATAATTTTTAATATAAAATTTAATTTAACTATTTTTTATTTATTTTTTATTTTAATAAAATAATTTATATTAATATAAATATATTAAATATATACATATATATGTATATTTATTTTTTAACATTTAAAGATCTCTTAAAACATTTCTTATCCTTTTTATCTTTCATTTTTTTTGTTTCAATCGTAAAATAAAAATAAATAAAAAAGTAAAATATATTATTTTACCGCAATAACGTTCGTCCTGTCCCCATGGACAATCCATGACACCGTCACAAATGTGACTAGCTTCCATGCACCTTCTTTCCCCGCAATGTATAGTTGCCTTTGATTGATTATTCTTCGACTGTCCAAATTTCTTTTTTTCAATTTTACTATGGGTGTTATTAAACTTTGACAATGAGGACATGGAACCGCAATCACCGCAACCGATCTCGTCGGTGAGATCGGCACAATCCAGATGACCGTCGCATCGCCAATCAACCGGTATGCATCGGTTACGGTCACATTGAAAACCACTGGTACATACTATACACAAACAAACAAACAAATAAACAAACAATGGAAAGAACAAAAACAACGAGGAGAAAAAATATTGAAAAAAAAAAAAAATCTACAGAAAAAGACGTAGAAGCTAAAGTAAAATTAAGCTGGTAAAAGTGTGGGTTTAAAACTCTGTAAAAAAAAGAAAATAAATAAAAAAAATAAAAAGAAATATTCAGCGGGAATTTCGTTTTTCCAAAAAATGTAAAAATAAAAAAAGAAAAAAAAACATCTGTAGTATTTATCGATTTTTAATCTCGACCACCACCCACCCACCGGGTTCGTATATAAAAAAGAAAAAAAAAAAACATTGCTCCGATCTTTCAAATTCCTCTAAACAATTTTTCATTCGTTTTACTCTTATCCTGTATCCTCGTCCTCTTTTTTCTTTTTTCTTTTTTTCTTTGCTTCATTTTTATTTTATCGCATTAAAAAATTATATTTATACGACATGTGAGAAGTAATTTGTCACTAGCAGCAGCAGACTTGTGTTTTCTAAAATCATAATCTACGTTTAAATCCAAATAATTGGTTGAAACGTCGTCGAGACACGATTTGCATGTTTCCCCGGAAAATGAGAGAGTGTGGGAGGGGGGGGGTTTGGAAAGGGAAGGAAAAGGGTAAAACAAAACCACCAACCAACTCTACACGTAACAGTGCTAACTGTTAACATTGTCTAGCGTATATAATCCACCATGGGATAGTTTAATATGAATTTAAAATCTGTCTTCTCTGGTGTGCTATTTTACTACCAGTAGTAACGTATAAATGTATATTTGCATGTGTGTGTGCGAAAGGAAACAACATATGTTTGCAAAAGCCATCATCGTGCTATTAACTCTCTCTCTCTCTCTCTCTCTCTCTCTCTCTCTCTCTCTCTCTCTCTCTCTTTATCTCTTGTATATTTATGTAAATATATATTTCTACAAACAAATGTGTATAAATATTTTTATAAATATACTTTGTGTGAAGGCATTTAAAAAAATTCGATATAGATTTTTTTAAATACTCCGCATTTAAATGTTTCATCCTGTATATTATATGTACGTTTATTCAAAAATACGTTTAGAAAAAAAATTAAAACCAAAAAAAAAAAAAAGAACAAAGTTATAATTCAGTACGCTTTGGAAAATTTAAAAGACAAAAAAAGAAGAACAAAAAAGTACAATATTTTATGAGGTATTTAAAATAGAATACATTTCTAGAAACTCCAAATTTAAATGTTTCATCCTGTATATTATATGTACGTTTATTCAAAAATACGTTTAGAAAAAAATTCAAACCAAAAAGAGAAAAATGTTGCAATTCAGTACGTCTTGGAAAATTTTAAAGACAAAAAAAGAAGAACAAAAAAAAAATACAATATTTTATGAGGTATTTAAAATGGAATACATTTCTAGAAATTCCAATTAAAATATTCCATTTTATATAATATATTTATTTATATAATATATTTTTAATTATAATATATATATAATAATTATTATATTATCTTATATATATAATATATTTTGTAATATATTTTTTTTCCTCAAAAAGTCGTTGGTCATTCTCCTAAAAAAAAAAAAAAAAGAAAAAAAAAAAAAAAAAAAAGTAAATAAAAGTAAATAAATTAAGAATTTAGGTTTCTTTGTGAATTGAAAAAGGAAAGAAAGGTCGATCAAACCAGAGTGAAAAGTAAACGAACGGAAGAAGAGTAAAGGCAAGGATTAATTGCAGAAAGAGAGAGAGAGAGAGAGAGAGAGATAGAAATGACTGAAACTCTGAAACTCGATGATAGGCAAGCCTCCGATAGTAGTTGTGGCACACTTTAAAGCCTTAATTAAGCGTAGACGCAAATGACTCGGTTTATTGAGGCGAGTCGATCTAAAACACCGATCGGCCGATTATTCGACGTGAAAGACCATCATCCCCTAACTATTCTCGATCAATACCTTGCTACTCTCAATCCCGGCAATGTTTGCTTTTGCAATTGCGATTCGTACGAGGTACCACCACTAGAAAATTTTCATCTTAAGAATAAATACAAAAAAAATAAAAAATTAGAATTTTAAAAGATTTATCACAGGTTCATTTTTATCATCCCTTTTATCATTTCTATCTTAATTCGTAAAGTAATAAATTTATTACAAGATAAATAAAAAAAATATATGTGTGCATATCACACAAGTTAGAAGTGAAACCTTCAAATAAACAAGTTTCGAGGATAATTTATAATATAATATTATTATAATATTATTTATACTTTTAATTTATAATTATATTTATTTAATTATTAATTTAATTATAAAAATGCGCGCCTGTTCGTATGCAACTCTTCAGACACACTTTAAAAATGTTGCTTGCGAGCGTCATCTACTGGAACGGAATTTTTGTGCAGTCAAAACTGTTTATACACGTATGTATGACGGGTTGCCTATCATTTGGGCAGAAATAAAAATTCCGTCCCGACAGATGACGCTCGCAAGCAACATTTTCAAAGTGTGTCTGGAGGGTTGCATTCATACTGGCGCGCATTTTTATAATAATTACAAAAAAAAAGTAAATAATAAAACACTTTAAAAAATGTTTATAAATAAAATATTTTTATAAATAAGAATAACCGCGTTTCATTTTGTCAAATCACACTCAGTCTAATGAAGTTTTCACATCTCACAAAAATAACGAATGAAATGAAGCACTGCACCTTATATAAACCTTTAATTATACTGACACGTGCACAGATTGCGTATAAATGGTGTTTTAGATTTTTCTTTATTTATTTAAAGATACGAAATAACTTCGAACGATTCAATATGTATGTAATATTGTAAAATGTATGCAAACAAATATTTGCATAAATAAGATTGATGTAAATAGAAAATATTATGATAGAGTACGATAACGTTTAACCCGTTATTAAATGTAAATTCTCTTTAGAGAAGGTTAGAGATTCTCAGTAAAATAATTACGAAACGTTACCGTTGTCTATTTATACGAAGGAAAGTGTAATCTCAGTGGGTATCGGTTTTGTCTGTGGCATAGAAGTATATGCACTCTATGGCAAAGCAATTTCGGTCCCTGCAAAAGCATTACCAAGTAGAATTCATTAAATAGTTACAAGCCGTGGTTTTAAGATGAAAACGTACTATAAACGTTATTGATCCTCGTTCGGCACACCTGTTGCATTAACTATGCGTACGAGTTTGGTCACGTTACCTTTTTTAATCCCCAAAGATAATTTTAACGAACTTTCTATTATTTTCTATTATTTATTACTCTAATATCAAGTTATCATTGTAATAATTATTAGATTTGAAAGTTCATGAAATTTTATCATCATTCGAAAAATGTTCATTAAGTTAATATGATTTTAATTACATTTAAATTACTATTTACATTACTACTAAATAATTGAAATAAAAAAACAACAAAAAAATGTAATTTACTATTCAAATGACATCAAATTCTAATTTAGAATATTTGTCAGTAAATTCTATGAACTTACTAAGAAATATTTTATTAATAATAAATAACATTTATATTAATTTTAATACCGTATAAAATATAATATTTGGAATTAATTTACGACAGATTATTAGAAAATGTTTAATATTTAATTTTTCTAAAAGATAATAATATAATCGTATAAATTTTATTGACGTTTGTTTTTTAATTGGAAAGAAAAGAAAAAAAGAAAAAAAATAAGAAGATAGTCACGTCATTTATAGTAATCTTAGAAATTTTATAGATGAAACTAATTGCCTTAAAGGATGCACCCATTCTGTTAAAAGCCCTCAAACTTGAGCCGTTATAATCTCGTAGACCGGATGACTGTACCGTCAAGATTATTTTAATCCTCCAACTCTTATCCCAACTCTTAATCGTGAATTCTCTCAAGCTCTTTTCTACCATTAATCTTATTGACGGTCGGAATAGGTTTAAATAAATATTTTAACCAATCGTAAATTTTCCGAAGAAGAAGAAGAAAACATCGGAGAAGGATATTATCAAATAAAAATACAAAAAATATCATATCGACCATACGAACAAATAAACAACTTTTTCCAATCCATTCGCAAAATAAATCGTCAATCAATTTTACTCCTATTTTCGATTTTTCCAAATTACATTGATTTTATATATACATATCTTTAAAAAGCTTACCTGGTTTCATAGCTTTCAAATCAGTTTCGATCACTTCGGAATGACCCACGCATAAATCCGGATTAGCATTTTCAGGAAAAAGATCGCAATCGAGATAATCCGGAAGTGTCAAGTCGAATACCTCGAAAAAGAATCCACATCGTCTTTTGGTTTCTGTAAAATAATAAAAAAATAAAAAACAAAAAATTGATTTCTAAAAAATCCAATATCACAAATTTTAAATAAAAGTTTAAACAATTGTATTACACAATTCGCGAAAGGAATCATTGCAATTAATGCGTTGAACGCCACATGAATTCTTATGGAAATCTTCGTCAGGCCACGTGGGACAAAATGAAAAGTGAACGTCAGGCACAGGTGCTTGACATGGCCTAAACTTAAAGTTCCGGTGTCAGTCACTTATGACTGACGTGACACTCAACGTGTTTATATATTTTATCATTCATAATCGTTAATTTTATAATTACATTGAAAATAATAAAAAAAAAAAAAAAAGAAAAATTCATTTTAAAGACAAATAATATTATAAAATGATACGTAAATCAATTTACCATTGCATAGACTGCGACAGGGTCGAACAACCTGACCACGGGGTCCACATTTGGGTACAAAGATGCTGCAGAGAAATAGGGCTGCCAATTCGTAACACCTAACGTCTACCACTGCGTTATATAATTGCAATTCCTGTTGGGCGTCTCGTTGACCAAAGTTACCCATGTAATTTGGGAAGACCGTAAAGTTGTAAGGGATCTGTAAAACGAATTTATATACGAACGATTCTATATAACAAAGATAGAGAAACACTGAAAGAGAAAGAGAAAAAGACAAAGTTTTGTAATTTACCAACGAACAAAGTTTACAAAGGGCAAATAATTGTTCTATGATCGTGAAACGTTCGTTGGTCGGTCGGTGAAATAAAAAAATATTTAACAAAGAAAAAAAAATACAAAGAAAAATAAAAAGAGGGAAAACAGAATAATAAAAAAAAAAAACCCTAAAGTAAAAATTAGTAAAAATATAATAATAACAAAAATAAATCGAATGAGGAGGGAAGGGAGATGGGAAATGACACTTATGGGTGGTGGTAGGATTTACGGGAATGTATGTAAAAATCCCGTTTCTAAAAGCAGTCGATTCTTTTTTCTTCTTCTTTTTTTTTTCTTTTTTTCTTTCTTTTCTTTTTTTTTTTTTTCGCAGAGTTCGCCGATTATTCGGCCGAGTTGCCCGTTCACGTAGCACAGGGATGACGCGAGAGTCGTTTTATGAATTTTTAATAGGAAAGCTTTTCGTGAAAGACCGAGAGAGAGAGAGAGAGAGAGAGAATTAAGCGAAAGGTGACACTTGAAAAAGGGTCGACTTAAAAAAAAAAAGGAAGGAATTAGAAGAAAAAAAAAAATAAAGTAATAGAAGGTAGATGCAAAAACGACACGAACAATTTATTCCAACGACGGAAATGTTAAATTATCGTCGAAGACGTCGTGAACACGCACACATATGTCTGAATATATATTTTAAGAAAAATTTAGTAAAAATCAAATGAGAAAGAGAGAGAGAGAATTCGAATGAACATAGAAAATGTTGAAAGGGTCAACAATTTATTTGAACGTGGAAAATGTGAAATTATCATCCAAACACACACACACACACACAAAAGCATATTCAAACAATCATTGTAAAAAAACCTTCAAAAGGATATCGCTCATATAGTAGATAAATCTTTAAAAAAAGGAACTGATCAAAATAATAAAATTGATAATTGAAATAAATTTCGGATTTTATAATAATTAACGTTTATCGACTTAATTTTTATGTAGAAATATTCTTAAAGCATATTTTTCTAATGGACTAATTAATTTCATATGTTTGTGTGTGTGTGTGTATGTAATATCTTTGCCACATAGTGAAACCCTGGAATCTCGCGAATGAATTCCGTCGGAAGACGTTGCTTGTACCAGCCGCGATCGATTAAAGAGGATGACTACGGGTTCCATTTAGAACACACCGACACACTGCCACTTTAAATTACGTTAGAGAGAAAAGGGATACTTTTCAATTACGTTTAGATTAACTTCTAATTACTCACGATGTTTCTCCACGTCTTAATTAATTCATTTAATGATGATTTTATTCAGAGTTAAAATAAAAACAAAACAAAACAAAAGGTTTGACGTAATCATTCGAAGAGAGAAGACTAAACAAAACAACAGAATAATTTCATATTGATAATAATAATCAAAAAGAAATAGAAGGTATGTTAATTGACCACTTTTGTCGCCCCCCCCCCCTCCTCGATCATTTGACAAATGTCAATTAATTTTCATTCACTACAGTGAAATCATTCGAGGAATTAGTTGTTGAAACATCTTATACATCTCTCTCTCTCTCTCTCTTCTTACTCGAAATTTTGATTATGCGAATACACGTCGTACCAGAATAACTATCTTTCATTATACAGAGTGAACTATTTTCATTGGATTACCTAAATATATGATTTATTTATTGTTCTGTAAAACAAAACTTTGTTAGAATTAAATTGAATAGTTATTATAATATAATTATTATTTTATTAATTAATTATAATAATTAATTATAATTATTATAATAGAATTTAATGTTAAGGAACACATGTTACAATTATAATAATAAACTAGATTTTATATAGTAATTTAAAAAAAAAAAAACTATATATACCTCTGGAAATCACGGATATTCTTCTAACGTAACACAACTTATTTATTTTCTGTTATTCGTGCAATTTTCATTGGTTGAAAATTTGTAAAATAATTTAGAAAAAAATTGAACGTGGTCTAAAATAATATCTAAAGATTAAATAATTGAAATGATTATCTCAATAAAAAGTTTCATTATAATAGAACAATATAAAGAAGGTAAATATTTATTTAAGTCTGTCTAATGAAACCTAGTTCATACTGTAGACAAAACACTAGCGGATTCTTAATTACCTTGTGATATTGACAAAAGCTGACTATCACTGGCAAACAGATACCAGGTGCAGGATTCTTCTCTTCTTCTTCTTCCTGTATCATTATACGCATAGGTTCAGTCACTGTAATTATACTCGTATACATCGTTCTGTTCTCGAATCTTATGGCAATTTCAGGATACGCTGTAAAATTTCCCAAAAAAAGAAAACGAATATTAAATCATCTTAGTATAAGTCAACAATTTTTAAAAACATGTAATTTTATCGAATGAAATAAACAAAAAAACAATTGTCATTTTTAAAATGATCCTGGAACATTATACCAATACAAAAATTCATCATCATGATCAATCATTTTTGTATAATCATGTATATGAAAATGCTTTACAGTATATTATAGTCTTTTATTAGAAACTTAAATCGTGACATAAGAATAACAGAGAATATTTTCTTGTATAAACAAACACCGTATGCAATCCTGTGTTTACTGTAAACATAATACTCCTATTTGAAATAGTCACGTAAGAGATGGAGGTGAAACAAAGAGAGAGAGAGAGAGAGAGAGAGAGAGAGAGAGAGGAGTATTATTGATCTTTTAGTACCACAAAGCAGATCATACGTTCTACATCGAAATTGCACGATCGATTCGACTAATCCTTGAAATTGCTTTCAAAAATCTCATAATGAAACCAAAAGCCTTGAAAACATCAGCAAAATTGACTAATATACTTTAATGATTGACTATATTGACTAAAAACTTCATTACTTCGTTGAATCTACGTAAAAAAAAAAGAAAAAGAAAAACTCTGATGTTGATCCATTGAACAATTTAGTCGAAATTTAGGTCATGTAAAACTTGAAATTGTATATTTAGTAATTACTAGATAATTAGTAAAACGATCTTATTAAATATCTCAATGTGAACGTGTATTATTTCTAATAAACAAAATGTATAAAAAAGAAAAAGAAATGTTATTATTTTTTAAGTACAATTTAAATCTTACTTTTATAATATGCATTAAATCCAGCAACAATGGCTAAAAGTGCAACAACGTTGGCCAATAATTGCACGTATCTGAATCTTCCTCTCGTTACGTAATGACGATTAGCCATGTCCTTGATTATCTAAAAAAAAAAATAAGAACAAAAATATACATACATATATATATAGAGAGAGAGAAAGAGAGAGAGAACACGTGTGATAAATTTCAATCATATTAAGTATAATAATATAAATCATGTGGTATACTCGAGACTATAGTTCGAACATTAAACTACCGTTAACAACGATTATGGTCACATTTACGAGATGGACATCGTTTTAACACTTCACAACTCAACCCCATTTTCCTGACCAATGATTCACAGTTTATCGTTCAAATACTTCAAGCTTCTGCTCGTGAAAATGTTAAATGCCTCACAATAGTGTCGAGTATTTAACCACGAACATTAACCAAGCCAACAGAGTGTTCACGTGAATCGCAATGTCAAGTTTTTATTTTCTGAATTGTACAGAGAGAGAGAGAAAGCTTGTTAAATGCTATAGACATTTGTTTTGTTTTCTTTTGAAAAAAAAAAAAGAAAACAACATTTCATTTTAAAATTCGTAATAATTAATTATTTTTTCTTAATGCATTCGTTGGCTGTATATTTAATAATAAATGTAAAGTTAAAATTGTCTACAACTTACCTTATGATGCAAAGACGTGCTGTTGCTACCATGAGTTCTAACGATAGTTTGTAAGCTCGCAGGTGTGCTAGTTGATTTAGTTATTGGCCTACCCGATGAATTGTCAGGTTCGTGAACCAAAGCTCTGTCTATAAATAATAATAATATGACGATTGTACATTGCAAATTATAATCAAAAAAAGGACAAAAAGAAAAAAGAAGAACTTTTACGATTACATTTAAATAAGATCTTAATTACCTGGCAATTTCCCATATTTATGTGGTAGCAAAGGTGCTTCCATAGTTTTGTTTGTGTAACTCGGTGAACTTGTTTGACTAAAACTATCTGATGAAACATTGCTATCTTGTCTAACGTTGATTGGTTTTGGCACATAACTTTGACAAATCGCACTAAGCGGTGGTGGTAAATTAGTTTGCGTAGCTTTAGGTAATTTTTCTAATTTTTCAATACCACTTGATCTTTCCTTTCTCGTATTATGTTGTAACATATTTCTAGCTTTTTCCATATCATTGTCATATTTGGCACGCGTTGATTGATCTATGACGGATCTTTGATCGGACAACAATCTTCTTTCCAATTCTTGCGGTAATCTCGAAGGATCTTCGTATCTGTTTGATCATTTGATTAAATAAAAAAAAAAAAGAATTACAAAAAGATTTATTTAACATTTTAATAAATGTATCTCTCTCAATAATAGAAATATTTTGGAATATAGAAAATTTGAAAATATCTTGATTATAATATATACGCGAATAGAATAATAAAAAGTTTACCTAGATATTGATCTATCTTTATTCAAACGTCTTTCCATGTCTTTGTAACGACGTTGATCATCCTCCTCGTTCTTACTCTGTAGACGTCGTTCGAGATTTTTCGAAACTGCTTGAAGTTCCTCAAACTTCGATCTTTTCTCTTCTTCTCGATACAATCTAACCAGTCCGACGAACTTTCGTTCCTCCTGAAAAGTGTCTCGAGTAGACTCAGACATTTCTTCTTCAGATATTCCCTCCAGTGTTTCCTCCTCGACACTTCTTCCCTCGATGCTTTTCTCTTCTTTACGAAACTTTCCTCCTCCTCCTCCTCCTCCTCCTCCTCCTCCTCCTTCTCCTGGCTGTTGTCTGAGCGAGCCAAAAATATTCAATCATTTTCAATTCAATTGCAAGATTTCATTTTTATCATGTATTTTTCATAAAATAATTGTAAGAAATTGAATGAACCACTGCAAACGATATAAATCGATTAAATAGGTTAAATGCTGATTAAAATTCTTAATGTTGAGAGTACCTACCACTCGTATGGGTAAGGTAATCAAATACTTTATCAAGATGCAGCAGGAAATTTACGGTCGGTTTGACGAACCTCTTACACGTGCAACCGTCCAGAATTCTAGATGATTCAAATTTAATTCGAATGAAGTATCTTCGAACGAAAAGCTTATTGCCATCGAATCAAGTAGACTCAAACATTGTTAAGATAGATTACTACTACTATACACTTGAAACATTTCTTTAAAGAACTATAAGTAGATACGGGATAGTCTAATTTTTTTTTTTTTTTTGAAAATAATCTTCAAACTGTAATCTACTTTCAACTCGAACAACTCGACAATTCAAAACGAATTTGATTAAAAACTAATTTGCGAAATTTTTCTAATTATTTTCTTAAAGGGGAAAAAAAAAGAAGTCATCCCCTCACGTATAAAAGATAGGCTGTCAAGATTATTACGACAAGTGATGGAGCAGTAAACTTTAGAAAGAACAAAATGATGATTATTTGAAAGACATAATTTAATAAAAAAACGAATTGAAAATCATTGCTCCAAAAAATAAAAAAAATAAAAAAAAAAGTATATTTATTGTTCTATAAAATAATAAAAATGTGAATATTTGTTATTTACACCGAAAAAAATTATGAAATGATTGGGTGAGTAAATTTAACAAAAAAAAAAATTTCCAAAAATTGATCAAATAAAATAATTGTCCATTTACCTGATATTTTGATTTTGAAGATTTTGTTGCTGTCTATCATCTTCTCTTTCATTTAAAATATCATTGAAATTAGTTTCGTTGTTCTTGATAGTCCTTTCGTGAAGGTTCTTCTCAAGATCACGTGAAGCCTTTCGAAGTTCATCGAGGTTTGATTGTCGTTTCTCAAGCTTTTCCTCATCCGAGAAATTAACTTTAGGAAAGTTAGCTATGAAGTTACTATTCTCATTGGCGCTGGCCATGTCCTTCGATTCAAAAGCCAAAGAGAAATCCTGGGATGGTTGGTGATGATGATTATTATGAGCTCTAAATGGTCCAAGGTCTATCAATTTCTTATCGATCAGGACCGTCTGTCCATTCCAAGAAGAATTCGTCAAATGACAAGCAACTTGTGGTGATGATGATAATGACGATGACGTATTTGAATCTTTTTTTTTCCTTTACAGTTCGACGTACCACCTTCGCATCTGTTATTTTTTGATTTTTCAATTGGTATTGGTTTCTCGTTTTTCGATCGTTTTGGTATTGCTGGTGGACGTATTGGTATTGGAGGTGGTGCTACCTAAATTCAACACGTCCACACATTTTCTTTGATTACTTTTAATTTATTCCTTGGTGTTTGTAAATATATTTAATTAGCAATAAAAAAAAATATATATTAGAAAATTATTTAAAAATAACATAACTAAACTCATAGCAATGCAACAGTGAATATGTAAGAAAATATAATTATAAACATATATTTATTTTAATTATTTTTCATTCATAGTTTCATGTAATACTTTCATTCATAATTCATGTAACATATTATTATTCATTTGATGTATAAATGAATTTCAACGTGGCAAGGAACGTGTTCAAATAAATGAAAGTTAACATCGTATATACTTGCTGTGTAGTATTTTGAAGAATGTTATAACTGTATGGGTGCTTGTAGATGTATTTCCAGATTGCACGTGTGTCGTGTTGTGACTTTTATATATATGTGTATTTATGTGTGATGACGAATTGATCGAATAATTATGCACGCATCCAAAATAGTTTCTGTTAAATAAAAAAAACCAACAAATTGATTAAAACATTATTTTTCTTTTTTTTATATGATGGCACGTCTGTGTGTGTGTGTGTGTACTTGTAATTCAGATATTTATAAAGTAAAAGATAATTACCGTAGGTGCCGCCGAATGACGACGTGGAATAGGTGGTGGCATATTATTTTCGTTGGTAGGTGGTGGTTCTGGAAGTAGTGATGCACGTGGTGGTAATCCGACGCTATGAATTCTACTTTGTCTGCAATAAAAAAAAAAAAACATTGCTTTTTACCGATGATCCATCATTTTCAATTTTCATTAACATGCTGTTAGATAAATAAATTATTAGCACGTGTAGTAAAAGAGATTATAATTTATGATTATATTTCTTTTATCGTTACATTCAATTAATTATGTATACATTTTTTTCTTTTGCACAGATATCCTCTTTGAAGTTGTAAATCATAATCCCCTTGGGTAATTGTTATTATTAATTTAATTTCACTTCCGTTATTATCTTAAGACTTATAACGTAATGCTCATGTAAAATCTGCAAAAGCTAAAGAGTTCTTATTAACGTCGACCAAAGTTACAGGATTTGCTGAAGCTTCGGCATAAGTGTTAGAAGCAGACAGAAGCACTCAACGAACTATTACTGCTATCGACATTTTCAAGTTTGCAATATTAGAAATCGAAAGGGTAAAGTAAATTGAGAAATAATTGATAATTCGATAATCAGATATTTATGTTTATTCAATCAACAACAACAACAACAACAAAAAGAAGAAAATTATGTTCTATCATAAAACCTATCCTAAATTATATAAAAATAATTAAAATAATTGACAATTAATTGAACATTTGTTGTTTGCAATTAATAATTAATTGATATGTGACAAAAAGATAATTAGATAAAGAAGATGTGCAATTTATATCTATTTTAAGAATATAAAGAAAAGAAAATAAGAGCAAGAAATATTAGTAGACATTGATGAATGAACGTATAAGCTTAGATTAAATATGAACACACACCAGTGCATTCATAAAGGGATACGTAAAATTTCTCGGATGAAAGTCTACGTATTCTGAATATCCATTTCATATGCATCAGCATCTTCTCTCGTTCTTGCTCACCCTTTCTCTATTCGTTGCATCTTAATTTGAAGACTGTTTACCAACCGACAAACTTCAACTCTTAGAAGCCCATGAATGCTTCCTTGCAAGCTAATCGAAATTCATTCGCTATTCTATCTCATGACTGATAAAGGATCGATTTAAATGTATATTACTTGAAATATTAAATAAAAAGGTTTAATATCCTTTGAAAGACTTTTCAGTATCCTTTTTAAATGGTATATTATATTTGTAAAATCAATTTTTCAAAAATATTTCTCAATTTATATCAAAATCTTGGATGTATTTACAAATTTCAAAATGTCTACCTTGCTTTAAATTGTTTTTAATAATTTTAAACATTTATTTTAAATCTTTCAAACTTAAAACGATTAATGGATAAAATAATATCTGACTCAGGTGCATCTAAAAGGTTGGTGTTGTATAAAATAAATTTGTAAACTGTAACAATCGTTATAACGATGATCGTAATAAATATAATATAATCAATTTGATACTATATATTTCGTAAAGAAGAAATAAAATGGTCAGTAATAAAATAATAATCCTCTCTTAGATTGAAATAAACATAGTCAAGATAAATTCATCATTTCTATGAAAAAAAATAAAAAAATGAAATTACTTAGAAATGAAATATTCTTGTTTTTATACATTTTATAGAAAACTTAATTGAAATCTAGAAATGATTCAAATTCCACAAACAAATATTATTTTTTTTTTTTTTTTTTTTTTTAATAAATGCATCTTTCCTTTAAAAGTTAACTTTCGAATTAATATAATCTGACGATTTGATTATTATTATAATTTTACGATATTCATTCGTATTTTTGTTTCAAAAATTAATCAGTTAGATTTGTTCTTATCAATTCACGAACATCAAAATGAAATAATTATTAAATGAAACATCAATTTGTTGATATTTTTTACCTCGGTTGTCGAGTTGGACTCAAATCACCGCCACGAGTATTCATCGTCGACATGGTTTTGTCTGTAAAAAAAAAAAAAAAAGAAAAGAACAAAAAAAACCATTAATTAACTGAAAGATTCGTTTTTTTTTTTTCTTAATCGTTTAAAATTTTCTAACGTGTTCACTCGATGCAATTAATATCAACGAGTTAATATAAATATTTGTTACTTTCATGACGTCATACACACCCCCGTTCCCATTTTATTTATTACAAAACAAATATATTACTCCATCGAATTAAAAAAAAAATTCGAAGTAAACAAAAATAAACAAGTAAATCGACAAATATTTGCATTTGCAATCGATTAGAAAAAAAAAATTATTATAAAAAGAAGTGAAAAAACAAAGGAACGTTCGTACGTATTCTCTCAATGGAAATTACCATTCGCGAATAATAAATATTTATTCTTATCCAAACGTCATTGAATAAATATTTTGTATGGTTCGAGAAACCCTATAAAAAAAAAAGAAGAAAAAAAGAAGAGAGACAAAAAATTCGAAAAACCAATTCAAATAATTATTTGCAAGTATTTCTTCAATGAAATGAACAAATTACGATAACGAACGTGCATTAATTTTTAAATTATAACAATAATAATAATAATAATAATAAGTCACAAAATAAAATATATATATATATATTTATGTAATATTCGAAAATACTTAAAAAAAAAATAAAAAGAAAAATATAAAAATCCATGAAAATAATAGGAACACGTTTGTCGGAATAATATACAAAATTAATATAATAAATAATGGTCATTTTACAATGAGACGAATTCTATTAATTTGTCAGGAAATAAATATATCATCTTATCTGTGAGAAAGATGATGATACTTTATTCAAAATGGTTTCGCAACTGTGCACACGAAGTAGGAACATACTATTCAATTTCAAGCCGCTTCCACATCGTCTATTACTAGCAGCAGACAGTATGGAAGGTCCATTCTAACATTTCGTTCTTTGGGATCGATGTGCTTCCTCCATCCTATCCAAGTACCAACACCACCAACACTACCAACATCACCACCAACAGCAGCATCAGCAGTTAGATGAGATGCTGCTGCTTCTGCTTCTACTTCTACTTCTACTTCTGCCTTCGTACATTTCTACTCGTGAGAATGCACATACATACATATTTTAACAATCTCGTAGTACCTCAAATCTTAAATTTTTATTCGAGATCTGCAATAAATTTTTCTCACTCTTCTTTCTTTTTTTTTTTTTATATTTTTTTAATATATATTATTTTATTATATTATATGATATTTTTGTTTTCTTTATCAAAGTTAGTTTCCCTTATAATAATTTTTCCTTCCCTTTTTTATCTTCCACCCCGAACGCCCCTTTTTTCATTCTTCTCTTCTCTTTCTCTAAGTTTGTTTGTTTTGTTTTTTTCTTTTTCGTTACTTTTCCTCCCTTCATCATACCTTACATCAACGTTTCTTTATTCCTTTTTCTTGCTTCCTCCTTTGTATTCGTTCCTTTATTTTCCGAACCAAAGAGACCCGACGAAATGTTTTCCCTTTTTTTAACTTACAACCGTCAAAACAATTCTCCCTGGACTAAGGTATATGTACTCTATTTAATGAATCAAATCTTTCCCAACAACTACTTTTATTACGAGGCGGCTTTTTAATCCATTTACTTTTAACAAATCTCCTCTTTTAGTTCTAATTTATATTATTTTGTTCTTCTTAAAACGAACACACGTAATTCAATAACAACAACAAATCTAATTAAAAATTATTACATTTTTTGTGTTGTCATTCTTAATCGCAATTAAAATAAATCTCTAACATGAACGTGTTGTACGTTCGTAAATTATTTCTTATTAATTAATATAAATTATTTAATGAAAATAAAAATATATAAAAAGATTCATATAAATGTTAATTATTTTCTACGATATAATGCATAAAACACACCATGTATTATTTAATAATAAATTTTGAATAAAATTATGTGAATAAGATAAATCATGTTCTATCTTTAATAATTCTAAATGATTACTGTATATACATAAATGATTAATATGACTAATATTAATTAATTAATTAATTAATTAATATATTTTATTAATTATTTTATTATTATAGTTCTTTGTAAAATCCAATCAAAATACTCGCATAAATAATTATTAGAAAATACATTAAAGCACATTCGAAATAGCCAAACGTAAATGCGATTAAATCCTATATAGTAAATTCGATTAAACTTTAATAATAATAATAGTAGTAGTATTATTAATATATATGTATATATATATATATAAAATGCTAATAATATACCTCTCAAGACTACTTACAAATTTTGCAATAGAAACTGTTCAAATTATTCTAATTGGACTAATTATTCACAAAATTAGTATTCCAAATGTACCTTTCTCTCATTTATCATAGGAAACAATTGTAAATGATTAATAATACTTCCAATTATTATACACTAATTTTATCTTACAATTAAATAGAATTCGTTCTATTAAATAAAACAAAAAAAATAAATAAATAAATTTAGTCTGAAAAAATAGGATGATATTATTTTAGAAATATAAAATAAAATAAAATAAAATAAACTAAAGGACCATTGAAAGAGAGGAAGAAAGAAAAAAAAAAGAAAGATTCATAAAAGGAACTTCAACGAAATCGATAACCCGTCGAGATAGCCCAACGACGTAAAAAAAAAAACGTCCATTTTCTACGATTCTTTTGACAATTTTTCCTTTTTTTTGTTCCATTTTCTTTCTATTTTCAATTTAACACCGTAGAAAATGTATTTTTTCTAAAGATAATATGTTAAAAAAAGCCAAAAAAATGTTTAAAATGCCCCCTTTTAAAACGTTATTTAACAAATATAACAAATATTGTTCCAATAAAATAAATATAATCGTTGTGTTTTTTATTTTTTATTGATCTTTCCATAATGTTAACATTTAATGCAAAATAAATACAAGACGTATTGACACGTGTCTAGCACGTTTGTTTTTTTATTTTTTTTTTATTTTTTTTTTTTTTTTCAATCGTCTTTCGATAATACAAGTTTTATCTTTGATTTTTGTTTTTTTGTATATCACGTGAAACAAATCTAGACTTTAATCGAAAATAAGAAAAAGAAGAAGAGAGAGAGACAGAGAGAGAGAGAGAGAAAGAGAGAGAGGAATAGAGCAAAAAAAGAATTTTAATAACTATGACCTTTATCGATCGCAATAGGGCGACTATATTAAATCGTCGAACACGTAAAACACGGCTAATGGTTCTGGATACTCCCTTTCTCTCAAATTGATCCTCACAAATGGTCATTGAATGTTCCATCGCTATACGATAAAAAGATTACATGCAACCTGTCCAAGTGTAACTTTATCAAATTAGAAATAAAAAAAAAATGTTCGCAGGCATAAACGATTGAAATACATAAATGTAGGTCGCATTCTTTTATTTTGATTTTCATAAATTTGAATTACGACGATGATGATGATGATGATGATGATAATAATCATAACGAAGTACGATGATACTAAAAGTCTGTTGACTTTTTCATAAAATAAAATAAATAAATCAATAAATAAAATAAACAAATTTGTATCATGGTTTATATCCTGACAATTTTCATGATAAAAATCATAACAAATTCGAACGAAAGTTTATTGACTTTCTGATAAAAAAAAAAAAAAAATTCATATAAATTAATCATATGTCATAAAAAAAAAAAAAAATAGGAGGAAAGATATGATATAAAAAAAAGAGAGAGAAAACAAAAACGGAAATAGAAAAATACGTATCGCGTTAGGTTCGATTTTTCACAAAAGCATTCAAGTGAAAAATACAAATGATTAGTATTAGATTCCTTACATTTCCTCTTCGCTAACAAGAAACATCATGAAATCTTCTCAGTAGACTATACCGTTATCAATACAATACTATCCATGACATATCAATTGATGACCTACTTATGTACATCAAAAATATATTCTTACTATTTCTATACAACATTCTACATAACACGTACAAATGAAATAATCTAATAAAGTATAAAGTAAATCTTACTTTATTTAAATCCAATATATATATATATATAGATAGAAATCCCTAAACGAATTTTTAACACACATCGGATATGAAAGAAAGATAAACATAAATATAAATATAAATATAAATATAAATAAAACTTTACTCGTGTATATGAAAAATAAATCCTATGAACAAAATTCTTTATATGAAATTGCAACCTATCAAAATGAATGGAAGGTAGAAAGTACAGAAAAAAAAAATGATTATCCTATTCGTAATATATCAAAAATATATCTTGGTAATCTCTAAATAAATTGTAACGTATAGGGATAAATACAAAATTGTTTATATATTTATATGGTATATATGAGAGTGTGTGAGAGAGAGAGAGAGAGAAGGAGAACAAGAAAATACAAATAAAAATAAAACGAATTTATGGAAATTTAGGGGAAGAAAAATTGATGAGAAATTTATATGGCTGGCAAAGGTCCCCGAATATCGAATTGAAATCGAATATGAATGCAAATGACATTTGATGATTGACGCGTTATCAGAAAAAGAATAACCAATAGAAAAGTTGTGTAGTGTTATTTTTATATATATATTTATATATATATTATAAAATGTAAAGTTACATGGTGGATATGCAGCATGTCATTGCAGTTGCAGTTGTAGTTTACAGTTGAGGTTGCTGATGTTGATGCTGATGTTACTGGTACGAGGCTATAAATCAAGGAAGAATTTTCAAGCCATAAATCAATGTTTGTTTCTTCTTTATATACGATTGAACGTTTTGCCATCCGTCATGTGTGGATATACTTTTGACGTGTATATAACGAATACCCTTCGACACGACAAACCTTTCTATTTCAACTCGGATAAACTTCAGAAAAGATCCCTTAACAGAAAACAAATCTGAATCACTCTAACCAACTCTTAGTATTTTTATTTAATTCAGATAAATCGTTTTAATGTTATATAGTACGCATTTTGCATTTTTGCAATTATTATATTATTTAAATAATTAATTTATTTTTATCGACCAAAAGAAATTTCTTGTAAACCATTTATGTTTGCATGTTGATATTGATGAAATTTATTTGTATGTTGTTTTATTTTGATTTATTATAAAAAATAAAATTTTGAAAAGAGATTTATACTTTTTTTCAAAAGATCGATAAAATATGTGACGTACATTGTTTTCATTTAACAATAATAATTGGACTTAATCTGTACAATTGATATGAAAAAAACTTTGATCGAGTTATTCGAAACTATTGAACTAGTTGACTAGGTTTGATGAACACATAAATTAAAGAAATACTGATTCTTTCGTAAAGATACAAATTAATAATTAAACGAATAAATCACGTAAACATAATTAAACATATACACAAAAATATATACATATATATATGTCATTTTAGTCTAATATTGTTTCATCCGAAACCGACGGTCTATCGACAAACTCCCACGGTCCACGTACTCTGACAACATTGATTTTCTAAAAGCAGGACGAGACCGAGTCTAGTTCTTCGATCTTGCATTTTATTTTAAAATAAAATGAACAAGAAAAAGAAAGAAAACACAAGAAAGAACAAGAAAAAGAAAAGAATAATACTACGTCATTGTGTTGAATACCAAATGCGAATAAAATAAAATCTACAAAACGTGATCCGTTAAAAAAGTAACCAAAAATAAAAAAATAAAAAAACTTACAAGTCAAGAAAAAAGTGAAAGAATAAAAAGAAATGATCGTAACAAACAAACAAAAATATAGTTATAAAATACAAATTAATTAAAGTAAACATATTTAAATGTATTTACATAAATATAGGAAAACGGATATAAACAAAGTCAAACGTCAAGGTCGTTGTAAAAAAAATTCCTGATAGATAAAAGATAAGCTAATGTTCTACTTTTCTTCTTCTTCTTCTTCTTCTTCTTCTTCTTCTTGATTTGTTTTTTATTTATCTTCTCTCTCTTTTTCTTTCACATCATAAAAGTTCACTCAAGAGAGAAAATAGATACACGGAATTTGATAACACAGACGTGCAGTGCCAGTGTTTTGGTTTAAACGATGTGACCGCATCTTCAACGACAAAAATTTATCGAACACGACATTTTCTATAAATACACAGAGAGACATGTATACATGTATGTTATAATATTGAGAAGGTTGTAAAGAAAAAAAGAAAGGCCACAATGATCCTCCAACTTTGCAAGATTTCATACATCCTCCCCCTTACACATTTTTCATAAACCAATCGCTATTTCGCTACCCATAGAAAATCGTTCGTCTTTGTATATTCGACCTGTTCCTTTTTATCTCTAATGAAAAAATATCTCCTGTATATACCTGTATATACGTGTATAATACATGTATAAGAAGTGTCCTAAAAATTATTTTACCTTACTACAAAAAAAAATTCTCTTTTAGCTGATATTTTTGGAATGTAAATATTACTTTTTATTATATTATAATATATAAAATATTTATTATATTATATTATATTTATATTATATTTAAATTATATTTATATTATTTTTGAATATTGTATAAATATTTAATTTTTAATATTGTAGGAATATTATTTTTAAATATTGTATGAATATTATTTTTGAATATTATTTGAATATTATTTGAATATTATATTTATATTATATTTAGTGAAATATCACAATGAACGAACACTCATTTTTCTTCCCTTACAATATTTTCTTTTCTTTATTTTATTCTTTTTTCATTTTCTTTTTTTTTTATTTTTTTTATGATTATCGCGAAATCGAAAAATCTGCCATATCATCGATATGGCTTTCAAAACGAGTCAAGAAGGAAGAAAAGCCTAGCTGTATGGAATTTTTATTACATCGTTTATATATATTTTCTTCTACTAAACTTCCCCTCTCTTCAGCTTCTTCTTCTTCTTCTTCTTCTTCTTTTTCAAAAATATAGAATGTCCTTTTATCCCTCTATCTCTCTCTCTCTCTCTCTCTCTCTCTCTCTCTCTCCTTATACAAACAAGCATATCCAAAAAGCAAGCACAGCTTCCTTTTTATCATCTACCGTTATCGGTTGAAGTTTCTTTCTCTCTTCTAGTTCATTCCCGTAGGGTGAACATCGGAAAAGAATGTTTGAGGGGAAAAAATAATAATAATAAAAAGGAAAAAGAAAAGAGTCGAGAAAATCGGCTCGTCATTTTTGCAAATTTGTCCCGTCAACTCTCTCTCTCTCTCTCTCTCTCTCTCTTTCTCTTTCTAGCAGCGATTGAATTCTGTTCCTGACATTCCTCCTCGTTCTATTCACCCAACAACTGTTTTCCTCAACGTGTGAGAAAGAAACTCAACCCTTATCCCCCTTTTCACTTTCTCTCTCTCTCTCTCTCTCTCTCTCTTATGATTGTACTTTTTGTCGTTTTCTTTCGTTTTCTTTCGTTTCCTTCACTTTCCTCTTAGAAATTCTTAGACGTAGATCCCGTAGGAACCCTTCGCAATAATATTCCTGGATACCGAACAACCACAAACGCATCGAAATTGCAAGCATACTTGGGAATGCGATCGACATAGTCTGTAGTCTGTAAAAGCAAGTAAAATGCAAAGAACCTTTTTCCCCCTCTCTCTCTCTCTCTTTCTATCTTTCTCTCTCTAGAAAGTTCATTTACCATTTAACCGAAGTAACATTAACTCGAAAGGAAAATGTGTTCTCATCCAGATTAACATTTTCTCTTTTATATTCTCGTTACCGTTAATATACACTTTGCTATTCTTTAAACAAAACAAAACAAAACAAAACAAAAAATAAAAAAAGAATCAACTTTTTCTATATCGCTCTGTTTATTTCATTTCAATTTTTTCTTTTTTTTTACGTTTATATATTAAAAGTTTTCAACAAACTTTACTTGTCTCTTCCATCTTGTGTTCCTCTACTTCTTCTTCTTCTTCTTCTTTTTCTTTTTCTGATTGTCTATTTTGTTCTGGATATTTTCAATTTATTTCAATTCTATTCTCTGATTTTCTCGAATGTATTAAATCGGTCAAATAATTTAATAAATCTCTCCTACTTTAGCATATTTAATAAATAGCATTAATAGCATTATAAATAAGTGAAAATCGATTTGATACGAAAGAGAAAGAGATAAATAGAAAATATCATTTCGACGTCGTCGGTGCTTTTATTTTCCGCTCATTTTATTACGTGATAATATTCGCAGTAAAAAAAAAAAAAAAAAAAAAAAAGAAGAAGAAAAAAGAAAGGAGTAGAATAAAAATAAAAAAATAAGAATAAAAATAGAAAGAAAAAAAAAGTAAAATATAAAATAAATAATCGTGTTATAAAATCGTACGATCAAAATTATGCATACGTCTATCCATAAATATACTTCGAGTGTTTATACTAATTTAATAACTGTTGAAATATACAAATTCGATATGATTTCATTTCGTAAATCTTATGTAACACATACAAAGGTTCAAATTGTTTCAACTAATCGATTGCTATCAAACTTGAAACTATACAAGTTTAAACACAGTAATAGTAATCTATTATTATATTCAAAATAACGTATATGTAATTTAAGAACAATCGAATTAATAACAATATAATTTATATAGATACATATTATTATACCCCCATAATTATTATTACTCATTAATAAAACAATTAATAAACAGAATGTATTGGTATAAGTAAAAAATATTTCATTTGTGCGTATTCAAAAATACAATTTCTTTACAATAATATCAATCGATCGAAATATACGCAAACAAATGTATACAAATAAATAAATAAATAAAATAATATACAATTTATTGAATATACTCACGATCGATAATAGCAACACGTAACAGCGTTCGTTCCCACGATGTCCTCGAAAGATCTAAGGATCGATAAAGGTTTGTTCAGTTACTTAGTAGCTGCTGATCGAAATTGTTGTTCTTCCACGTTGACGACAATCCATCGCAGATAACTTCATCTTAAACTTCGGCATGACAAAGAGATTCTTCGTATTCTAATCGGGATTTATCAGTAGCCCGATTCATCTCCTTTATCGTCTGATCCTATCGAGACGCACCATCTCCAAACGATTTAAGATACATGCCGCCCTCAGTTTATCCTAAGATACCCTTTTCCCCTATTCATTTACGAACAAGAAAAAGAAAGAAAAGGAAAGCTATTTTCGCAACTTTTCTCGATTTCTTATCAAAAGAAAAAAAATAATTAACTTAAAGGGATTGACCAATCGAAATCTCTTATCTTTCTTTTTGTTACATCACCGTTTTCTTGAGGTTACACATCAATGAATTCGTTTTCACATGACAATTCGAATTAATTAAACTTTAACAAATTTTTAATATCAATGCGTCAAAATCTAAATAAATATTGGTAAATAATTTGGTTTTTATTTTTTTGTAACACTATTAATAAATAAATAAATGCGAATAATTCTTCAAATACGAGAATACAAATTTTTAACACCTTGTCTATTATTATAATTATTAAAAAGAAAAAAAATAATAATCTGACCTATATATATATTTAATTAATAATCTTACTTTGAATATTTCACATAAGATCAGCTTTTTCCTATTCCCTCTTCTTCTTGATTGTGTGGATCAGATATATTTGTTCAAATGTAATCATTTAAATTCTATGATTTTTTAATCAATGAATTTCCCGATGTGTCCTTGACACTGTCGAATGCACAAAAAGTCACCGGTTATCGGAAACAATTCGATGATGCACCTATGAATGTTCGAAATCTTTCGTAGGAAGATAAACACGTGGAACGAACTACGTGCGTACTATGTGCGTGGGTGGTAGCGTACTACTGAGTTTCACGTTCCTGTAAAGCCAATCCTGACGATTTCCCCTACCCTCTAGTTCCCTAGCTCGCGGCTTCTTCCACCCCTTCCAACAAACTCCGCCGCCCTCTGCGAGTCCTCTGCTGAAAACGAGTTTGCGCTCCTGCCAAACTCCGTACTTCGTCCTCAAACGTCGTTGCACTAATAGTACTCCTCTCTTATTTTCTTTCCTCGATAATCGAAAATTAATCAGCCCCTTCTTTCGTCTATTCATTTTCTAAAATGATACCGATTATAATTACGATTATGATATTTGATAAATCTTTTCGTAAAATCATTTCGATTTATTCGTAATTTAAAATTGAAGATTGGGTGTTTCAAACGATTCGTTAATTATCAAAAATTTAAAAATATATACAAATAAAATTATAATATCCCTAACAATTTGATTCACCTGTAGGATTATTTTTAACTTGAAAACTTCTTTAGAATCTGAATGATTTGAACAAAAAAGAAACTTATCTGGAAATTAATACGAAACCACAATCATTGTCCACAGTGGCCCAGTACAAATAATAGATTGCAAAAAGAAAATCTTATATTTCAACATTAATCTAATAAAACAGTCGTTGTAAGAAGTTAACCATTTGTCACTGATCTCATAATAATTCATAAGTATCAACCAGGGAATGGTACATTTGGTGAAAATTTTATTGCAATTTTAGCAACAATAAAATGTATCTTTCCTATTTGATGAAATCCGATCCATCATACAATTCGAAATCGATAAAATGTTGCAGACGTTATATCTTGTCTAGAAAAGTTATGCATTAGTTTTCTAGATAGACTAAGGAAGAAAAATTACTACGAATCTTTCATCGAGGTATCTTGACATAGTTGATAGACGGGCCACTTACAGACTCTCGACGACAAGAAGCAATAATCCTCGAGGGATTGAAGGGACACCTCTTTACTTACTTTTTCTCAGAACTTCCAAACGACTTTTCTTCTTCTTCTTCTTCTTTTTCTTTTTCTTCTTGTATTTTCTTCTATTCATTTAAACTGGTAACTAGAAGTCCTGCATTTGCAACAAAAAATTTCATTATACTTCCTTGCCATGTTTTTATACATTAACGAAATCATATATTAAGAATTTTATCATATTTTTCACGATCATACTAATTCAATTATTATTGAAAAAGTATATACAATTAAAATTAATGACAATATTGCAGATCAATCGTAATCGTTTTTTAATTTTAATCAAAATTATTCTGATCTATAACTGTAATATTTCAAATATTATTAAATCATTATGAAATCAATATAATAATAGAATTATAATCAAACTTTAACAAAAGATTTTATTTTCTAATAGTTGTATGAAAGTAACTAGAATAGGAAGGTCCTGACAAATGCCTAGGATTATAAGAGAGTTTTCGTGCACATAGACACGCATACACTTACACATAGACAAATAATACAAAGAACACAAACACAAGTTTGTAAAGTCCAAGCTGTGGTAAGATTTACTCAAGCCACGAATGTAACAAAAGGGATCAGTATGACCAACTGATAGATCGATCTATTAAATCATTGTATCTATATTCTCTTTCTCTTTCTCTTTCTCTTTCTAATACATTTCTACTATTATAGAAAATATTTTTCTTCTCTCTAATCTTATAAACCATATATATACCAAGTTAATCGTTATAAAATTAAAAATAAATCTATATATCTTTCTCTCTTGTTCTCATTAATTTCCCAAGAGTCTCATAAAATAAATGAATTGTTATTGTGCATAATACTAATATATAAAAAAAAAAAATAAAATAAAATATAAAAAAGTAAGGAATAAAAAATATTTATGTATTTAGTCTGACACTATTGTAATCGTTAAACGTAATAAGTACACATAAAACACGTCGTATATTTTCTCTCTCTCTCTCTCTCTCTCTTTTTCAGATACTATTTGTAATAAATCGTTGTAATTGAACTAAAGCACTTTTAACATCTCTCGAGGACCGATAAAAGCAAATTACATATGCGAATACTCGCTCGTAATTGAATCTATGAAGCCTGAGGTATGGGGGATGAGGATGAGGGTGAAGGTGTAGGTAGAAGTTGTGAGAGGGTAGAAGAGGAAAAAGGGTGGGTGAGGGGTTGAAAGCGAGTATGCTATCTCATTGTACATAACTTATTACGAGTAATAAATCCCGTTGAGAGTACGTATATCTTGTAGGTATGGGGAAAGTTGAGAAAAAATTGTCAAGATAAATGGGTAAGAAAAGGAAGGAAGGAAGGAAAAAAAAAAAGGTTTGAAAAGAAGAACAAAATAAAAAGAGTGTATATATACACCGGTAAAGAAGAAAAAGAAGAAGAAGAAGAAGAAGAAGAAAAAGTAGAAGTAGAAAACACGTCTTATACTTTAAACTCAAGTGAGATTTACAAAACCAAGGAAGAAAATAAACGTTTCGTACGAGAGTTAGTATCGTCTGACTCGTCCACAATCTTGCAAAATTCGTCGACTAAATTTACGATTCGCACGCGTTTTAAACCAAAGCGTAAGGTCTAGACACCATGAAAAAACAAGGACTATTTTTGTAGTATTACGTGCGTGGTTTAGCGAGAGAAATATATGATATATATAGTATATATGGTGTTATTTTCTTATCTTCACTTTATGTCTTTTTAAAGGGAGAGTGAGGTGGATGGGATATAGTTAGCGAAGCTCGTTAATAAAAGCTCGTTTATTCGAAAAGGGATCATAATTATCTGAGGATAATTAAATTTTCTTACTCAATTTGTTTTTCTGTTTTTTTTTTATAATTCATTTCATCATATTTCTTTAGATATTACTATTATTTTTTGTATATAACGAAAATTATATATATATATAAAAAACAAAATTCATGTGAGATACATTATACCATCGATTTTTGTATCGTTTTATTGTATTTTGTTAATTTCAATCTATATCAAAAAAAAATAACTTATTACAATATTATTAAATATATACGAACATCATAACTTTCAAATAGGAAATGAAAAACCTAAGATTCCCAAGAGAATTCGAAAGACAAAAATATTTTATAAAATTTCAAAAAGAAATAAACACTTAGCATTTAAAATACTTGTACACAATAAGAAATGTATATCTTTCTGTCGTCTTGTTTTTTTTTTTTCTTCGAAACCCTTGGACAATGTTTTTTTTTGTCCCACGATTTAACATTTAAAGATACTCAACGTTAGATGTCCCGTAAGGAGTAATAAAGTTCGACAAGGGAAACGCCTCAATTTTGAATTGTCCTTAGTTTACACAAATCTACAGGATAAAAGTTTAACAGAGAAAAAGAGAGTGATCTTATTGTCAGTCGTTATCATCAACAAACCCCTCTCTTTCTACCCTATAACACAACTCTCTATCTCTCCCTTCCTCTCTCTCTCTTATTCCCCTAAAAGAGGCAGCGTAATTCATGTCGACGAGACGACTTCCAACTTTTATTTGGCTAGACTGGATGGCGCCTCGGCTCCGATAATCTGGCCATTACTGGAAGATACACTGACAAGAGGAAAGGAAAGGGGGGACGATTCATGAAGATGTGTGTATGTATTTTATATATGTGTCCTATGATGAAACGAAAGCAAGAGAGAGTGAAAGAAACTAAAAGAGAAATATATATATATATATAGAGAGAGAGAGAGAGGACGGTGACAAAAGTGCAAAAGAGAAGCTAAATCTATATATGTGTGTAAATATGTATGAGTAAAAGAGAGATAGAGAGAGGTGAAGGAATTATCGATCCCACCAAATCCTTGCTACCGTCGCAAATAGGTACATGGACCCATTTCATATCCATATCTATCGATTGTATCTCGTTATGTTGCATAACACGCGAATGAATTACCGTGAATTGTATCCTAGAAACCAATAGAATTATTCTATACTGACGATGAAGTATAGATTTATCTAAATGTGTATCAACACTGTTAATGATCATACAACTCCTATCGTACAAATGAAAATTGTCATTTATTTTTTCAAATATCGTGTTATAAAGAAACACGTGAAATTTTTCCTATGGTAAATTCAATTAGAATTTGTTTATAATTAAAATCTAAAAGGCTTTTTTTTTAAATATATGATCGAATGATTAACGAAGAAACGTTGTAGTCAAATTTGATGTGTTGAATTTAAATTTGAATTCATCTATAATATTTACTATATATTTACAGTACGTGTGTAATATTTGTATATAATAAGTAGTATGAAGATATATGTAAATATGATGAAATACGTAGAAAGTAATAAAATACTAACTCGAGAGATGCGACGTGTCTAAAATTCAACGGGTAATAGAAATGCACTTCTCTCACACATCAACTTGTAGAAATTGTATGCTTAGTGAAAGACATCAGAGACATCATGTGTAATTTCAACGGTAAATCTTTTCAAACGTTTTCAAGGACTTATGTATATACTATTCCAGGTAGAAAATATGAAAAAGAGTGAGATATAGATGACGATAAAGAAATTATTCGTCAAAGTAATAACATATAATACTCATACGCAAGTATCTGTCACATGAATTTAATATTATTTGATACAGAGGAGAATACAATATCTATCATATTTTACAAATGTCACAAAGACAAAATTTTTCAATTTTACATACTTTGTTTATTCACATGCAAAAATATATCAATTTCTTGTCTGTAAAATTTTAAAATAATAAACATGTATCACTACAATGTCATATGAACTTTTTTGCTTTTTTTATTTATCAGATAGTAATTAAAAAATTTCGTAATTTGGATTAAAAATTTGCCCCCCCCCCCTCCCTCACCCCCCCCCCCAAAAAAAACAAAAAACAAAATGACAAAATTCCAAAAAATAATATCGACGAATCAATCGAAAGTATTGATAAATCGGATTAACTTAACGGCAAATTTAAGGACAATTCATGATAAAGAAGAGATCATTCGGGTAGGATGCTTTTGTCCTCGCGGAATAGCTATAAATTGAGATATCCTATCGGAAAACGGCATTGTCCCGCCTCATTCCGCTAGACTGAATCTGAAAATTCGTTTCGATGAAATGACAAAAGATAAAGGAAAGAAAGGAATAGAAGAGAAAGTAGAAAAGCTCCAAAATTCTTCTTTTTCTTTTAATTTCCATTCTCTATTGTCCTTATTCATCCTCATGTATGAATGTATGTATGTTCGTCATTATGTGTACCTAAAATCCATGTGCATGTGTATATACTTGTGTGTAGTTATCTAAGAGATCCAAACTTTATAGAATAGAATTCTATTGATATTAAAAATAATGACGATCAATATCGATAACAACACGACGCTATTACTTTCTTCTTTTTAATAAATCTTGCAAGCGGAAATTTAATTGATCTGGATCTTTAATCGTTTCTCTTTCTTTGTGTTCTCTGTGATCTCTGAAAATATTTACAAAAAAACATTAGCTGATAAAGAATACAACCTTCACCTCAATTTGGTAAATAGATTTTGTCATTACTCTCTCTCTCTCTCTCTCTCTCTCTCTCTTTCTTGTATTATATTTAAATGTAATTTTCTCTCGGTTTAAATATATATTCGCATTTTTATTTGAATAGCGAATACTCTGATAACATTTACATTTCTCTCTCTAATGACTATCGTTTGTATCGATCTTTAAAAAAGAATGCGTTTACATTATTCCATAATTTTTACAAAAACAATAATCCCTTCTTCCTTTAATCCGATTAAAAATTAAATAATAAAATAGGAATTGTATCTAATTGACCAATAAATATTATAACATTATATTTGATATTTTTTATTAACCCTTTCGTTACGTTACCCATATAGGTGTAATATCATTCGACGATTCGTATGCACGAACAAATTTATATAAAACCAATACTCGTGTCAAAGCATGCCATGTAACGAAAAAATTTAAAAATTCTTATATTATTATTATTATTATTATTGTATCGACCATCTCAAATAGACTTCAATAATGCTAAAAAAAAAAAAAAGAAATTGTCCTAACGCGTTTTTAAATAAACTTAACTTTTTCAAAATTTATGAAAAGTATTCAAAGTTTATATCTGGTAATAGGTAGGAAGCAAAGTGTTATACATTATAGTTGAATAACAGTTATTTCGTATCGTCCATCTTCCATATCGTAATACGCATACCTTCGTGGACACGTGGTGATATCATATTAGATGCAGCCACACACAAAGACAAACATGTACGTATACATATAGATTGAATTCAGAAATAGTAAAGCGTTATGTAGCAAGAGTAACTGTGGAACCCAACCCACCACTACCACCATTACCTCCACCACCCACCACCCACCGCCACCACCATCACTAGCATCAGCAGCACCAGTGCAGAAGCAAAAGCAGCAGCCATTCATTTCATCAAGTTGCAGCCTGGTGCTTAGGATAAGGAGTTTGCGACTTGAGATGTAAATTTAAGTGGATACCACGCTCGATGGGATCAACACAGACTGCGTGGACAACTTCGAGCGTGTCTCTGTGTCTGCTTCCAACTGCAATATATAACAAGCTCAACACTATGCAGATGAACGCGTTTTACAACGACAATCATCGTCCTTCCCCCTTTACGAAATTAACTGAATTCTAACTAAGTACGTTTGCATGTTACTTCAGAGTAATTAATGAATTCATTAACCACCTTTCATAAATTTCATTCCTAATTTTGAATCTGATAATAATTACAATAGTAGAACATATATGATGACGTTTAATATGATTTCATTATTTTCCAAATTTTGTATTTTTAACTTTTTAACGATTGTTCAAATATTATTTCGCGTTTTTTTTTTTTTTTTACATTTTTCCGAACCCTTTCTCTATTAACGGCCTTTCAAAGGCCTCGTATGAACAACCAACCCATACAAGAGTCCTGTCAAACGAACTTTTCAAGTAACGCAATATTGAATAACCAAACAGATTTTTTAATAGAATCAAATCTCGATCTATAGGGATTTTTAAAATAATAACGATTAATCAAAAAAAAATCAATCATTCCAATCTTTCTATTTCTTTGTTCTGTTTTTTTTTGTTTTTTTTAATTCCAGGCAATTTGAGAATTCTGTGTTCGCTGTAATAAAAATTTATTCGTTTTCCAAAGGTACCGTAACGCAAATACTTTTTATACGAGATAACGTATAGTAGAAGAACGTTAATTGGCTACTCGTTATTTTTCGCTTTGTACGTTCAGGGGTTGAGTTTGAGGTCAGTTAGCAACGATATCGGAAAACAATCGAAAGCTTCTCTCCAATACAACCGTATTTACACACACACACGCACACACATACATACATATATGTACAATAATGTAGCAGAGGGACAAAAAAGGTAGAAAGAAAACGTAGCTTGTTCAACGAAGCGAATTGTCTCATCCCTTTAACGCGTATACTTCCGATTTCAAGACGACCAAAAGTCGAACTGCAGAAAGGGCATCGCTCGCACAAAACCCACAGTTTAATTTAGGTCGTATTTCCTTCTCCCTTAACGATACACACACACACACACTCATACTCACACACGCGATAGCGTATATTATAGATGTGAGGAAGGTTGGGGAAGATGGATATATATCTACTTCTTCGATTCCTTACCCCCGCGTGCAACTTTGTCCCTGACTTTCTCTCATTTTTCCTCATTTCTTCTTTTCTCATAGGAAAAGAAAAAGAGAAAGAAAAATTATCTCGGTTCGTTAAAAGAAAAAGGCGAACGACGACGTTTCTACTGGTGGATATAAAATACGATCCTAACTGAGAAAACTAGGACCAGTTTCGTACTTATCCAACTTGGACCACAACCTTCGTCGTTAAGATAAGATCTCCTTTATATTTTTTTGCTTCCTTTTTTAGTTTGAGAAAGAAAAGAATTTTTTTTACCAAACTAAAGATCAATGATTATGAAAAGGTAGGATTTTTAAATCATTTAATTGAAATAAACTTATTTCTATGTACCTTTGTTTTTTTTTTGTTTTTTTTTTAACTGATTGTGAGATTCAATGTTGAATTATGAGATAAAATAAATTAAGGTGAAAATAATGAGAAAAAAAAAAGGAAAGATTAATGTTTAACTAACGTCTATAACTTAAACATCTAACGAATAATCATCAGAGGATTTAATATAACACCCCAGAAATCGGTTTTATCTTTAATCTGTGGCAGCAATATATCGTTCACTGAATAGACAGCTCGTATATTTGTGCACGTGCGAGTCAGTTCATTAGTACCTGCATTCGCGTTATTGATGCTCCGTTAGTTCTCTTATTGGCATCCAGTTCGTGGAAAATATTTTGACCGTTTCGCGTTTTAAACGAACTTTTCTGTCTCTCTCTCTCCCTCTCTCTCTCTCTCTCTCTATTTATACACCTATCTTTATTTTTATTCCTCATGAATAATTTACTTTGCAATTGGTTTTTCTTTTTTTTTTTTTTCCTTACTGCACTTTTATTATTTTCATCTTCGTATCCGGGCACAAACTCATGTTTATTTTAGATTGTTATTTTTCTGTTAAACAACGAATTGATCTCATCCCAACGAGACTTAAAACTGATTATTGATAAAATGATTACACATAAATGTAATCGAAATGTTCATGTATATCGCATACCCAAATACAAATAGTGGAAACGAAAATGTCAATCATAATTGAAAATATAGAAGTTTCGATGTTGTATACGAGATTATTATTACCAAAGGTATCTGTTCGTTAAATTATCCTTTCAAAAGCACGGATGCGAGAGTTACGGCGCTAACCAACCGGAATTTGCATTTCCTACATATGAAACTTTAGCCACAAACTCGGACAATCAGAAATACATTGGCTGGATTAACAGAAATATCCGGAAACAACTTCACGATTATTTTTGAATATAAATACGAATTTAAATATACAATAACAACAACAACAACAACAACAAAAAGAAGAAGAAGAAGATTCGTAATAAAGTGCGAAAAGAGAAGGATACAAACTTGGAGGAAAGTTAACATGAAGAAAAAAAGGAAAGAAATAAAATCGACGTGAAAATAAACGACGACGACGACTCGTGCCACATCGATTTCTCGTGTAATCGAGGGAAATATCGAACGACTATTTCCGCCTAGCTTGATTAAAATTCCAATTTTCCTCTCGAACGTGTTATCTATATCTACTACTACCATCTTTTTTTTTTCCTTTTTTTCTTTTTTTTCGTTCGATAATTAAATTATTATCGATTATTAGATATCTCTACTGCACGTTTATTTATATGAAATGTGAATGACATTTAATATTAGAATTACATTTCTATTTTATTGTATGTATTGTATTTTTGGGGTTTTGTTTTCTATCACTTTTAATGAGATACATTTTCTCGAATCAATGTGTGTCAATAAAATATTAAAAAAAAAAACAAAATAAAACAAACATCAATTTTTAAATCCTCATTAAACAAATAAAAGGATTCCACCTGTCTATATATATTTGTACACTTGTAAATGTTTTGTGAACCGAACAAATTTCTTGACACTGATCTAGACTGTGAAAATAACTTAATATATATTTAATCGTTCATATATTTTCTATCTTTCTTTTTTACCTTAAGGGCAATTAATAAACGTGCTTCATCCTCAAAATATATCAACCATTAATAACCCCTGAACTTTACTTTAAATTTGTTTTTTCTCTCTCTCTCTCTCTTTCTCTCTAAAGTAAACCATATGGGTATTTTCGTGCTACAATATCGATTAAAAGTTTTTAAGCTGATTTTAAAATATTAATTACTCTTTTTCCTGATACTTTAGGTTAATTGTCTTTTACGGATATTAAAAATACATGCTTGCGAATATTTTTACTGTACGAACTAATTAATTGATGTAAAACAAAAAAAAAAAATGTAATTGTTTTTTCAAATTACTTAAATTCGTTTTTTTTTTTTACAATTTCATATGCACAACCCCGTTTTTGTTAACCTTGATAATATGAAAACGTTTGAAAAAAGAAACATTCGACGAGTGACGTTTCAAGTTTTTCTAACATGTGACTCGTCGATGCAAGTAATATCAATTAATTTCAATGAAAATTACATTTTATACGAGCAACCGATCTTTTATTTTCTTTCTTATTCTTTTTTTTTTCATTCTTATTTTCTTTCCTTTTTTCTATTTCTTATTTTATTTCTCCCTTCGATTTTTCTCGTTCTACTTTTCACGGTATTACACGTTGATCCAAACACACATAAGTTTTCTACCGATTATCAAACAAAACAAAACAAAACAAAAAACAAAAAAAACAAAATAGGCTACGATACTTCTACCCGAACCGATCAAACACACGTGGCTTTATTTAATAAAGTTCTTTGTTGTTTAGAGAAAAGACGTATCGATGTTTTTATTACCGCGATGATTTATTTCATTCGAAAAAAGTCAAGTAACTTTTCTTCGAGAATTTCTAATAGAAGAAAAAAAAAAAAGAAAAGAAAAGAAAAAACAGAAACCTAATTGAAGATAAAAAAAAAAAAGAAATAAAATGATGAAAAATTCGAAAGAAAATTTTATTATTAACAAAATTCAGTTTTCACACACACACACACACACACACAACATCTGAGTACCGCAAAAATTAGGTGAACTCTTAGACTATCATCCTATTGTAGAATTCAACGATTTCTCTACTTCTCAACGAAGGTAAGTACTCGAGAAGATCTCCTTTACTCTCTACGAAGTCCACGTTAACACGAGGACCACTTTCCAATGTCTGATTTACACGATCCTTTACCTACTTCTCTCCCCTTTTGTGGTTGTGCCGATTTCAATTTAATGGCAAAAACTGCACAAGTGACGTATACGTATAAATATGCAAAATGAATCAAAAGTTCCTCTAATTAATCCTCTATAAAATATCTAGTATCATTATTCAACAATTTTGTACAATTAATTTACTTTAAATTAAACAATACAATTAAATTTTATTTGAAATCCAATTTAAAATTCTAAATGATTTAGATTTTGTATAAATAATCTTATAAAATATTTCTGTTCGACCTTAAATATGATAAATTATTGAAATAAAATGTTGATAAGGTCATTTTGTTTAAAGATACAATTTGATTGAATAACAAAGGTAAGCAAATTAATTTTACATACTTTTGAAATGATACGCGTCCTACGGATGTCTGTGTGTATGAGTGTGCGTGTGTGTGTGTGTGTATGCCTATGTCTATGTCTCTAAGGGAATTAAGGAACAGAGCAAAAGGGAACAGAGGATCCATTTGTACGCAGTCGATACGGTCTGTCTGAGTCTACCTTGCAAGACGCACGAGTGCTTGTTGAGAAAAACGTGCCAAGAATTTGAAACATCTCCATAATAAACGAACGGATGAAGCGACAGTAAAAAAAAAAAAAAAAAAGAAAGAAAGTAGGGAAAATAATGCCGATGAAGTTTATCTCTCCTGAAAAATGGTATGCAATCCTACATCGTATATTTCATCCCTGTCTGCGAATGAAGTTACAACATAACAAATTTCTACTAAATTCTACAATTAATTATGTTCATCAAATATATTCAATAATAAAAATTGAAATAAAATTGAAGTAACATAAAGAAATTTCAATGAGAATTCTAAAGGGTGTCTACAAAAAATAATGGTCTTTAATTGTGTGTCTGCTTTTTTGATGAATTAATTTTTTGTTTTTTTATAGGTCTATTAATTATTTTTTCAACTGGAAGACAAAAGTATGTCAAATCTTTGATGACTTTTAGATGTTCCCTATAAATTTTATTGAACGTAGCTCGTGTCAATTTTTGTAAACACTCATTCGAAGTCAAAGCAGATATTTGCTATTGTAGAAAATGAAACGAAGCGTGTAACACTGATAAAATGAAATCTTTAGCTTTGTTTAAAATGAAATCAAACAAAAAAAGAACAAAAATGTAAAAACTCATCAAAGTATCAAATTGAACTTTCTTTCGTATTCCAATCAGATAAACGTTCATGGAATGCACAGTTTCTTCTGTTTCTTTGAACGTTCTCTTAAATACCATTTAAGAAGGCAACTAGAAAAATATCAAGGAACAATTGAAAGAACTGTTGAAAAAGAAGGAATAAATCTTTCGAAAAGGCTATAAAATTTTACGGATTCGTTGTCCTATTTTCTATCATTGATTTATCCAAAGAAAGTGGATAAAAGAGGAGGGGCGTGTTAATGATCTTAAAAATCGAAGACAATATCTACAAAAATCTATCAATCAAATTCCAATGTCTCTAATTCGTATTTCAATTAACGTATTAAAAATATATATATATTTTATAAAAATTGTACGTCAATAAAGAAAATACGAATTGTTTTGACAAATTTCAAAAACAGACACAAAACATCTAGGTACCCTATTGATCTACCCTTTCGCAATAAATTCAATCAAATCACAGTAGGAAAAATATGAAAAGTTTCGTATAGGATTTTCGTATCAGCAGCCACAGAGTGGGTAGGGACTTTCGGTGATTCGACGACAAATGCAGGATATGCAAGTGGTGTCGATGTTTACGGAGCTCTTGTTGTCGGGCATTTCGCACTCCAAAACTCGTTTTGTATTTCTACGAATATCGTGGATACAGTATACGGGAAATATCGTATGTTTATCGGATGAAACTTTTCTCTTAACTTAGTCAAGTGGAAAGTTACACATTAATATTGTATATCCGGGTATATAGCAAACGCGTATGCATATGTGAATTATTTCAAACTACCACAATTTTTTGTGTTTTTTTCGTCTTCTTTTTGTCAAACGAATAATCATATTTTACAAAACTTTGTATGATAAATGAAATTATCAAAATTAAAATTCCAATTAAATAGAATTATCCAATATATCTGGTTATGATTGAACTCGTTGTTCACATGTTATAAACATTTCCAATTTGGCACCACAGGAGAGAAAGAGAAAGAGAGAGAGAGAGAGAGAGAACAGGACAAAGTCACATATGGGTAACTAGTTAGTTAGGTAGGTAGGTAGATAGGTAGCCTAGTTTCCATACGATACTCGTCATCCCTACGCCAGTGTTATTTCCAGGTTAAATCGTGTATTTCATCGTGAACAACAGACCTAGTGTATTTCATGCGCTTGAATTTCAACCATGCACGATTTCGATCTGCTACATACGAATCATACATTTGCATCTCGACCTGTATCACTAAACCGTTACTGAACTACTGAAACGTTTGACAGGAAATTATTTATCAAGTTTCTATTTGTCATTTTATAACTGATATTCAAATCTTTATTCGTAAGACATTAGATGATTCCATAATTCGAAAAATTGTTCAAGAATATTTACTTAAATATTATTTTAATTTAAGTTAAAAATAAGATTATAATAATATTTTCTTTGAATTGAAAAATTGCAAATATCTACTCTAAGATATATTAAATGTTTTCACTTTTGCATTAACATCTACGAATCTAAATGCACATAGCCACGTGCACGGAAATCTATTGCAATATACACACACATACATGTTTATTCCGTATAATCAGCTTACATCTCGCACTGACGAGCAGCCACTGACTATATGTGTGCATTGTATTTCCTATTGGGATACGTATATAAGTACATACATTAGCCAGAAGCATCAGATTTAGAAACATATCTACATATATATTGGTAAATGCTCCAATATTAGACAGTATTAGAAGATATCGATAGAAATACACTGAGAAAGAGTAATATTTCTTTTCTAGTTTGTAGTTTTATAGTTTGTAGTCATATACGTATATACATACTCTTTTATCCTACATAATATGTTCACAAATGTTTTGCGTGATTATATTTACAAAGTCTGATATATTTCGAGAATTCACTGAAATCTACAGCAATATAAACAATTATTTGTAAAAAATTAAATAATTATTTTATAAATAATTGAATCTAATAAAAACTTAGCTGTATACGAATGCAACGTTGTATCAAAATTTCTAGACAATCGGTAAAGTACTTTTGAAGATTACCAATTAGGCACAAACGAAATCTACATTTTTATATATTTGATATTTGACGAGTATAATAATAATAATAATAATAATATTAAATATTAAATATTAAATATTAAAAAATAAAATATTAATAGATATTTTATTTGTTATATTTGACGAGTTGTTAGTCATAACATATTCCATATAAAATATCAGTTCTTTATCAAATATCAGTACTTTACTTGCTTTTGTCCCATCAGATTTTCGGATAAACGTACTACATAGTACTTCATCGATAAGCTTTTTTCCTATCTTTCTATATCTCTTTATGAATTCTCAATACTTTATCCTCTCTTTCACATCCTGGTACTCATATATATATATATATATACATGTATTCAGTCTCTATTCTTCAATAATGCCAGCGAGTAAATGTGTACTCTGTAGTATACACGATTCAGTATAGTATATAATTATGTAAGATCATTTATATATTTGCATATATATATTCATGTATATATATGTGTTGTTAGTATTGTCGCTTTTCGTATTATGCATATACAAAAGTTACTGGATCATTTACATATTTGAATAAGCTCTCATAACTAATAATCGTATCGGGAACCATCGTATGCTAATATTCACTAAACGTGTGCGCTCATTTACGAGAACCTAATTATCTAATAATAAACGATACAAATCTGTTAGAACATAATGACATTATTAGAAAGATATTTATCATGAAAGTAATACACAAATAATTTTAATAATTATAGAAAATTATAGGAAAAAGGAGGAAACGTTTATGCATTTCCTACATTTTCCATCAATTATTAATTATATATAATTATTACAATTTGAAAATATATTACTTACAAAGCAACATGATGATAAATTCTAACATTTCAAAGATGCAGTTACATTTTGAAATCTTGAATTCTCTTCAATGATCCTTTCTTCGTTTAATTTTCAACTCTTCGTTATATTAACTCATCATTCGCCAATCAATAATTCATCGAACATTATTTTCTTTTTCAAAAAAAAAACAAAAACAAAAAAGAAACCGAATTAAAATTCAAATTTCTTTTCGAAATTATTTACACGTACGAAACAATGAAATTGATTAACCCATTTATCGATATCGCAGCAACCAATCGAACGATAATCATTGGACGTCAATAAAGGCGCGAAGTTCAATCCCATTCAAACGACCTATTCTCGTACTAGTTTGAATTTCAATGAAATTTGTTAAGGAAACATTTTACAAATTTAAAAATCTTCGACAAAATATTCTACAGCACTCGCGAATTATTAATTATTTTCATTTCTTTTTTTTTTTTTTTTTAGCTTTTCGTAAACTCGGATTCATTGCAAAAAATAATGGACAAAAGAATGATTGTAAAATATAAAAAATAAAAAAAGATAAAAGAAAATAAAAGAAAGAAAGAAGCCAACAAGGGAATTTGAAAAGATACGCGAATTTCTGCAATGCTGATTCAAATGTGCGTTCATCGCGGTCTCAGGTACACTGCTGAACTATTCGCCCTGCAGTAAACCTATATAAAGCAAGCTGCTGCAAAATACGCGTGGGCGATTCTACATAGTTCCATGCCCACGCTTGATTGACTATATACATGTATATACATATATATATATATGTTATACAATGTAAGGCATCTAACTATATCACCTAAATATTTCTTTTTTTAGCGCTTTTGTTTAAAGCTTTTAAACAACAATAGACATTCCTTTCTATTAATTAATGATTATTTTAATACTCTAATGTACTCATCTTTTATTTAAGATTGTTTAAAAGTATATACATTTGCATAACCATTACATATCTATTTAAAGATGTTTTACATGCTGGACTGAAAATTTTTCGGTCCTCCTATACGTTGAAAAACTGTTCTTCTTTAATGGGATAACAAAATCCGCTGCAAAAAGTATAGAGATGACAGATTAAAAAATTTGAAAGATTCGCCATATTGCTGTACACAAAACTGGCGCTAAAAAACTGCGTGCGCGAAAATACTGCGCAGTACTTCTTGTTTCCACCTATAATAAAGACAAACTTCGAATGATTAAAAATACGATATAGGATCATAAAAATTGTCGAAATATACTCAAAAAATCATAATTGATCCTTATATTCTTTATATATTGTAATAGGAAGGTGTGAACCTTACAAAATATCTTTTTATTACCTGATCTTAACTGGACGATAAGCCTGTGGCGTCTCGCACCAGCTCAGTGCTGACATCTCTCGGTCAGCAACCTTAGCTTCAGCTCATGCCACCGGTAATGACCCAGCAGGAAGCGCTTTTTCCTGACGTGCACCGTCTGATTGGGCCTCACGGTTGATCACTCGATCGCCTCGCTCTCGCCCTCATCCAACGCTCGAAGCAGATCAGATCGTCTTCATCCGGCCAGAATTCAGCATTATCCTGCCCGCGCTTAGCACCATCGGGCACTCGCCCAGCACCATGGTTCACGTGCTCGGCATCGTCTGTGAATAAAGCTCGTCCCTGAGATCGCAAATAAAAAAGGAGATCTCTCTCACTCTAACCCAGTGCTCCTATTGGTCAGTTTCCTCACTCACGGAACGATCCTCTGGTTAAGGGAAACACGCCTTAACAGTTACCAATACCACAAAGTAGAAATCCCTAAAGACCTTTAGTTATGGCTCACCCTCTTGCTGTTATTAAAAAATGATAATTATATAAACGTTCTCTATTTTGTTTATATACATAATGCATAGCAACTTACGAAGACTAGTTCATATTTTTGCCGCTAGAGTAAGACACGCCTCTGCCAATACCAGGTCCATATGTCAATCTCCATATCATAATACATTTGGTTACTGATTGGTGCACATTTAAATGAAAGAAGAAGCGTGGGAAAAACATCATTAAAAATATTAAATAAAATAATAATTACTTCAGATTTATTTATATATGTTAAATAATGTGTCAATAGACGTTATATTATAATAAATATAAGCTTCTAAATGCTTATATTTATAAAACTCGTGTAAGAAATGTTGGTACGATGACTTTGAATATTTAAAAATGTGTAGTGGTAATCCTGAATAAAATGAAGTTAAAAAGATATTACCTTTAAATAGGTTATCTTGTAATTGTAACTATGTTTTAGTGAAGTGATTTGTATGTTAAACATATAATAGTGAAATAAGTTTAATAAAATTTATAATAAAATGACTCTGTATCATTTTGGAAATTGTTTAGCATTAGTATATGTACCATATTATATGACTTATAAATATTCTGGCTTGTAAGTATATGTATATAAATATATTCATACATTTGTTTTTTTAATTTATGTATTATATTATAAATGAAAGTATGTCTAATATAATATATTATTTATAGGTCAGAATATGGTGCATTTTGGAAATGCATTCAAGCTGGAGGTATTTACATCTTCACGCAATTGGTGAAGATGTTAGCACTCGCTACTTTTTTTCCTACCGCAGATAGTGTTGGAGAAGAAGGTTTCGATTTATTCGGTGTACGTATTAAAATGATAACGCTCATATCGACACTTTCGTAGACTATAATTTGATGTATTATAAAATTACTATTATAGTAATAATTTGTAAATTATATATTATATGTTTTACTTGTAGGAATTTCTAAAGTCTTCTATAGATTTAGCAGATTTAGTAGGAATTCTCTTAGTACTTAATGGAATTCCTGGTAAAGGTCATGCTAAAGTATTAACCGCTGGAATAGGTTGGGCAGGTGCAGAAGTTCTTCTCACAAGATTTTTGTTGTTATGGGTGGGTGCACGTGGTGCTGAATTTGATTGGAAATATATACAAAGGAGTTTAGAATCTAATATTAATTTGGTAAGATATTCATTTGTCACATGTGATTAAGATAATACAAATTATTTAAGCTATATATGATATATATGTATATTATATCTTTTTTAGGTTCAACATATAACCACAGCTACACTTGTATGGCTGTGGTCAAGACACGATTTAAAACGCAGCTTAGTTCCTATTGTTATCTGTATGCTTTTATTAACGGTATATAGGCCTCTTGTTCTAGATTGTTTAACATCACTTTTATTAGCTGGTTCTTGGTCAACATTAGTTATTAAAGCACTTACTACTTTGATTATGGGAGTTATAACTTTACATATTTATGCTGGATTAGCATATGCGATTGGAATCTTTTAAAAATAACATATAGTTTGTAATATACGTAGTGTTATTTAATTTAATGAGTTTTACATTAAATAGCCTATTTAGAAATGACTATTTAGTGTATTTCTTATAAGAATATTGAATGTTTTTGTACATATTTATATTCTGCTATTATATATTACAAACTTTAATATATTATACAATGATATTTTATCTGTGTTACTACATTATATAAATTACCTCAATTTCATCTTTTATGATTCTCTTTATTATTTATTACGAGTATCACGAACAAGAATATTTATATTTTAATTTACTTATATATTATTTTCTTTTATTTATATATTACACGCACATAAGCAAAATTAATATTTTAATCTTAAGTGTATTATCATAAGAAGAGAATATTATTCATACTTTTTTAATAAGACATAATAGAAGATTCAATTTATTATCTAAATTTAAAAATAAAATGAAACTTGATTGAAATTTATAACATTTATTTATTGAACATAATTCAAATAAATATTTTGCTAAATAATAACAATCATATTTTATAATTTCAATAGAAAAAAAAAGATGTAATGTGTATTTGTATTTTATTTTTATTAAAATAATTTAAAGTGTATTAGAGTTAAACAACTTCAAACAGCATTGTTCAGATAGCAGCTGCAAACTTATGTATTTTTAAAAATCAAAATTTAGATTAACCTTTATACCCCAAACTAAATAAATAATTAAAATGAAAAGAAACGTGTATCTACTCCTATTTGTTAAAGAAAAACTAGCCTATAGACTAAAAGAAATTGGACTAAATCACTGATTGAAAATATAAAAGGTGTCAGATATTTCTTGTACAAAAGTTGTGAATAAATTCTATACTCAAAAATAAGAAATGAATATTATCTAACAATATATCATTTAAAATTTTATTCAAAAGTTAAAACCTAAATTGTAAAACTTTCTAAACTAACTTTTTTTTCTTATTTTTAAACATAGTATATGTGCTCATAATGTTTGTATGGAAAAGCATCTAACACCCTGCTTAATAAAATTGAGATGTATTTTAACTAAATAAATATTGAAAGAAATATACTATTTATTCTATTATAATTTTTAATTTCTGTCAAAATTAATATTTGCACAGTCAATGAATAATTTGTTATAAAAATAAGTATTATGCTATTTATTCATATATGTACACACGTATAAAAGAAATTGTATACAAAGTTCCACAAATTGTTTTTAATGAAATCATTATATTTACAATTATTTATTATTAAATAAATAAATTAAATGATTCCATTATAATTTGTAATACTTTTTGTAATCTACTATGTAGTACGTGTATTACAATTAATTTATAATTTGATCTTTCAAATTCTTCGTATATTTGAGATGGAACTGTCATAACAACTTTACTATACTCATTAGTCATTGTTTTTTAATGTGTATTGGGAGAATTATACTTTTTTTTATAGACTATATTAATCTTGTTTATAAATGATTTAATTTATGACGACATTATTGATATTATTTAAAAAATATATTTTTTTCTTATATTTTATATCAAGTATACATAACTATATATTTATAATTCTACTTAATATTATATATTATTATATTTATTAATTAGATTTCATTGTTAATTTTAATTACAAAAAAAAAAAAGAAAAACCAATATTCGTATTATCTAGATACCTAGTTTATCACTATAACAGAAATATTTACAAAATTTCTAATATTCAAGAATTATATTTAAAGCACATAAGTAAATAATATTCATTATTTTGGTAATTTTTAAGTAGTACAGTAAATTATAACATTAAAATGTATAGATTGAATTCTTCACAAGCTATAATTATTATCTTAAATGATATTACATTTATAGAAGTATTCATGAATGTTTAATAATATTAAAAAATATTATTTATTTAAGCGCAACATACAAGCGGTCAATATTATGTTCAATAAAGGGAATGATACTGTTTTATATTAACAATATTGATGATGAATTTGTTAAGTCTAAATCAAAATGTAAAGTATTTGTAATTTAGCAATTTATCAAATAAAATAAAACTACATATATATAATATATAATTTTATGTAATACCCTTACTAAGGAAATATCAAGGAAATATCAAGGAAATATCAAGGAAATATCAAGGAAATAAAATTGCTTTAAGGTTATAAAAATACATTGCCTTAAAACACTAACTATGCAGTAAATGATGATCCTTTGGATTCCTTTTAATTTTTTTTCGAATTTGAAGATAGTCACATTTACATTTCTCTCTTTTTAAATGAGTTTCCAGAAACCTTCTATTGCTAAATTTTCTGGTACAAAAATTGCATTTAATCCAAGGATACTTGCCTTTATGAGACGATATAATATGATGTTCTAAAATTCTTGCATTAGAACAGACCTTCTTACATAGTTTGCACCATGTTATAGTTGTATGAGCATAAAGATGCTGGCTAAATAATTTTTTCTTAACTCCCTTTAAGCAAATATAACATGTTATTAACGTTTGAGTGTCTCCGTGTATATTTCTTTTATGACTTCTTAAATATTTTCGAGTTGAATGAGTCTTTTTACAGATGTGACATGGAAAACCAAGACCATAATGATATCCTTCGTGTCTAAGTTTTGCTGCAGCTGTTAATTTTTTACCACAAACGTTACATAAACATTTTCCATGTACTTTTTGAAAGTGTTTTTGACATGCTATACTACTAGCAAATTTTTTGGTGCATTCGTAACATTGATAAGATAATTCTGGATCAAAATGCTGAGCTTTAATGTGTAGATTAAATTCATTTCTATTTTTTACATTAATGTGACAAAAAGGACATGACATATCCATTTGTAATTCAGTAAGCATCTTTCCCTCTTCCACATTACATCTGTGGTTATTGTATTCGCTAATAGTATTGAATCTTTCAGTACAAAAACCACATCGGAGAAATAATGGATGACATTTAGCTATATGTGCATTGCAATTATTCATAGTTGAAAATATTATACCGCAGGGACAGATGGTGTTCACATATGATGGTATATTACATATGAACTTTTGACTATTATACTTCATTAAGTTCTCTTTTCTTCTTTTTAAAATACTTATATTTCTTGTTATACATATTAATTTTGGTTTTTTAGGTTTGATAAGATTATCAGTGTTATCCGCACTGATAGATCTTTTCTTTGCTTTTAAAATATTTGAAGAATCATCTGTCGTTTCTGATTGTTCAGACATAATTGCCTCACACAAATACGTAGGCACTACTTCAACATTTCCTTTTCCTTCTTGTATCTCGGAAATATGTATCTCTTCTTCTTTAATCTGTTTATTTTCTTTCCTGTCATTATCTAAAGGATCATGCGAATTTTCTTCTATATTAATATCAAGGTTTTCATTAATCGTTTCTATTTTCAATATGTTATGGTCTTTGCTGTATTTAAAGGATTCAAGTACATCCAGTGAATGCTTTTCTTGAGATATTTTACTATCTCTTCCCAGAAATAATTTTGAAATGTCTGACAGTGTATGGGAATGATCACGGGAATGGCCAGAATCCTTAGATTTATTTTCATCGCTGCTTTCTTTGTTAACTATTTCATAAGAATTGTTTTTTTTCTTTATTTTAATATTAATACCACTAGGGGAATCTCGATCAAGATTGTCTTCCGTAATGGAGTCTGTTTCACTGTTATCTCTTAATTTACAACTATTTTTGTGTAACATTAAAGTATGATAATTACGAAATGTTCTGCCACAAATACATGATCTACCAAGATTATTTTTACTTACTTTTCTTCGTCTTCTTCTTCTTGTATTATTATTTTTGTTATTAGCATTAGATTTAGGATTTTGTAAATTGTCATTTGCTATAGAATTCAATAAATCCACTTTACTCTTTTCTTGGTTTTGCAAAGCAGTTGACATTAATATCCGTTTGTTACTTAATGGAGAATTAACGTAACGACAATTGAAAATATCAAAATTATCTTTAGTTTCACCACGCTTCCTATGAATACGCCTATGTTTAGAGAAACTACTACTGGCATATACTCCATAACATATGTCGCATAGGAATTTGGACACTTTTTTTGACTGTAAATTCTGAGAATCATTTTTACCATTTGACGTTTCAATCTCTGTTGATTTGACTTCGTTTGGATTCACTGCTTCAAGCATCATTTTATTATTATCATTTTCAGAATTCTCAGATAAGGCGATTGTATTAATCATTGCTTTCGTAAGATTTTGAAGATTAAGATTTGAAGACTCTATCGCATTATTTTCTAATTCTTTGATAACAAGACCTGGACACCCAATTTTATGATATTCAGTTAAATGTTTTCGCAAGCTTGTTATAGAGCGTTTACATAGTGGACATTTAACACGATAGGTATCATAAGTTGTTAGGGTCATATCCTTATCTGAGACATTATTTTTCTTCTCTTCAAAATTATTTTCATTCACTTTTATGCTTGTAACTTTTGTAGTAAGATCAGAAGTAATATTTTCACTACCAATTTCCTTGAGTTTTGGTTTATTGTGTATACGTTTAGGTGGTATATATATTCCATGTATTCTTTGTGAATGTGACCTAAGACTTCGATTTTCACTGTATTCTTTACCACATATATTGCAATGATATAATTTTTTGGTGCTCTTAACAGAGAATTTGAAATTTGGAAGTGCACTGTTGTTATTGCCCAGTATTGGTTCATATGTAATGCGTGGATCTTTTATAGTAGAAGACATAGAACTAGTAATCATTTCTGACCCATTACTTTGTACATTTTTTATTAACTGGAGGGTTTTCCAAATTTTATCACATTTTTCAAGAAGGATAATTGGATCCTTCAATTTAAGTGGGGTAACAATTGGTAAACTTAACGGACTCTGCAATAAAATACATATATTAAGGGAACATGATTATAGTTACAATAACATAAACAACACACAAAACAAAACAAAACAAAAATAAATAAAATCCTTAATTATTCCTAATCCCTTAAATATTTATTTAATAATCATAAACGGGAATAAACTATCATCTTCGCTAGATCAGTTGACCTTATTTTAATCACAAAAGTTTGTTATTATTTAAAAAATCGAATGGAAAGCTTTTCATTGTTAAATCCTACACAGAGGAGTCCCCAAGAATTGAACATCAAAAGTACAACCCTGGCGTGTTTAATTGATCCACGATTTCCTGATAGTTAATTCATCGAAAACATGCATAATAGTCACATGCATAGTAGTCAAATAAATAGGAATCCAAGAGACGACTTAATTAAGAACGATCACAAGATTAGGATAGAAAAACTAAAAGTAATATACCTGTGGGGATTCATAAGAGTCACTAGCTGTTGGGGACAATGGTTCAACCTTCAGCATTGGTATATCCACATCTACCACAAGTCTTTCGGGTTGTTCTTCTTTGCTCTTGTCCTCATTATTGTTCCCATAATCATCCCACATAGCACCTTCGCCAAACATTTTACCTAAACCTAAAGTTTAATTTCACGAATAATAATTAGAAGGTTAAAAATTTATTATCAATCGTAACTGAATCGTGAGTCGATCTCAAGCGGCACGGATTACTAGTAGACATATTGCTTCTGTCTCCCCACTCCACGACCACTTCTAACGTTCCTTCCTTCCTTCTCCGTTACGGGCAAGCACAGCTGCACAAAGCTTTTCCAATTGAAATCGCGATAACGATTTATTGTCTTCAGGTTATCCTTTTATTTCTTTCATTTCTTTACTTTTTAGCATAAGCAAGCGCTTAGGAATTCAATTATTTTAATACTATAACTAAATATCAATTCTAAATCGATAAAATTCGGGCTCTCCTTTCGTACGAAACACGCCTGGGTAGGAAGGTAACTGTTCTTCAACATACGTTGGGGTATAGTCCGACAATATTTAGACGAGTGTGGGTAGGTACAGGACTGGCCCAAGTTATTCCTACGGTTCGTTCAATTCGGAATAATTCTTGCCCGCTAATACTATTACTATTTTTATTAAATATCCTCTATAACCTAATAATTTGATTTTACAAAAAAGTCTTCTTTAGACTAAACACGTTTCCTTTAGCGTAATAATAGTAGTTTTTCTCAAGATTCTTCAGAATTTTATTTCAAAAAATCTGCAACACCTAAATATCTTTAATATTTTGCCTCGGAAACCCACATGCACGATCAAGCTAGGTTTTAAGGCTTACGGAACATCGATTGCATTAACTATACGAATATTGTAGTATTCTAATACATTATTTTTTCTCACTTGTTTGTAACAGTTACATTTAAGTATTTTAAGGTTAATCAAATTTGTTCATATGTAACGTTTCTTTTATCTTTGCACAAACCATTTTCCTACGTTTTTCATGTTTTTCTAGCGTTGTATGACTTTTAAACAAATTCCATCGCTATAACGATCGTTATCGAGATGACCGAAGAGCAGCATGCGCTGTATGACCGTCATTAATTTCTACAACATTCGATTCCATTACAGATTCTACTCTGACATCATGATATGAAGAATTATAAATTTCCATATATTTCTATCGATGCACTTATATGTGAGCGACATCATAAACGACATTTACAACATGCTATGAAAAGTTTAATCTTAAACTATAACAAAGATTCATAATATTAAGAAAAGACGTGGTAATTATATTTAAGGCAAGCATTGACGAGCAAAGAGATCAACATGAAATACCAATATTTGATAACATTATTAAAGCTAACAGTTCTTGTTTTACTGCCAGCATCTTATCCTACAATAAATGTTGAAACTCTTCAAACAGTATTCTCAAATTATCAATTCGTGTAAACCTTCGGCAATAAATGATTATAAGAAAATAACCTGACCAAACCAAATGTGTGCAGGCAGGTTGTCCAATAACTTTAAACAAAAGCCTTGCCAAGAAACAGAACAACAAGTACGTTGGACTGTCTCATGAGCAACAAACTACACTACGGGTCTAAAGAACTGTTCCTCCGTCACTGTATCACGTGACGTGTCTCTTTAACAGCCGTTAGAAATGGGCTGTTTGAGAGATTAAAAAGAACTTGAGAATACGCCGAGTAGCATAGGCGGATTCCGATCAATGAAAATCCCAGAGTAAATATTGCATATCACCCCACACACGCGCATGTCATGTCTATGACGAAATTCTTATCGAAATCCTATCGTCTACCCATGAACCACGATTGTTAGAAATGCCTATGATCGTGTGCTATGGCTCCTATGCAATTCTAATGCAACTCTCAGCAAGATCATTTTTAGTCGACAAGAATCAAGTTAATCCTAGCACTTGTATACTCTAGGAAAAAAGACAATACGCGCCAATAACATGCATCATGTAACACCGGTATAGTGCAATACTATCTTGCCTATTTCAATCTAGAAAAGATCCTATTACATCAATATCACAATGGCCAAGGTCAATTCGTTTGCAAGAGTAACTGGAACTTATTTTGATTATTGATAAAATTGCTAGCACTAACGATGCAATCGTAACGTGCACGAAGTGTACTTCCGTTCGTACATCTATAAAGCAAAGAGAAAAAATTAACTATTGTTAATAAAAACTTTTCTTCTATCAAGTTAATATGTGGTTACCCATTTTTTTGCTGTTTCTATTAACGTATCAGATTTCTAATTCTAATGGCTCTTATAATGAAGGTGTAGTATCACGTAGTTAGACTTGAATTATTGAAGTTTTTTGGGAATCTTACATACCCTAAAATAATCATTTTAAACGTTTAGAGTAATATCGTAAATTTGTAAACTAGCTGAAAGTAGATGCATTTGAGTTTGTATTATCGAACTATATGAATACTGTACTAAAATAACTGTTGAAACTAAGAAATGTGCTGTTATCATAATAACAAACCATGTCATGTAATTTCCCAGAAAACAAAGCCTCCTTCCGAGGAGACTCAACACATGCTAAATTTGGTGAAGGAGTGCGAGAGTGGTTACGCAATTTAAGGGATCGACTGTTAGGAAGGAAATTTGGTAGTAATGGTCCAGAAAACAGAGAAATAATGAATCCCAGTAATGCTGAGATACAAGATCGTATTCGTGACTATGGTGGATTCTTCGTAGATTTATGTGAGTCATGACCGAGACCTTTATTTCAACGGATATTGCGCAGATTACTTTCGCTATATTGATTTTAACATTTCCTATATATTTTTAGCTAGAGTCAAATTTGATCCGAGATACGATATTGGATTTCGTATTGGTCATTGGTACTTTATTCGAATGGGAGACAAACTCGATGACGAGTTTGCTTATAACTATTCAAGGGAATGGGACACGTCTTCATTCGTACCTAATCAAAACCCACAACAAATGTCTGATAACGATTGGTTAAACGATAATTATGACGATACATTCACTACCACGAAGTTTTTTCCATCAACCACAGCAAATGCAGTTTTGATGGAAGAAACTACAATGGAAAGTGACATAATTGAAAGCACTTCCACTGAAATATCTCTAGTACAAATGGAAGACAATGATACTGAATCAGCAGGTAACTCAGCAGCTTCTGTTGAAGTTATATTTCCTTAATAAAATATTTGCAAAATTGATAGCATATACATTAATCGGTTCTTATTTTCTTATTATATTTTAAATAATCAATTATATATATATAAATAAAAAAATACATGAAAAATAATCTTTTTAATGAGGAAGTTCACAATTTTATTTCGTAAATTCGTTCTTAAGTGTTACCATGTTAATATTGATGTTCAAATGTACTAAAACAATTTTTACGACGATGTTACCGGTATTATTGTGGCCTTCATGATGGTGGTAATGGATTCACTAAAAGATAAATAATTGTATTAAAATTAAGCATTCAAAGATTATACTGGAAAAAGCAGTTCAGAACTAGTAATTAAATTATTGCATTTAAAATCATCGTGTCTTGTTAAAGCCAAGCCAAGCAAAGTTAGGAAAAATAATTATTTCTTTATTTTATGTAATATAGAAACAAAATGCATGCAGTTAAAGTCAAGTCAGCATGACTTTTTGTAATTAGGAAATTTGTATTATTTTTCAATAGAATTTGTATAATACTTTTAAACATCTAAATTGTCTAAGTGTGTTAGCAAGTAAATAAAACAATAATAGTTATAAATAAAATTGAAAATACACTCTTTTATCTTTGCTTTTAGAATAAAGAATATATTCCACACATTTAGTTATCTAATAGTTATCTGATGTGCTAAAAAATTGTGTTATAATACAGCAATCAAAAGTATGTACTTCAAACTAAATCCAATACAAATAGAATCTATAATCTAATGAAACACAATAATATTTGAAGTTACATGCTGACCATATATAAACATCAGAATAAGAGGCTATTTCTTCTTGAGGTTTGTAGAGCAAATTTAGGAGCATTTGTCTACTTCCTCCCCTAGAAAGTAAATAAAAATCGTATTCCACCGTAGTAGCATGCACAAAAGAGAATAAGTGACTAAATAAAAGACAATCATTGCTATTTATTATATCAGTTTAAAATAATATAGCTTTACTAAAGAATTATATATCTCTGTTATATTTTTGATGTTGTTCTTGAATGATATTAGAAAGAAAAATTTCAGTTTTTAAATTTAGAAAAGAAATAATTGCTAAGCTCATTGCCATTGTATAATATAAATAAGTACATGCAATAACAGATGATTTCCCCTTAAACACATTCATTGTTTAAAATAATTTATTTCATATTAATTTGAGATCAAATATTTTGCGTATTTCTTACCTTCTTAGAAGCTGCTCCTACTTTACTTTTTTTAGTACCCCGAACTTTCTTCATTCTATTTTTACGTTCTTTTCGTTGTTTTCGGGTCAGCTTTTGCTTTTCATAAAGGCCGTGCCTTGCTAGCCTATGTTTTGGTTCGAATTTTTTAGCGAAATCTAAGGTGTCATATATTAAAGCAAATCCAGTGGATTTACCTCCACCAAAGTGTGTTAAAAATCCAAAAACAAATACAACATCTGGTGTTACTTTATACATTTTTGCTAACTTTTCTCGAATCTCAGTTTTTCGTACAGAAGCTTGTCCAGGATGATGGACATCAACTACCTGTAATATAAGTATATTGGTCGTATAATTGAATAACAGATTTATGTCTTAAAATAATGATATTAACTTCTGTAAAACTTACCATTTGTTTCCGGCATAATAGCCGGTTTGTCATAAATTTTCGTGTCCGGATCGTGGCTTCCGTCTGTAATAAAAGATTCAAATATCTTTATTAGGTTATGTTATGTGTACATGGTACCTAGATAAGATCCTTTAATATTAGAGATATAACATCTTCTAATGAATGAAAAAAATACTGGAATTATTTAAATTTAGTCTTAATAAAACATAAAAAAACACTTTTAATTGACATTTAATGTCAATAATGTTTACGTTGTTTGAACACATTTCTTCAGACCTAATACTGTGTTTAAAATTACTTTATAATCTAAATACATATTTTATATAATATATGAAAAATCTAAGTAGATGAATATTACGGTTTCATAATTTATTATATTCTAATTATTTTACGTTACGATTAAACAGCAATTTATGGATATTAAATACATACCATTTTTGTATAATAATATTCTTCCGAATGAATATAAGAAAGAACATATCAGTGTTCCAACCTAAAAAGAATTTCATACTGCAGCGACATGTGTGTAAGAATAATGAACTAATAAAGTTGGAAGTTGGCGCGTGCATCTTAAAAGTAAATAGAAATATTTTTATTATTAATTATTCTTTTATTTTAATTAGAAAGAAATAAAGTATGATAAACGAAAAGAAGATAAAAATATATAAAAAAAGGAAAATTATATATACATACAATTTTAAAAACAAAATGATTGACATCTGGAGTTCAAATTCGGATTATATGTAAATAAGCTGCGACAAAAAAATAATAGCTTTCTTAATATTTTTAGCGTCTGCAACTTCTAAAGATTTTTAAAAGAATAATATTCAAAATATAGTAAATATATTATAAAATTTTATTGTGTTCAGTTATTTGTTTCTATTTATAAATATCAATATAATTTAATGCTAGATTTTACATTGTTGTTATGCAAATCAAATCTCATTAACTTGAAGGTTTATTTTACTTAGGATATTCTCAAATAACAACTATGTGCTCTGCAAATCTTCCTCTGTTTCTTCACATTTCTTAACCATCCCTCCACTTTTTTGTTCTTTTTCCTCTCTAAAATTTCTTTTTCCTTCAGGTCTGTTCTCTCTAGCTTCGTGCAGCCTTCCATCAGGTGCCCTCAGGTGCTTCCAGCCTCTACGCCGCATAGTTCACATCTCCTCTCACGCTCATCTAGATGCCACAAAAGATTCGTTGAGGCCATCGGTCGCTTCGACCGCTCACCGTGTAAGAATGACATAATCTGTCAAAAGTGTCCGTACCGCCTTTAGTTTTATTGTAAAATCTTACCAGATTAGGCTTTGTATCGGTAATCTCTCTGGTGTGCATGTAAGAAGAAACCAACGATTTTTGTACATTTCTTTTTTTGGGGGCATACGAAAGAAGAGTTAGATTTGACGTGTGACCAAATTTATACGACGGCTACTCTAATTTTCTATAAAACAGCTATACTTAAAGGAAGCTATTTACTATACACCGTATGTACGGTCTTTAGCTGTAAATAATCCATATAAGTTTACAAAGTTTAATAAAAATCTTATAAAGCAAAACGTAAATTGGTTAGAAAGAAAGTTTAGTAGTAATGGTCCAGAAAACAAAGAAATAATGAATCCCAGTAATGCTGAGATACAAGATCGTGTTCGTGACTATGGTAGATTCTTCGTAGATTTATGTGAGTCGTGACAGAGACTTTTCTTTCCAAGGGATATTGCAGAGATTACTTTCGCTATATTGAATTTAACATTTTCTATATAATTTTAGCTAGAGTCAAATTTGATCCGAGATACGATATTGGATTTCATATTGGTCATTGGTACTTTATTCGAATGGGAGACAAACTCGATGACGAGTTTGCTTATAACTATTCAAGGGAATGGGACACGACTTCATTCGTACCTAATCAAAACTCGCAAACAAATGACTGATAACGATTGGTTAAACGATAATTATGATGATACATTCACTACCACGAAGTTTTTTCCATTAACCACAGCAAATGCAGTTTTGATGGAAGAAACTACAATGGAAAGTGACATAATTGAAAGCACTTCCACTGAAATATCTCTAGTACAAATGGAAGACAATGATACTGAATCAGCAGGTAACTCAGCAGCTTCTGTTGAAGTTATATTTCCTTAATAAAATATTTGCAAAATTGATAGCATATACATTAATCGGTTCTTATTTTCTTATTATTTTTTAAATAATCAATTATATGTATATATATAAATAAAAAAAAAATACATGAAAAATAATCTTTTTAATGAGGAAGTTCACAATTTTATTTCGTAAATTCGTTCTTAAGTGTTACCATGTTAATATTGATGTTCAAATGTACTAAAACAATTTTTACGACGATGTTACCGGTATTATTGTGGCCTTCATGATGGTGGTAATGGATTCACTGAAAGATAAATAATTGTATTAAAATTAAGCATTCAAAGATTATACTGGGAAAAGCAGTTCAGAACTAGCAATTAAATTATTGCATTTAAAATCATCGTGTCTTGTTAAAGCCAAGCCAAGCAAAGTTAGGAAAAATAATTATTTCTTTATTTTATGTAATAAAGAAAAAAAATGCATGCAGTTAAAGTCAAGTCAGCATGACTTTTTTTAATTAGGAAATTTGTATTATTTTTCAATAGAATTATTATAATACTTTTCAACATCTAAATTGTCTAAGTGTGTTAGCAAGTAAATAAAACAATAATAGTTATAAATAAAATTGAAAATACACTCTTTTATCTTTGCTTTTAGAATAAAGAATATATTCCACACATTTAGTTATCTAATAGTTATCTGATGTGCTAAAAAATTGTGTTATAATACAGCAATCAAAAGTATGTACTTCAAACTAAATTCAATACAAATAGAATCTATAATCTAATGAAACACAATAATATTTGAAGTTACATGCTGACCATATATAAACATCAGAATAAGAGGCTATTTCTTCTTGAGGTTTGTAGAGCAAATTTAGGAGCATTTGTCTACTTCCTCCCCTAGAAAGTAAATAAAAATCGTATTCCACCGTAGTAGCATGCACAAAAGAGAATAAGTGACTAAATAAAAGACAATCATTGCTATTTATTATATCAATTTAAAATAATATAGCTTAACTAAAGAATTATATATCTCTGTGATATTTTTGATGTTGTTGTTCTTGAATGATATTAGAAAGAAAAATTTTAGTTTTTAAATTTAGAAAAGAAATAATTGCTAAGCTCATTGCCATTGTATAATATAAATAAGTACATGCAGTAACAGATGATTTCTCCTTAAACACATTTATTGTTTAAAATAATTTATTTCATATTAATTTGAGATCAAATATTTTGCCTATTTCTTACCTTCTTAGAAGCTGCTCCTACTTTACTTTTTTTAGTACCCCGAACTTTCTTCATTCTATTTTTACGTTCTTTTCGTTGTTTTCGGGTTAGCTTTTGCTTTTCATAAAGGCCGTGCCTTGCTAGCCTATGTTTTGGTTCGAATTTTTTAGCGAAATCTAAGGTGTCATATATTAAAGCAAATCCGGTGGATTTACCTCCACCAAAGTGTGTTAAAAATCCAAAAACAAATACAACATCTGGTGTTACTTTATACATTTTTGCTAACTTCTCTCGTATCTCAGTTTTTCGTACAGAAGCTTGTCCAGGATGATGGACATCAACTACCTGTAATATAAGTATATTGGTCGTATAATTGAATAACAGATTTATGTCTTAAAATAATGATATTAACTTCTGTAAAACTTACCATTTGTTTCCGGCATAATAGCCGGTTTGTCATAAATTTTCGTGTCCGGATCGTGGCTTCCGTCTGTAATAAAAGATTCAAATATCTTTATTAGGTTATGTTATGTGTACATGGTACCTAGATAAGATTCTTTATCATTAGAGATATAATATCTTCTAATGAATGAAAAAAATACTGGAATTATTTAAATTTAGTCTTAATAAAACATAGAAAAACACTTTTAATTGACATTTAAAGTCAATAATGTTAACGTTGTTTGAACACATTTCTTCAGACCTAATACTGTGTTTAAAATTACTTTATAATCTAAATACATGTTTTATATAATATATGAAAAATCTAAGTAGATGAATATTACGGTCTCATAATTTATTATATTCTACATATTTTATGTTACGATTAAACAGCAATTTATGGATATTAAATACATACCATTTTTGTATAATAATATTCTTCCGAAGGAATATAAGAAAGAACATAACAGTGTTCCAACCTAAAAAGAATTTCGTACTGCAGCGACACGTGTGTAAGAATAATGAACTAATAAAGTTGGAAGTTGGCGCGTGCATCTTAAAAGTAAATAGAAATATTTTTATTATTAATTATTCTCTTATTTTAATTAAAATTATAAAAATGTTACAAACGGAATAAATAATTTAATATTTTATTTTACTTACGATGTTCTCAAATTAAAACTTTTTATTTGCATCTTACTTAGACGTACAAAGTTTTATGTTTATTTCTTATTTTGAATAGAATATGAATGACGACGTTATCGACAGTATAGCTTTGAATTCTATGATACAACAGAAGGTGGCGTATAAGTAGTTTCGATTTCTTGATGGTTACTACCTCATGCTTTATGAAACTTTCTGTTCAGAAAATAGCCTTGAGTGAGATATATCAAAGAAAAAAACAATATTTATGATAGTGTTTATCATTTAAATTTATATATTTTGGCAATGGGCTTTATAACAGAGCCATTATTATTTGCAATCGCATTAATTAATACCGGATCTGTGCTGTTTCTTTTAGTATACTTCGTATCCTTTTTTTATTTGTAATAAGTTACACATGACAATTAGAATTCACATTTACTCTTACTCGTATTGTATTTTAATAACATATTTACATATATATTATTATTATTATTATTTTCATGTTGTTACTAGGGATTTTTATTGATTGTATTATTTTCACAATATGGCTAACTTGTACCGGCGCTGTATTTGATTTCACCTTAAAATTTTTTAAATTTCATTTTAAATATATGTTTTTTAATGTTGTTAATTTAATAATTGTTTTACTCTGTGACACTTTCACTGTATTTTACTTGACATATTTATATTTATAGATGATCACATTATCAGATCTCGAATGTGATTATTTAAATGCCCAACAATGTTGTTCTAAATTGAATGCGGTAAATATTATATCTCATTAATTATTTTAACCCTTTAGATTCTATTCATATATGTGTCTATCGAAAACAATTCGTGTGGACTAATAACGCGTATATGCTCTTATCATTTTTGCCAACCTCCCTTTGTTTAAGATTTTTGTCTTTTTATCTTTTATTTTATCAAAATAGTTCACATTAACAGAAAAATCATTACGTCTCCAGTGATTGCAATCCTTATGCGCTTTCTGCACTTAAAGTGTTAATTATATAAAATTCACGAAATTATTTAAACTTATTTTTGTATTATATTTAATTGATAATTAATATTTAACGTTGCTAATCATTTATTGTATTTTGCAGTGGGTTACTCCAAAGTTAGTGACGCATACATTTTTGGTATTTTTGTTATTAATACATGGCCAATTAATATTAACTTTGGTTAATTTGCCTATGACTTTATGGTTGTTCTATGAGTATTTCAGTGTTCCTAGTGGAAATATGGGTGTATATGATCCCACAGAGATCCACAATCGTGGAGAATTAAAAAGACACACTAGGAATTGTTTGATTTATCTTGGATATTATTTAATATTCTTTTTCATTTATCTTTATTGGTAAGTAATATTTCATATATATATATATTCACAGTTTCTTGCTTAACTAATTTATTTGTTTTGATAATAACTTACTTATTTCTTTTGTAGCATGATCATTGCATTGTTGAAGGGAGATCCGGTAAATAGAAATGCGGATGATCTTGTAGACTTCTAACCAAATAAATAATTCTTGTATATGTTTTATACTTGCGCGATAATGTTGTGTGTATAGCAATTATTTTGTTGCGATACATTAATCTCATATATGTTGTTTAGAACGTATAATTGAAATTATTTCACATTCAGACGTCTGTACTCAAACAAATTTCTGGATTAGTGAAGTAATATTTGGTCTATATCAAAAATATTTTTTTAAGGTACTATTTTATTGTTACATCAATTTATATAAATAATTTTTATATAAGAACAAATTACAAAATTATTTAAAATAAAAAAAATTTATATAGATATATATGAAAGAGAGAGTGAGAGAAAGAGATTATGAGGCATATACAGAGTATCCTGTAACTGGTGTTACAAGTGAGCTGAAGATGATTCGGCATGAAAAACTCGAAAAGAATATACTCCCTATATTAAATATACACGTACTTGACAAATTTGTAAACTTATTTTTCTTAAAAACAAAGTCTTATATGAATAAATTGTATTCTACATTTTCTATTTAGTTTCTCATGAGGAATCACTCTCTGCTTGTTTATACTATCAGTTACAAGACACTTTTTATATGAGAAAATGATTAGAAAGTATTTATAAATTATAGAAATATCATAAATTGTTCGAATGGTAAATCATGTTGCAAGTTAATATTTGAAATTTACAGATTCTAGTCTTAAATATATATATACATATATATATATATATATATATTTCAATAACAATTTCTAATACGTTAGTTATTATAATTACAAGACTAGTACACACAATAATATTTTAATATTATATTATAAATATTTATAAGATCATTTCTAAAGAGTCTTCATATCTTTAATCCTATCCAAAAAGCATCTATATGCATTTAGATAAATACAATGTTGTTTAATTAGCAAGTATATATTGCTAAATGTAAAATATTTCTATTGAGTGCCAAATCTTATTTTCTAACAAGTTAATTATATATTTTCAAATGTATATCGACACAATAACAAACACGTGTCTCGAAAGTAATTGTGGCTCTAATGTAAATACATATAACGTGTTTTTTATAAGCTTCATTAAATTTCAAAGGTAATAATATTGATAATGTTATACTCGACAACACACACGCGTTGAAGATTATTTTACACGTTCGTTTTATACCAAATTGACTTAAGTTTAATAGCAAGGAGAAAAGAACGGATCGATTTAATGGATGCGGTAAAGGTGATTAGTCTTTCTTTCATCGAAGGGCGTGCATTTATTTTTAGATATAAAGTGTGTACATAAGGGGAGTGTACTGATTTGCAGAATTTTCTCCCTAAGTTAACATAATCAAAACTATTTTTATATTCTCGTAATATATCAACGATTAGATCGACATTTTTAAAATTAATAATTACAATATTAATTGTTCATTATTTAAAGATTATCTTTATAAGATAAAGAAGATTTATAAATGAGACGCGACTAAAGATATGACAAGTTTTGAAAGATGCGATGCATAATTAAGAAAAAAAGAACGCGGAAAAAGACCTCGAATATTCCATATCTATAGATCTAAAAAAAAGTTCGATATCATTGTTGCTACGTAAGTAACGATTTATACATGATCGAACTAATGTATTTTTAATGGTCTTTGATAAAGCTAAAGCCGGCGCATCAGAAGATTAAAATCAATTTAAGCGTAATAAACCCGCGCGTTGTAATTGTAGGTGTGCCTATTGGAGTGCCACCTAGTGTCAATCAATCGTAGTTAGAATAAGCGGCGGCGGCTACTGCTCGGTGGTTTTTTCGCACGACGGCGCGCGCGAATGGTTGTCGCGAATTTTCTCCAGTCAAACAAGTGAATGTGTATACTTGTTATTAGTGTTCGTCAATAGAAAATTGTTCTGACGAGGTGCACGATGGTCGTGTAGAGTTCCTATTATTCTACCTGTTTGAATTCATTTGATGAAACTCGAGTGTCAAACTTTTTCACGTGTGTCTAATTTTGCGGAGATGCGATATGCAGAACTTTTTTATTTTACTTTCTATATGTGTCAATGAATTGAATTTATGATGATCATCTGTGATTAAGATCATATACATCACAAAAGACAATTTCGAGAAACTTATTTTCTATAAAGAAGGAAAGACGAAAGATAAATTGAGGTAGATAGAAAGCAGGAGTGAGAGAGATAGGCAGAGAGTTTGACGTTCGCTCGATCGTACTCTTGGGGAAAGGGAGATAGGGAGATCATATCCGAGAGAAAGAGGGAGAACTTTGCGAGGGTGAGAGGAATATAAAGAGAGCGGCGCGGGGAGCCAGAGGGAGACAGTGGAAACAGGGACGGCGACGACGTGCTGCCGTTTATAAGTCGCAAGATCGTTGTGTTGCTTTTTGTTACGTGCGTAAGTGCGTGTGTGAGATTAGATGAGGTGAGATGAAATGAAATGAAATGAAATGAAATGAAATAAAATAAAATGAGATGAGATAAGATGAGATAAGATGAGATGAAATGAAATGAAATGAGATGAGATTGGTGGATCTAAGAGCATAACGGGGTGATCCACGAGGTACCCCTGATGTTTAAAACGTTATCCATGAAGCTATCGTCGACGACGTCGTCGTCGTCGTCGTCGTCGTCGTCGTCGCCGCCGCCGCAGCAGCAGCCGCAGCAGCCGTCGTCGTCGTCGTCGTCGTCGCTGCTGCCGTCGTCGTCGTCGTCGTCGTCGTCGTTGTTGCTATTGTGGCCCTCATCGTGGCCCTTTAAATTCTCTTTATTGTCATCTTCTTCTTCTTTTTCTTTATCTTCATTGCTGTCTACATCTTCTTCGTCATTGTCGTCGTCGTCATCATCGTCATCGTCGTCGTCGGCCTCTTCTTCTTCTTATTCTTCCTCTTCTTCTTCATCATTATCATCACCATCCCTGTCTTCGTTGTTACCATCGACTTTAACAACACTATCCTCGATTATATTCTACCAGTGGTCTCAAACAACATTGTTTATATTCATCCAGACTCTCGTTTCTTTCCTTTCAAGCCGATGTTAAAAGTTATTCAGTGCCTGCAAATTATATACTTGTATGGTATCACTAAGTCAGGATGGCAGCCAATAAAGCACAAATTAACGCTGTACAGACCAAGCCCGTTGAGGTCTCTCAGCAGCTACAGGATGGAGAGAAGTTTATTAAATGGGATGAGGTAAGTATCATTCCTTTCAGTAATAACTATCTAGCTGCAACTATATAGCATTGGCATTTTAGTATCAATGCTATGATACTACAATTGACAAGTAGAATATAGTCGATGCTGTGTTACATTGCGGAGCTATTTTGTATGCGATAAAAGAGTTTTCATTCCATTAGATGCTCTAAGTTGGTTGTTATATATCATCCATTTATTTAGAATATTTATTAAATAAATATATATATATATATAAACGATATATATGTATGTATTAAAATAATATATATTATATTTAATTAGTTATAAATTTTTTCATGCTATTTATATGTAGGATTCTGGAGTTGCAACGCCAGTAACATTGAAAGTAGATAAATTTGGTTTTTATCTGCATTGGGTAGATCAAAATAATGAAATGGATATCTTGGACATAGCTACAATACGAGATACACGCACAGGAAAATATGCCAAAATACCAAAGGTAGTAACAACGTTTAATCTCCTGCTACTCTTATACTTTTTAACTATACATTTGTCTTATTTTCCTATTTGAATGTATAATTTTGATGTATGAATTTGTTCTTAAAATTTGTATTAAATATCTTACATATGCTGTATGCTATATATGTATCACCTGTGCTTACTCGGAGAAAGATAAGAGTATTTAACAATGCATATATGCATCACTGCAACAGATACGGATATTACTTTGAGGGATATCTATAATTAAACCATGCCTTTGAGTAGATGATAATGACGCACAACACTACATAATAATTATTGATAAAAGTATAAATAGAACATTACCTACTTTATGTACTTTCTATAACTTCTGTATTTTTCTTTATTCTTCCTACCTTGGATATAGTTGAAAACAATGCTAGTCGCATAAAAAGGAAAGTAGTTCCCATTATCGGTTTTCCCATAAATCAATATAGATAATAATGAATAATATTTCTACAGTTTGCATAATCCAGTTTAAATATTTTTACTCGTGTAAATAATGTTGATGTAAACAAACTTATTAAATGCTTGAAATATTTAATAAGAAATAATGATTTTAAATGATCTCTACTTTTATGAGATTCAAAGGGTTTCTTAAATACGGAATAATTTGATTTGCAGGATCCAAAACTAAAATCTCTAGTAACTATGGGATCTCAAGATTCTTTAGAAGACAAAACTGTAACAATCTGCTATGGATCTGACTTCGTTAATGTGACATTTATTAATTTTTGCACAACACGTGCTGAAATCGCACAACTTTGGACTGATCAACTTCTGCAATTGGCATATAATTTAACACAGCTAAATACAAGTACAACTATGTTTTTGCAGAAGGCACACACAAGATTAGTATTAACAGCTGATAAGTTGGGTAAAATACCAGTGAAGAAGTATGTCCTATTTTGCTATTACAACTGATGTATTTGTGTATCCAAAGTCAGATCCTATTAAACATATATTCTAATCGAATTATGTTTCAGTATAATCAGAATGTTTACGCAAAATAAAGAAGATCGTAAGCGTGTTGAAAAAGCTCTTGATATATCAGGTCTACCATCTGGAAAAGTAAGTTAACACACATTGTTATTTATATTATTATACTTTAGAACTACGTTATTATTGATCTTTATAATAATAGTTTGAATGTTAAGAGTTTGCACTTTTTAAAATAGAAAATGTTTAATCTCGTTTCAGAACGACGCTGTACCCCTTCAGAAATTTCAATTCGAAGATTTTTTTAATTTTTATAAATCTCTTACTCAGAGATCAGATGTAGAAAAAGTATTTGAAGGAATTGTTGGCAATAATAAACGTAGATTAATGTCTGTTAAACAGTTTGTAGAGTTTTTAAACAAAACGCAAAGGGATCCGCGATTAAATGAAATACTTTATCCATACGCAAACGAAGCAAGAGCAAAAGACATAATAATACAATACGAACCAAATAAATATAATGCCAATCGAGGACAATTAAGTTTTGATGGCTTTTTAAGATATTTAATGAGTGAGGATAATCCAATTGTTGCTGTCTCCAAATTTGAACTTTCCGATGATATGGATCAACCACTTGCTCATTACTTTATAAATTCTAGTCACAATACTTATTTAACAGGTATGTGTAGGAATTTCTGAAAAAAAAAAGAAAAAAACTATTTTATTGATTATGCATATATATATTAGTTATGTAGTTTATTTTTGATTAAAGGATAAATGTGGATTCTCTGATTTTAGGTCATCAGCTTACTGGAAAAAGTTCTGTTGAAATTTATCGTCAGTGTTTACTTGCTGGCTGCCGCTGCGTTGAATTAGACTTTTGGAATGGAAAGTTTGATGAACCTGTTATTGTACATGGGTAATTTATAGTTTAAAAAAAATAACACAAATGATGAAATTCTTTATAGGAATTTTAATTTATGTTAATGTCGTTTTCTTAGGTATACATTTGTACCTGAAATCCAAGCACGAGATGTCATAGAGGCAATTGCTGAGAGTGCCTTTAAAACATCAGATTTTCCTGTAATACTCAGTTTTGAAAATCACTGCAATCCACGGCAGCAAGCTAAAATAGCGCAATATTGTAGAGAATTATTTGGTGACATGTTGTTAGATGTACCTCTTGAATCTCATAAAGTATTCATCTTTTTTTTTTCATATTTATATTTTATTATTAATCTTTATTTTAATAATAAATTATATTATAAATTTGTCTTGCATTTTAGTTGGAACCTGGTCAAGAATTACCTCCTCCATCTTTACTTAAACGTAAAATAATAATAAAAAATAAGAAGAAACATCATCATCACCACCATAAGAAGCTTCATAAAAAGCAACATGCATTATTACCAGAGGGTGGGGAAACGCCCCAAGAAACAGATGAGAATGGCATAGTTAATCCAGCTGCTGAAGGGGAAAATGGTCCTCCGCCGGATATTATACCTGAGAATGAAGTAGTCGATGGGGATATTAATAATGGAGAACAACAAATTGGAAATGGGGATGTATCTCATGCACCGATGCTTCAGCAAAGGCAAAATAGTAGAGATAGTACGCAAGAAGATGATGGTATTTATCTATCTATCTACAAAAATAAAGATTTAAACAAAATATTACTGTATCTTTTAATATAAACGCGAATAAATATTTTTTAATTGACATATGTAGACGATGAAGACGAATCAAGTACAGAGGAAGATGAATCTAATTTGGAAGAAATTAAATTAAGATTGGGTGATAAAGTTCCTGTACCCGAAAAAGTGGCAACTGCAGCTAAAGAAACAGAAGCAGGCGCAGAAATTTCAGCATTAGTCAATTACGTGCAACCTGTTCATTTTAATAGTTTCGAATCAGCTGAAAGTAAATATCCATTATTTACACACACGCATTTTATTTTGTATTAATTCTTTAATATTAATTGTACGTTTATTTCTTTATTATAGAAAAAAATCGAATGTACGAAATGTCATCATTTGACGAAAAACAAGCTACGACACTTTTAAAGGAAAGACCATTGGAATTTGTTAATTATAATAAACATCAATTGTCAAGAGTTTATCCAGCTGGTACGCGATTTGATTCGAGTAACTTTATGCCTCAGGTATTTTGGAATGCGGGTTGCCAATTAGTAGCCCTAAATTATCAAACACTTGGTAAGTATTAATAAAGTTTAATTATGAATAAAATATCGGATAATTAGACATATTTATTTGTTTATTTAACGTATTATTAGATCTCTCGATGCAGCTTAATTTGGGTATTTTCGAATACAATAAACGCTGTGGTTATATACAAAAGCCAGAATTTATGAGACGAAGAGATCGTCGATTGGATCCTTTTGCGGAATCAACGGTAGATGGTATTATAGCAGGGACAGTACATATTTATGTGATATCAGCTCAATTTTTGACTGATAAAAGAGTAGGAACATACGTGGAGGTGGATATGTTTGGTTTACCAGCGGATACGGTTAGGAAGAAATTTCGTACAAAAATTGTTCCTAATAATGGAATCAATCCTGTTTACGATGAGGAACCATTTGAATTTAAAAAGGTAAGAAACTCTCTCGTTATTGTCTTATCTAACATGTTAACCCCTTGGCATATATCCACGAGTCTGACTCGTGGTAAAGAATTCGTGTTATAAACGAAAACTACGAGTTCTGACACGTGGTGACGAATTTGTGCATAAGTTGCCGCGTATTATTACTACAACCAGCGAATTCAGTTGTTTCACATCAAGTATACATTGAAAAATATACATTTTGAACCAGTTTGGGTACACGGCCAAAGAGCTGAATGGCACTGATTTTCTTGTTTACTATGGCACGTGCAATTGGCTGATACCGTGTAGGACAAGGGGTTAAATCTAACATTTAAACGCTTAATACTATGTCAAATATATTTGATTTAAATTAGGTAGTATTACCAGAATTGGCTTCCATAAGAATAGCTGCGTATGAAGAATCCGGCCGATTGATTGGTCACAGAGTATTACCTGTAGTGGGATTGTGTCCAGGATATCGACACGTTGCACTTAGAACAGAATGTGGTCAACCGTTACCATTAGCAAGTTTATTTCTACGTGTGATTGTGAAAGATTATGTACCACACGGCCTTAGCGAATTAGCTGAAGCTTTGGCTAATCCTATCAAATACCAAAGCGAAGTGGAAAAGAGAGAGAAACAATTAATGGTTTTTAATGAATGTTTAGACGAACCTTCGGAACAAATTGAGGTGAGAATTAGGTGATAGATAAATAATACTAATTATATTAACACAACATTATTTACTAACACTCAAACTAACATTTTATAGGAAAAAGATAAAGTTAGCGAAGCACCAACTTCTTCGAAATCTACCGTAAGTTTATTATAACAATGAAATCTATTAACCAATTAACTCATCTTACTAATATTTATTTTTGTTACATTTATTGTCTTTTTGTTATTTTCATTAATTCTAATTAACTTACTTTCTTTTTGCAGGAAGAGACTGGTAAAACAAAACGATTACAATCAGTAGGTGAATTACCAGGTCTTCAACCAGCAGCAAGCAGTAGTACACATGGCAGACCATCGATTATTGGCATAAATACTGCTGAAACACCTGAAGTTGAAGATAATGCACCATCTCCTGTAGTTCAGTTCGTCGATGCAACTGCAAATAAAAGCCCGGTTAATGCTAGTAGTAGTAAGTATATAACTAAGTATAAATATTCAGAGAGAAAAAAAGCTTAATATTATGTTTTTTTTTTAAAGCGAGCGAAGAAATAGTAGCTGAATCTTTGGAAAAACTTATGGAAAATAAATTGGTCAAGGAGAAGAAAATGGAATTAGAGAAAAAGTTGGAATCTTTAAGGAAAAAACACGAGAAGGAAAAAATGCGAGTGCAATCTCAAAAGGGTTCACTGGATGGAGAGAAACATAAATCTAAGTTTTGCATGAGTCATAAATTAGTCAAACGATTATCAAGTAGAAACATGTTAGTATCAATGTACGGTATTTTTTACTTATTTGAAATAATGATTAAAATTGATCCTTTTGTTTCTATTTTTTTTTTTAAACAGCTTCTCAAGCGACGTGGGTTTAAGTAATTTCGCTTTAGCAGAAACTTCCGAATGTTCGGAAATGGAAAATCGTGAAGGTGTTGAAGGTCTATCAAGAGGTTTACCTAGAAGTCATAGTGAACGATTATTGGCTGTGTGTAAAGTACACGTGCAACAAGAACGTGAGTTACAAGAGAAATATCACGAGAGTGTATTTGCGACAGTAGAGAAGGTGATGCGAGCATCTCAGTCCAATCAGTTGAAAACGTTGAAAGTTCTGCAGGATAAGGAAACTGCTGATGTTATGCGTAAACTTCAAGACAGTAGACACGGTGAAGTATGTATATACTTCTTTTACATATTTTTATTTTCAGTTATTTCATTTTGTTTTTGAAACAAAAAAAAAGAATATATATATATATGTATATATCGAATAGAATATTAATTAAATTCGTGTTATTTTGTTCACACATAAACAGGTAAAGAAATTAGCTAAAGCACACAAAGATAAGGCTGAGTTTGATCGAATGAAGAGAGAAGTGGCTAAGTCGACAGTGGAGAAGGGTGTTAATGAATGTACTAGATTAAAAAAGATTTATGAAAAAAAGAAAGCGGAGTTGGAAAGGCAACACGAAGAGGTCCGACAGAGGTTGGATAAGGAAAGATCTAAAGTAAGAATTCTCTTTTATATAAAATACATACAAAAATATTTCTTCTTTATACTTTATGATGATTATATACGATTAATATGAATTTGTAGGTAAAACTAGCTCTACAGGAAGAGTATAATAGTCGTTGTAGCAAATATGAAAGTGGAGAGTTACCTTTATCACCATCAGGTGGTACCAGTATGCCTGAATCACTCAGTGAGAATACATATTAATAAATTAGATGAGATATTATAATGACAAACATTATCTCTGAACAAATTTGGACAATATACCAAATGGAAGTACGGAAAATGTTGCTACAAACATTGAATAGATTCTAATGCAACTTTTATCTGAAAAAGTAGTAGGATACGATAGTGAATTTGTAAAACGGCAGATATAATACTTTCTGAATAGTGAAAGAAAAAAATGAAATCAAAAATAAAGAGAGAACGAGAAGATGATCTTAGGCAGCTCGTCAATAATAGAACAAATTTTGATGAGCACGGCATACATTGTGTACATAAAATGAGATATTAATGTCTAACGTCTCGATGTTCAAATTCGAATGACAGATAAGATAATTTTATATATATATCTTCTTAGATAAAATAAATCTCTTATGTTGGTACTATAAATATATATGTATGTACTATATTAAATCGAATGATCGAATTTCAAAGTTAATTTGAATGACGAATCGATCGATCGAGCTTTACTTAGCAAACACGAGAATGCTGCCTTTCGATCTCTTCGTTATCGAAAATAATTCATCGATTCTTTTAAAACGAAAGAGAAAATAAACTACTTAAATACTGAAACTCAGTTACTAATGAGATATCAATATTTTAAAAAACAACCAAGAGAATCGAATCTGCCGTTGTTTATTATACAGTATTATTAACAGAGTTACGCATTCATTGAAAGCTAATGGAACATTGATTTCCGTTCTCATTATTATTAAGTATGACAAAATTGTGAAAACATGGAAAACATATAAGTTTATATGTAGGGAAAGAGAAAGAGAAAAAGAGAACGAAAGAAGGAAAGAAAGAAAGAAAGAAAGAAAGAAAGAAAGAAAGAAAGAAAAAGAGGAAAAGTAAGAGTATATATAATTCTAAATAAAAGAGTAAATCTTCCTAAGTGCTAACACTTAATCTTGTTGTTATATGCATAAGGCGTTATTTAATTAAATCAGACTACTTCTAAATCGCGTTCCAAAATGCTGTCTATATCGACGTTCTCAATGATCTATAATCAGGAATGATAATTGATCTTTTACGTCATACGACATCGGCAGATCACAGTCAAGGAAAACGAATTCTCTTTGGCCTAAAAGAGAATCGTTGAGACATAGCGAAGATCCGAAAAGGCGCACATACATGATCTGATATATACCTATGTATATATTTTTGACTGAAAGTACTCCATATTAAAGACATCTTTAGAAATGAAATTTCGGTATATATTCCCGAGTTATTTATATATCGGACAAAAAAAAAATCATTAACTTTTGTTTAAAATCTTTCGCGCCTGATAATGAATAATTCCTTTTCAATGATAATATTTCATATGTTTTCATACACAAGAATAAATTTCTCTTCAATTATATATATATATATATGAAAATTATATATAAAATTAATAATATAATATATATTTTTTAAATGCGTTAGTCAAGTTTTGTTTGGTAACAAATCGCGATGAATAGCGCTGTGATCTATGAGAGGATTTTTAGATAATTTGTATATACACGTTTGTGTGAAACACGTTTTATTTGGACGCGAAAGAAATAGCAAAAAAAAAAACAAAAAAAAAAAAATAAGAAAAAATTAAGAAAAGAAGAAGGAGTAAAAAAAAAAAAAATGTAAAGATGAAAATAATACGAGAAAGATTTCAAATCTCAGAATTTCTTTATCACGTGCGTATATATTTTTATACAGATAATTCTCGTTTTACGAATTTGATTGAAAAACATTTAACTATTAAGATATTCAATGATAACAAATTGGAATTGTATTTAGAAATAGAAGATACATTTCTTATAATAATTATTAACATTATAGAAAAATATTCATTCTCAATTATATAATTATGAATGATTGTAATAAGAATAATGAATTCGTAAATATGAGAATGATCTGTATAAATTCAATGCTGTATAGTCTACAATTGGGTTGACTATAACAAGCGGAACCTCTTTCGAGGAAGACAATCAAAAATGTTACTTCGTGTAACATTGTCCTTATTGTTTCTATTGTATATGTTTAAAACTATATAAGTTATACGTATATATATATATATATATATATACATAATAATACAAATAATAATAATAATAATAATACTAATAATACTAATAATAATAATAATGTTAGGGTGTAACGTAATCGTATAAGATAAAATCTTATAATAATTATTGTAAATGAATTTAGGGTATACAGATATATATATTACCAACTTATCTGAGTGATCTATTTAATGGTAAGAGAATTTATCTTGTGTGTGTGTATAATCCTGTCGTGTCTAACTTTCAATTGATCACGAGTTATTGTCAAAAAATAGAAATAATAAAAGAAAACAAGAAAGAAAGAAAGAACAAGAGCTACTACTATACATATTATAGTATGTAGTTGAGTTTATAGAAAAGAAAAAAAAAGACTATGATATTAATGCGTTATAGATATTTGTTGAATTATTTTAGCGAGGCGCTGTATTGCTACTGTGTCCTTTAAGTTTCCGAAGGGTTGCATATATATGTATGTGTATATGTTAAATTATTCCCTTCGATCTGGAGACTGAACCCAAGTGATGAGGGTTGTTGATAAACTATGATCTATCATTGATACTTTGCTGCTGCCTCTTTATTTATTTCAATGGGGTATTTTTTTACACTTTGATGTTAAGCTTTTTGCACCGCGTCGAGCGCGAGAAAGAAAGAAACAAAGAATGAAATAGAAAGAGATAGAAAGAGAAAGAAAAATATAATACCACCCGATAAAAGATGGGTCAATCCTAACGTCAATGTTTTTGTGATCTTATAGGCGATATAATCGATATATATAGAACAAGAGAGATATATACAATATATACTTCGAATACGTGATCTCATGGCATTTAACGTCTCTGCAATTTCCAATATTCTCCTTTGTGTAATCTTTTGATGAACTGTATTTGGAGAATTATTTGTCCACTGATAGAAATGTCGATAGATTATTTTAAATGAGTGATACTTTCAATGATATCCTCATTTTACAGGAATCCTTTAATTATTCCTTTTTTTGTTTTCTTCTTCTTCTTCTTCTTCTTCTTTAAGAGTGAAACAAATTTATATATAACATATGCACATTTATGTATACAATACTAAAGTTGTATGTCGAATTTGTATTTAAATATTTTTTCTATATTGAATATTTTCAAATATTTTCACAAAGAATATAAGTATATATATATATATTTATATTTTATCGGTAAATGGGCATACAATTTTTTTTACAAATTTTCAATTGATTTTAAGATTCATTCGAGAAGATTACATTTGTAATTTTAACAAGAAGAGATACAAATATTATATCGTGTCCTCCCATATAATTATTATGTTTATAAGTTAATATATATATATATATTTTTTTTTTATTAAAGACCGTACTCGCTCAAATTTGATTAAAAAGGAATATTTAATTGAAGAGTGTTAAAAACTGCAGTTGGACGAGCATTTCACAAGAAAGAAGAAAGAAACAGTAATATGCTTGGTTTCCTTTTAACAAAGTTAATCTATATTACCGAGTTACAAAAACAAGTGTGCACAAAATAGAACTCTGTATTTAAAGTGATAAGAATGTTGTTGTATGGGCTCGTATAAATGTGTGTCATATTTAAAATAATCCTGTAGAGGGAGGAGGGGAGGTGAGGGGAGGGGAGGGGGGAGAAATAAAAACATGTACGTATACGTATATATATATATATACATTGATGTTATCTATAAATTAGAAAGAAATTACGTGTGACTTTATAATAGCCTGTATTAGGCTTTAATGAAGGATGATCTCTAAGTGTAAAAATGTGAAAGAGATAATGATAATTTAGAATAATTACCGTATAATCAATTGTGAAAGAAGAAGATTTACATTTTGTATACGTTAAGAAAAAGCACAGAGACGTACAACCCAATTTCCAGTGTGATCCTTTGCCATTAAAATTTCCTATTTAATTTAAGAACAATTAATATATTATTAGACTTCGGTCAAGTTACTCCTATTATTGTTTTAAACGAATCTTTGTTTTTTTTTTTTTTTTTTTTTTTTTTTTTTATACAAACTCTGTGTTATTGTATTAACAATTTATATAATTATAAATTATCGTACCTTTAAGTAAGTTTATTATACGAACGAGATATTTTATATCCGAGAGTATCTATATTATAGATATTTTTTTTATATATTATATAATATGCGTATACATGTACGTAAAAATATGGGTATTTTTCACGTATATATAGATGCATGCATATTATATAAATATATATATATATATATATATATATATATATATATATACACATATTATCGATGTTGAATATATATTACGTGTTGTTGCTGTTGATGTTGTTAATAGTAGAATAGATTAATTATAATTTAGACCTGGTGTATAAGAGATATTTTTTAGAAAAATACCTTACTATTATAATTTTTGATTTTATCAAATGTAATACACAAAAAATTTACTGATATATATATATATAGATTTATGTATTAGTTTTGTTAGTGCCAATTGAAACGCATCATGATTTCTCTAAAATTATTTTTACGTCGATCAACCAAGACGAACCGTTGACTTCAACGCCACAATCTTGCCAAATTTCAAATATTATTTATGTATATCTTGGTATTAAGTTTGTTGTTAATTATATATACACATATATATACGAAAAGTACGTAATATGAAAGTACGATTTCTCCGAATGCAAATAATTGTATTGTACAAAGAAAAATTATATGTATATATGTATTGGGTATATATATATATATATATATGCATAATATATATGTATATGTATATGTATATATAAAATATATAATGTAATATTATTGTACTTATTTTAATAAGTATAATAACATTAATTAATATTATACAAATAAAATTTACTTATTAGTTATATTATATCATTAGTAAGTAAACTTTATTATAATATTATTTATATATGATTGATATTATATATATATGTATACATATACATATAAATATTGTATAAATTATTGTACAGTATCATTGTACGGCCTACGGAAGATCGTATAGAAATTAATTTTTACATAATTAATTATTATTTTGAAATAATCCATTGCTTTTTGCTTTTATTTTATTTTATTTTTTTTTATTCATTTAAATAAAAGAAAGAAATAGATTTAAAATAGAAAGTCAATTGTAGGACATTTGAAGTGCAATGGATAATCTGTTTGTTTTTTTTTTCTTTTCTTCGGATCTTCCATTTACGGGTTTAAGAAGTAGATCTTATATTCCATATTTTTTTTTTTACGATCGATCTTTGATCTCTCTATCGAATATATTATATTATACTCTATTACATTTATATTAACTCATAATATGTAACAACGATTTTCCGTACCTAAATATGTATTTTTCTTTTCTTTGGGATATGCTGCTCTTCACGTTAATTCATGGTATTCTATAACAATATGTATTAGTAGTATATGTTGATTATCATAGCGATAGATTATGCGTTCATTAGTTTTTAAATTAAATCATTATTATTTTTATTGTTCTTAATATTTAAATATTGTTTTCTTTTATTTTTAGTTGTTTTTTTTGTTTTTTCAGGAGAGAGCGAAAATATTCCTCAGTATCGAGTATCGTACCAATCAGTTTATCCAAAGTACTTTTTAAATTAGATGGATCAGGGATTTTTTTTTGTCTCGATCAATTATATTTAAAACAGAAATACAAATAAATGTTTATTTTCATTCATCAATTTACTTACGAAGAAAATCTTCTTATCTTTGTACAACGAGAATATCATTTATTCTACTTGATCGATTTAATTGAAATGCACTCTTTATATTTATTAAATATATATATATATATTTTTTTTCGTATTTTAATTTGCTTCGAAATAGCAAATAGTTCAAAAATGTTGTCTTCCTTAACAAAACTAGGATATGTATTTCAATGTAGAAAATATTTTTAGCTTTATGATTGTTCCAATTTTGTTATTACCGTTTTATTAATAATTCAATCTTTAATCATTATTATTATTATTATTATTATTATTATTATTATTGTTATTATTATTATTGTTATTATTTATTCCTTCATGTTCCCATCAATACTTTTTTGCTATAAGCGATTTAACCAGTTATCTTTGCATGACGAATGTACTCGTCATGAAGATATTGTAATATTTTGTCTTATGACAAATATATTTGTCACGTGAAAAAATTCATTATTATCTGTAATTTAATCATTTAGCAATGGTGATCTTAAATTGAATTAATAATACCAAATGTTATTATTTCTTCATGACGAATATACTTGTCAATCATAATTAAGTGGTTTTAATTTACAATTAGACATATATATCTAATATGAATGAATCTTTTAATACATTAGCAGCCTAATCAATACTCATATTTTTTTCTATGCATTTCATTTTAGTTTTTCTTTTTTTTTGTATTTTTCTCACCCTTTTTTTTTCTCTCTCTCTCTCTCTTTCTCTTTCTTTCTCTTTTTCATAATTTTGTAAATGTGATTTGTATCGATAATGATTTTTGTTGTGTTCATGTTTCGCTTGTTTCTTTTTCGTTGTTTATTATTTTTTTTTCGTTATTCTCCTTTTTTTTTTTTTTACAAATTAAATATGTACCATTTTGTTTTTTTTATACATGTATTTTTATTGAATAATTTTAATCGATTTTTTTTTCATGTTTCTTTTCACATTCCAATTTTTAACTTTTGCAAATTAGTAAAATGAATACAATATTCGTCTACGATAATTATTATTATTATTACTATTATTATTTGTCTTTTCTCTATCGATCAGATAATATAGTACATTTTTAAACGATAGTAGAAGAAACATTTCTTTGCAATATAATCGATGTAACAAATATCTATCATTTAACGTAGTTATTTGTCAAGTGTGACTTGATCTAAAAATGAAAATGCATTGATAAATTATATCATAGATAAATAAAATCATTCAATTATTTTATTCTAATACGAAAAAAAAAAACAAAAAACGAAAGTTAGAAATTAACTTCAAAAATTCAATATTTGTCCAATTAACTGATGATGTACACTGGGTGTATAAAGGCGTCCGAGCGAAAGTCAATGGTAAAACATATTTAAAGAGAAAAAAAAATAAAAATACATTCGACGGTAGATTATTAATTAATGAATGAATTAATTAACGTAAGACAACAACAACAACAAAAAAAAAAAACCAAGTGATTAGTTTTCATCCAAAATGTTTTCTCCTCTCATTCACTTGTGCCTTGCCCTCGCGATCATCCTTTACTATTCAGTAGTCCTAAAATTCCTTCTCGAATTTTTAGAATCCTAACCCTTAAATCTAATCCCTTCATCCCTATCCAGAATATCCTTTTTATGAAAAAAAAAAAATAATGAAAAAATTAAACGTTTTCAATGTTCGATGTTCTTTCTACGATTAAGAATATACGAGTTAGGATTACGCACTTGATATACATACGCATATATAAATATATATATATATATCGCTTCGTTAATTGTAACGTCGTAGAATGTAATTGAAATAATAAATGTACGTATATATATATATATATATATTATATCGCATAGTAATTAATAACGAAGGCAATTTTAAGACGAGATGAATCGTCATTTGGAATTTTTTCACGAGTTTTAATATTCGTGAGAGATTATGATGTAATGCTATATCATCTTATATTTAACAACAAAAAAAAAAGAAAATAACGAAATATAATATAAATACGCTATAAAATAAATTATAGTTGAAAGAAATTGATGCGAAATAGACATTATCTAAAATGAAAAAAAAGAGAGAGAGAGAAGGTTGATATAATCAATAAGATTTCATAATTATCGAATTGATCAGTAATGAATCACGTATGAAGGTATACAGCGGATTAAATAAGTATTGGTACATCACAATTTTTGTAAATATCTTTAATTATTGAAGGATATTGCTGACATCATGTACGTCATTTTATGTCTTTTAATGTACACTAGTTGTTTACCAAAGTACATTACTTAATAATAATAATAGCAAAAGTTATAAAAAGAAATAACCAAAATTTTATAGTCAATAAAGTATTGGCACAGTTACACTCTGTAATCGTAGATTTTCAGTTTCACTTTTTAAAATATTTTTTATACCATTTCTAAGAACACAAATGTAAATTAACATATTATCTTGACTTCTGCGTTTCGATATAAAATAATATGTTAATTTACATTTGTGTTCTTAGAAATGGTATAAAAAATATTTAAAAAAGTGAAACTGAAAATCTACGATTACAGAGTGTAACTGTGCCAATACTTTATTGACTATAAAATTTTGGTTATTTCTTTTTTTTTATAATTTTTGCTATTATTATTATTAAGTAATATACTTTGGTATACAACTAGTGTACATTAAAAGACATAATGTCAGCAATATCCTTCAATAATTAAAGATATTTACAAAAATTATGGTGTGACAATATTTATTTGATCCACTGTACATTAAAAATCACAACTCATTTACTTGAATGAATGAATGAATGAATTAACTTACTTGATAATTAAAATGATATTAGGCGGAGGTTAGTTATTGGTAGGAAACGATTTGTTGTTGGAGAAATAAATAAAAAAAAAAAAAAAACAAAAAAAAGATCGATGTCTCCCCTTTTTCGCAGCTCACACGTTGTAAAACAAAGAGGAAAAAAAAAAAAGAAAAAAAGAAAATAATAAGAAAAAGAAAAAAAGTTAATGAAAATAATACATACTGTGTTGATATATAAAGTTAAATTGTATCACAAATAATAATTATCTTCAATAAGTGTATCTCATGGAACAACTTTGTGTCTATTTCTCTATCTTTGTGTTACAGAAACTAATGAAATATCTATCTATCTGTATCGATAAAATAATCTTTTTAAACTCACATAGACGAGATCGTTCGTAATGCTTCCAAACGTATTTTGAAAAAAATAAAAAAAATAAAAACAAGGATTCCATTTTAAGTCTTCCTTCTCAATCTCGTTTTATGAAAATTTGCATAATATACATATATATATATATATACGCACGAGAGTGCATATGTGCATGTGTTTATGTCAAGATAACAATCACGATAGATTTGAAATAAGATAAAGTATTAATTTGTTTAATAAATTCAAAAAATTGATGTGATTTAAAAGCAGTAGTATTCAATTTATTGTTAATCATGTTCCATTTTTAGAATTCGAATGCCCCCTTTCCTTTTTGACACATATATTTTCTTCGAATAGTGAATTCCTATTGGTGTAGTAGATGAAGCTTAAAAGGTCAATTAATTTGATTTAAATAAACTTTCAAAAAACATCGCATCAATGAACAGAGAAAAATAAAAAAAAATGGAAAGTTCCGTGCAACAAATTGTAACTCTTAATAATCCAGTCTCCAATTGTTTTTCTTAAAGATTAAATTGTACTCCCCCTTGTGGAATGTACACCCCATATTAAGAATCACAATGTTGTAGGAAGAAAAATGAATGAATGAACGATTTCATGTTTAACAAAAAAGCAATACGAATATGTTTTTTTTTTTACTGTGCACGGTGAAATTTTAACCTTGTTTATGTATTTCTATTTGATATATATATATATACACATGCACGTATATATATATATATATGTATATAAATTGTTGTTAATAAACCATTAAAGATAAGTCCGTCAAACTTGATGTATTTTCTAGACAAAAAAAGAGGAATGGAATTTAGAGAAAAACTTGTTAACTATACTTCGTCTAGTAACAACAAATCACATGATAACAAATATACGCGATAATTCAGGAGTATATAATGATATTCTATATATGGCTGTATTGTATTGTAAAATTAAAGGCACAGTATATACAATAAACTTTACTGTCGTAGGACATCGAATTTTGTTTCTTTTATCATTTTTTCGTTCTCTTCATTACACAAAATACACGCACATATATCTATATAATTGTTGTTGTTAAATAAAACATTAAGTGATATAAGTCGTCAAACTGAATGTATTTTCTAGTGAACAAAAATGAAGAACGGCATTTCGTGAAAAGGGTTGTTGTTTAATAAATTAAACGATGATATCAAAGAGTCTATAACGATATTCTATAAATGGCTGTATTGTATTGTAAAATTAAAGGCACAGTATATACAATAAACTTTATTGTCGTAGGACGTTTGAATCTTTTCTATTTTTTTTGTTATTCTTTTTATTAATGTTTTATGCATCACAGCGTTAGAAGTGCGAAATGTTACATACGTTTCTGAGATTCGTTATTATGCATATTGCTGGTAGGTACGTTTTTTCAATTTAATTTAAATATCATTACATTAGATATGTTTATTAATTGCATTGTCTGAGGTATACGGTTTTTGTAAATACGTCACCAAAAGATGATATCTGTCTAACACGCTGTATTCTTGTTGACATTTGTCAGCTTTATTCGTAAATAGAATTTTTCTGCTTATTATTTCGCGTATCAGAATGTCTTCGAATTCTTCTTTGTAATCGTCTGGTATTCTCGAAATGAATGGATTAACAGCGAGGGCGTGTCCTGTAATTACAAATAACATTATTATTAAATCTAAATTCATTTTATCAAATTTCATATTTCACTTTTCGAATAATGAAGAAATATATATATATATATATATTCGTTGCTTTTATTATTTACTTTTCAAACTTTGAATATTTTGATAGATGAAGCTCTTTTCACGTTTACTGCAATGGAGAACATTGAATCCGATGTCCTCTAGAATGGATCTCAATGCACCTCTCGAATCGTTGCAATAATGAAAGTATGGGATGTATTTATGTGCATCCTGAAATATAGAGTTTGTTTTCACGAGTTTCAGTGTTCAAAGATCATAGTGATTAGATTATTGTATTAGAACAAGTAAAATATCACTTACGTATTATTGTTAGATATTTTCTTCAAGCTGTATTTAATAGGATCGATGTTAGGTTATTGGTTTGTTTATACTTTAGCAATTTATTATTCAAATGTGCAATCGTATTAAGATTACGTATAGAATTATACGCGAAAATATAATTTTTTTAATCTATTCGATAAAAAAGTGTATTTTGAAATATGTTCATTCTGCATTTGTTTGAATGAGCATTTTTGTAATAAGATAAATTATGATTATTAACACCGATAATTAAAAGCTGATTAATAAATTTTTGTTCGATAAGCATTGGTAATAAAAAAGCCTATTTATAGGCTAGCTGTCGTTAAAGTGTTAAGAATAAGTTCATATTAAAATCGATTTATTTTGATAAAGAATAATATTTTCGACATATATTTTTATTCGTTCTTGAAGCTTTTTTTCGAATCTTCGGAAAAGGTATTAAGTTTGCGATAGTGGGACAACGTATGCTATAATGATAAAATTATAGAAAAAAAAATGCAGATATAGACACATACATATGCATAAAAAGATTAATACGATACCTGCATATACTGTTGAAATCGTGGATTTTCGTGTATTCTGACGTAAGCATCGAAGCCATCGTTGTATGCGAGGAACATAATCAATGCCTTGCCACCGGGTCGAAGTAATTTGAAGATATTCTCGAAGGCAAGCCTAAATACGTAAACGAAAGATCTATCTCGATAACAATCTCGATAAATTGACTTTTTGTTCATCTATGAAAGTTTTTAAAGAATATAGAATAAATACCGCGTGTTTTGACACCAATGAAGACAATAGAAGGAGACAACATTTTCGTAAAGTTCTATTTGTTCCTCTGGCAAATTCAAAGTTTCGATGTCCAGATGAAGAAAGGATAAGCGTAAATTGTTGCAATAATTTCTTTTCGCATGTTCCAACATGGCATTTGATATATCTGCACCTGTAACCGGGATATTAACAAAATCTATTTGTTTTTCCTTCTTGACAATGTTCATGAACATAAATCATAATAACAACGTAAATCATTGGAACGTGATAGAGAATTGTGAGTAATCGATAAATGAAATCAGTTAATGGTCTTACCGGTTATCAAGGATTCCCGTGGCAATCTTGGTAAAATCAGTTCGGTGGTAACGAGTCCAGGACCGCAACCAATGTCGATGCATCGTCCATGCATCTCCCTTAATTCCTTGTCGAATTCCTCTACGATTTCTAAAGTATCGCGGTATTGAAATTTGCTTGCATTCAAGTATTCATTGACTTTCTCCATCCTAAGATCTTATACACCTAAGAGGTACACTTTGATTAAATGATAATTGATTTTTTTTTTTTCTTGCATATAAATATCAAATCTTCAAGTCGTGTATATGGCTTCAATATGATGCCCGCGAACTTTCTCACTACTGACTTTTCGAGCAGAGTTTCGTTTTTATATTCGGTGACTCCCCTACACAAGAGAGCAACTTTCTTGTTCTCCTTCTTCTTCTTCTTCTTCGTCTTCTTCGTCTTTATCTCTTCCCGTCTTACCCGTTTCATTTGATTTCATTTTTTTCCCACTCTATTACTTCTTTTTCCCTGAAACCACACTCTTCCCCTACTTCTATCGTGCCTACCTCAACATCCAAATTCTTTTCTCTCGCTTCGGTCATGTCTCGAGGAGAGAGTAGAAGCAGAAGACGAAGACGAAGACGAAGACGAAGAAGAAGAAGAAGAAGAAGTAAAAAGAAAAAAGGAGGGGAGAAAAAGTAAAGGCCTACAGGACCATGTAGACCTCGTTGAGTCAATGACCCAGCTTCAAAACTAGACTCTTCTTCTTTCCACGGAAATACCCACCTCCAAAACTAAACTCTTCTTCTTTCCACGGAAATACCCACAGGAATAATCCGAAATATTTCTCAACCCGTATAATGTTTACCGTTATTTAAATGTTATGTTTTTTTTTCTTATGTCTCTTTTTTTTTTATTTATGATCGTTGGACTCTGATTATCATCTTAGACCTGTCATAATCAACTTTGACTTTTTCTTTCACCAGCGATAACACTAGCGCCCAAATATATTACCATCAATTTTCTCTGTCGACTTCGTAATACTTTTTTTAACTGGTCTTTTACATTTCGTCAGCCTAATTTTCCGATAATCGAATGGGGTGAAGGGTTATCTTATAAGGATTTCTTCAGAAAACTTAAATGTTGACCTTCAAATATATTAGATTATTAAGTATTTTATTATTTCGATTGTTTTTAGTTTGGATACTTAATGACCTAATATATAATCACAAAATTTGTGCTCCGTCAATTTTTATTTACAATTATCTTAACGATCGCGAAAGAAATGTCACGATTCGTTGTTGTTAGATTGGACTGTCTTAGATTAGGGCGGGGAGAGGAGGAGGTGTCCTGTGGCGAACGTGAACACTTTGAGCATTTCGAACAAGTGGATCTGGTGTATAGTTAGGAACTCTAAATAACATAAGATCCAAAGACGATAGGGGGGAAACTGGTTGTGACCACTTTAGTGGGCCAACTCGGTTTAATCCGATTTTTACCGAACGTTCGCGAATCCCTTTACTACGATCATAAAGAAATATATAATTAAAAATAAACAATTTGATCACATTTAATATGAACAATTTAGAATAAAGAAATTTTCTATTATTATTTATATTAAAAATTATTCGAAATAAATTCATCAGGTGGATGCACTTTTTTTTTATTTAAAAAAATCTTTTTCTTATTCTTATTCGTATCGATTAGATTGATCTATTCGTTAGATTTATCGAGGTATGCGAAAGCTTGTAGAGGAACGCGTTCACCTAAAGCACGTTCCATTATATCGATGATAATAGAGGTGAAATCCTATCAAGCAATTCGAACCCTTGAAGCGTTCTTATCTTTCGTTCGCATGTATTTGCCTTTCGGACAGCAGCGTATTTGAATATGCGTCGGCACACTCCATACACTTTCCTGTATTATATAGAGGATGCTTTCCTAATCAAACATTCGTATCTCACATATACATACGTATTATACATAAATACTATGGGAGGGATGAATTTTTATGTCAACTCTCTTTCCTTTTCTTTTTATTTTATTTTGTTTTTTCTTAACAGAAACAGATATGCTTTCTTTTTTTTTTTTTTTTTAACCAGGAATAAAATTGTTATTTTAAAATAGAAAACAATTTGTCTAATTTTGAATTTAATTATTATTCAGGTATTCCTTTCTATCAGAATTTAGAGAGAGAGAGAAAGAGAATGGAGAGTGGAAAAGAGGAAAATAAACGCATGGAAAGTGTTGACCATGAGAGAAGGATTATATATATAGGATGAGGGGTGAAAGTGAAGAAAAATCGATTTGCGAGAGAAAGATAGATTAGATGGAACAAAAAATTCATATAATATAATGATCGATTAAAGATAGTAATCTTTGGAATAGTTAGAGATAAAAGATACGAGGTGAATGTTTAATAAACATTTTTTCCTCTCTTTTTTTCTCTTATTTTTTTTTTCTTTTTTTTTTTTTTTTTTTCATTTACTTTCGTCTAGTCTTGTTACTTAAAATCCGTGGCCAGAGCTTTCGAATGTATTGAGTGCCGGTGAGGTGCCGTAATACGAAAGACTTTGATAAATGACTGATGTGGAAAAAATCTGCGTCGATACGTCTTGCTCAAGGAGATATGTGTCGTTGGGGGTTGGAAAGAAAACGAGAGAGAAAGAGAGAGAGAGAGAGAGAGACAAAGAAATAGAAGTGGAATGAGAATGAGAATAAAATGTTTACCGAACTCTTAGATAAATATTTATTTTTTTTTAACGATCGAAAGAAAGTATTAATATTAAATAAATTCTTTTCAAACAATTTCAACAATTTTGTAGCACATTCATGATGGGTCTCATTTCAGTACAATTTATTTAATTATCACAAGTACTTATACAATTTTGTAAATATTTTTTGTTGATCGTTTAATTAATGTTAAATGTTTCTGGAACAATAATTATAATTTAAAAAAAAAAACAAAAAGAAGATAACCGGCTAAGAATGTGTTAAGTAATATGAACGTCTTTGACAAATATCAAGAAAATTAGTGTATGGTCCAGACATTGGAATCAGGATCGGTCGATCGTTCGTTCTTTCGTGGATGCGTGCTTTATCGGAAAACACTGAGTGAGATATATGGTGAGATTATGCGAGATGGCGTTTCGGAGTCGAACAGGGTGCTATTCTCCGCTCCGTCAATTATGCTAATTTCGATTGCTACGAGATTAATGAAAGAAGGCACCGTTCTCCGTTGAATCCTGACGGTGGAAACGTGACGTTCTTATCCTTACTCGTTCGACCATGTATAATGCCTTAGACTTGTAATTATTGCACCTTACTCAACCTTTATTAATCTCCTTTTTCTAATCATTTCGAATTGTTTAATTAGATGGAAACAACATTCTACTAATATCATTTTTCTAAAAGTAAGATACAACTATTTCTATTTAAATTCAATTATTTAAAGTATTGTGAGGTCATTTTATATTTCCTTTTCCTTTGAAAAGAAAAATGAAAAGAAAAAAAAAGAGTTCTCAGTACTTAAATAGAAACAACATTTGTATTCTAATTTCTATTGAAAAAAGAAGAATAAAAAAAAGAAAACATATGCACATAAATCCAAGTACTTATAAACATATTGAAAAGATATATTGTGTGTCTGTTATTTATAATATATGTTTCTTTACAAGTATATGTCAAATATTCAAGTTTCTTTCTTACAAAAGGATAAAATAATCTATCTGTGAAGTAACTATTGTGACCTTAGAAGGAATGCATCGTAAGTTTGATTTAGTATGTAGTTTTCCATGGTAAATAGGAAGAAAGAAAATGAGAGCGAGAGCGAGACATAGATAGAGAGAGGGAGAGAGAGAGAGAGGGGAGGGAGAGAGGAAGGTAGGAAGAGGAAAGCGAGGGTTGGAGATACTCGGAAGAAGAGTAGGTATAGAGAGAAGGAAGAGGCGGGGGGAGGAGGAGGTCGACTGGCGACAGAGGCGCATCAATAATACATATCGTCTGCCGCCCACACCACACCACCTACTCTTTTGCCCTCTTTCCTTGTCTTCCGTATCTTCGCGGGTTATAACTGGCTCTCTGACGCAAGTGACCTCTCTTTCTATTTCTCTCTCTTTCACTCTTATTCTCTTTCGTTCGTTCATTCTTCTCTCTTTACTTTTTCTCTTTTTATTCCTCTTTGGTCCTCTTTCAACACTCGACTTTAGTACGTATTGCATTGTCATTCAAAAAGTTTTTCCCCTACACCACACTCTCCTTCCTTTCGTTCTATCTTTACGTAGCTAGCTCATCCACACAAAAGCAAAAGAAACGAAAAGATGGAAGAGATCATTGGTTGATAGATAGATAGATAGATAGATAGATATCGAATTTTTTATTTCGGGAAATCGATTATAGATCAGCGTACCTCTCTAAAGAAACTATCCCTTTTTTTTCCCTTCTTTCATTACTTTTCTCTTTTTATTTAACCCCCTTTCCCCTCCCGTCCCTAACAGAATTTGAACCTAGAGAAAGTTTCGGAATAGCTGGAGTGAGTGAGTGAGTGAGTGAGTGAATGGCTGACGAGAAAAGGGGAAAAAGTATTGACGGTCTTATTAAGGAGTTACACCGACACTCTGTAAAATCCTCTCTTCCTGGCCTCTCTTTCTTTCTCTCATCTCTTTCTTTCCTTCTGAGAGGATCTTTCTATACGCGAGGAAGAGGAGAGGGCCTTTCTGCTCGTGGAAAAAATATGAAAATCCATACAGTCGCTAGGAGAAAATATCCGTCATTTAAAATGGATGGATTTAGGTGGATATAAAAGTGAGGGGTGGAAGAAACCGGTGGTAACGTTCCTCTTAGTGTTGGTGGAGAGAGAAAGAGAGAAAGAGAGAGAGAGAGAGAGAGAGAGAGGCACATCTACGCATACAGACACATAGACAGACACATAGATATTGTGTAAGGAGGTGGGTTGGGAGGGGTGACTACTGAAAGTCGGTAGACGCTATGGAGGTGGCGACGACAGTGGAGGTGGTGGAGATGCTGCTGCTGCTACTGCTGCTACTACTGCTGGTGCTGATGCTGGTACTGGTGCTGGTGCTGCTGATGCTGATGGTGGCGGCGGTGGCGGCAGTGGTGGTGGTGGAGGAGGTGGTGGTGGTGGTGGTGGTAGTATGGGTGGCTGCTGCTAGTGGTTGCCAGTGGTGCTGGAGATTTAAGGGAGACATTTTAAATGGATGGTTCTCTCAGAGAAGCCCGGGGTCTCTGGCATTATCCAATAGCGCGGCTCATCTCGTATCTACCTTCGCGTTTCTCCGCGAGAGAAAGAGAATTCTCTTTCTCTATCTCTTTCTATTTTTCTTTCTTTCTTTCTTTCTCCCCCTTTCTCTCTCTCTCTCTCTCTCTCTTTTTTCTCTTTTTTTTTCTCTCTCCAAGATGAAACGGAGAAGAGATGACCGGAGTTATACTTCGAGATCGTTCTTTGGATATAATCTAAAGATGAATCTTACGATACGAATTATATCTGATCTATTTTCAACATAATTGTAACAAATTATTATTTCAAGGATGTATATATACATTTTATAATAAATAGTACATCAAAAAATAATGACTTACTTACTTGATTACTTAATTTCTGATATTTTCCCTTTCTTCATTTTATGACAGGCTTATCAGATCCATAGAAAAAATTCTAATTTTATATACGTCTGTCACAACCTTTGATGTTGTATCATCTCTGATCGAAGCTTACACGTGTTATTCTTAGTAAGATTATCTTATTTCTAAGCGACACCAAGTTATTCTCGTAAACGTTTTTACACTTTGACCCTTTACCAGGAACTCTTATTATTTGTCAATAACGCGTGGGTAGAACGATACTACTTTATGAACAATACAACTTTTATTCGCAACTTGTTATATTTTTGTACAATACAAAACTTGACGATACGTCTAACTTTTACTATTAAACTAAATATCAACTTATTTTTTTTCTTTCGTATCTATAAGATTGATCAAGATGAACGGTTTTAAGAATTCGAACCAAGGAACGATCCATCCGTTCTGCGTTTTTAGTACGTAAGGAAGAAAAAAGATAGAAATCCTTGACTAATAGAAATTGAATTTAATCGTAAAAATGGTCGAATCTTTAAACTACAAGAAGACATGTTCGTATCGTTGGTAGTAGGAAGGTAGTGTTCCATCTCTTTAAGAAGACTCTGTTTTGGGATCGATAGAGAACGCAATCGCATTCAACACCTTTCTGCCATCTTTCCTTCCTCGTCTATTGTTTTTCACCAAACGATCCAGTCTCGAGAAGAAAGCTAACTTCTCGACTTTACGTCATCGAGCTCCTTGACAAAAGGACTCTCTTTCTTTCTCTCTCTTTCTCTTTCTCTTTCTCTTTCTCTCTATGATTCTTTCTTTCTCTCTCTTTTTCTTTTTTCTCGACTTTTCGATCGAAGACCACCATAAGATGCGTAAACCCTACGAAATGGATTTTCAGGGGAATGCAGACCGTTACCTCGAGCTTTATACTCCCGATATAACTTGGGATTAATGGTTATCGTTGGTAAGGTGCTCCTTCAGGATCGTGTGCTTGGCCGCGCTAATCTAAGGCACGATGACCTCGAGTCTCCTGATCTCTTTCCTTCTTTTCTTACTTTCGATGGAAATCTTTCAACGTATTTCTTATCGAACGTATCTATTATCCATCGATACTTAACATAAATCATTGATCCTTATCAATTGAATTTGATCTATGTAATATTACATGTACCTATTTCAAATTTCTAAACGAAATCATTTATCGAATGAATCATTGAATTCTTTCAAAGAAATACTAAATATTTAACTACGAAACAATTCTTAACATTTATTTCTATACGTCTGCGCAATAGCATGCCTTATCTTAAAATGCTACCAATGCACATTAGGATAAGAGAGCAAGATCAAAAATAAAAGAAAGAAACAAAAAAAAAGATCTCGAAGGAAAGATCGTGGATTCGTCATTGAGTAAAATAGAGGCAGTCCTTCTGTTGACCAATCAGAGAGTTTCCAGCATTCGGATACGACTGTAGTCCTCGAATGGATTCGTTTCTGGTGGGAGTGTGAAATGTTACGGGTTACCACTTAAAGAAGAAAGCGAGAGGGAGAAGGATAGAAACGGGAGGCAGTCCTGCGCGATTCGGGTGGGTTTCCCGAATTCGTTTGTAGAACCGGAAGTCCGGGTTGGTATTTGCGCTTTCCATTGGGTTTCCGAGTGTCGTTGGGGCCAATGGCACGGCGAATGCCGACTGTCGTTGGCTTGGTGTGCGGATACCAGAGGGGTTGGTTACGCCCCGTGAGCTATATATGTATATATAAGCGAGAAGAGGAAGAGGAGGAGGAGGAGGAGGAGGACGACGACGAGGAGGATAAAGCGGCAAGGGGGAGTAGAAAGAGAGAGAAAGAGAGGGAGGGAAAGAGGGAATGGCGAACGACGATATCTTTCTCTCTCATTCTCTCTTTCCCTCTGTATATTCGTCTCACTTTCTATCGGTGTAAGAGTAGCTAGAACTATATACCTTACGACTGTGTCTGTGTCTGAGTCTGAGTCTGAGTCTCCGAGTAAGTGAGGGAAAGAAGAGGGTGGCTGGGTGGTGTAGTAACGTTTCCTCCTCCCCTTCCTCACTCTATACGTATATACGTACGACTTTCGTTTCTGTCTGCCTGCTAGCTAGCTTGCTTGCTTGCTTGCTTGCTTGCTTGCTTGCTTGCTTGCTTGCTTGCTTGCTTGCCTGCAAAACGTTCTTCTCGTATCTCTGTAGACGTTTCTAAGTATGTATTGGTGAGTACCCAGAGTAGAAAGAGCTCTGAGAGGAGGAGGCGGGTGAGGAGGTCGAGAAGGGGTGGAAGTGAGGGCTGCCTCGCTTCGATCCGAGAAAGAGACGCAAAGAGAGAAGAAGAGAAGGGGAGAGAGAAAGAGAGAGAGAGAGAGAGCTGGCTTCGATCCCACAAGGAGGTAGACACTCGGCAGCACTTAAACCCTCCCTCTCTCCTACTCCTTTACCTCCTCCTCTAGCACCTTCGAGCTGCCGCCGTCGTGGCAGCCTCTCACCCTGCCACCCTTCCTTCCGGCGCCTTTTCCAACGGTATATCGCGGCTATTCTTTTCCTATTTCTTCCTCCTCCTCTTCCATGGCCCCTTTCAACCCCTCGTCCCCTATTCTCCCATTCCTTCTCCCTACCAACCCTCTTTCCTCTTTCTCCTTTTCTCCGGCCAGAGCAAGCCCGGAATCAGAAGCAGCCTGGGCACTAAGATTTTCTTCTTTTTCCTCCTCCTTCTTCTTCTTCTTCTTCTTCTTCTTCTTTTCCTTTTTTTCTTTCTTTTCTTTTTTCTTCTATGCCACGGACAGATGCTGGTAAGAGAGGAAGAGTCTTTGGGTAACGGCCCAAATGGATATAAGGCTGGAAAGAGAACCAAGTCGTTTCGACTGTACACTACTCTCTACGATGGGAAAGCACCACGTATTGCACATATTTTTTCCTTTTGCTATTACTTATATTTTTTGTTGCCTTTATGAGAATCTTATCTACGTATCTACTGTAAAATATTATTCCTTCGAGTTTGTTTTTTTAGTTGCCCTTTTTCTATAATCGATTGCATTTTAAAAAGATTGCCTAGATATAAGTGCCTTCTTACTATTAATCTTGCATATAAATAATATATTTTTTTATTTTCGTTTATGAGAATCTTATCTATGTATCTCCTGTAAAATATAATTCCTTCGTGTTGTACCTTTTTAAACGATTGTATCTAAATACATTCAATTGATGTAGGTTTTCTCCTTATTATTACTCTTATGTATATATTTTATTTATTTATAAGAATCTTATTTATGTAACTGGTGTCAAATAGTTTTTTTTCTTGTTTTTCTTTATTTGATTTATTTCTTTAAACGATTGCATCTAAATAAAATCGATTAGACATATATGTGGAAGACGATTTATGCAGATTTATGTTTCTTCCTTTATTCTTGACTCTCCATCAATTCTCTCTATTTTAGATGTTAATATTTCGTGCGTCACAATCGAGGAACTTTAATTAGATATGTTAGCTTGCGTGATAACGGTGAAGTCATTAAATATAGCGAGGATCGATCGAAACTATGTACTTAAATACTTACTTATTACCTATACGTATGTATAGAAGTAGGTAACGTTCTAGAGAAAAGACCAAGCGAACGAATAAATACGAAGCTTTTACGAGATCGGCATCTATCTCTCTCTCTCTCTCTCTCTCTCTCTTTCTCTTTCTCTTTCCTTCTAACATGCATCGATAACAAGTTACGAGCAATGCCATTTTTATCGAACCACTCTCTATTATTCCTTCGTTACGGTTAATTGACGATCGTATGAGCTTCCTTATAGATATGTGTGCGTGTGTGTGTCTGCTGTGTCCGCTTGCGTGTGTGCGTATGTGTCAGTATGAATAGATGTGTGCTGCTTATTTTTATAAGTCAAGGTTATCGTAGCACCTGTGTGTTTCGAGTCTTTGGATCAGCGTAGATAAATAGATGAATAGATAGGTGTATAGATAGATGCAGTAAGAGTGAGAAAGAAATATATATATAGAAAAAGAAAGAGAGAGAGAGAGAGAGAGAAAGATAGAGATGGAGGGTCGAGAATGGTTTAGAGGGGTGACATTTTACTCGCGTACCCATAACCGGAGGGCTGGCACGAGCTGTCGTTAAAAACGAGCTAATTGGTTTCATCAAAGCGTGCGATGCCCGCCGCCGGCAAAGTGAGCGAGAGAGAGAGAGAGAGAGAGAGAGAGAAAAAGAGGGAATGAGAGGGATAGAGTGATGTTCGGAGGGACTCTCGCGTCAAGAGCCGACCAATTTTTGCCATCCGAAACGCACGATGAAGAATTTCTAGCGTTAAATATTTTTTATCCTCGCCGATACACATTCTTCTGCGTCTAGAAATTTTCGTGTGAATTTTGTCCTGATAACAAAAAAAAAAAAAAAAAAAAAAAAGAAAAAAAAAAGAGAAAAAAAAAATCTCTGCCTTCTTTTATTTGTACATCGAACGCGTTTGACGTTTTTCTACTACGTATGCGTACGTGTACGTGTATGTAGAGTGTATACGTAATTTTCTTTTTATTTATTTTCACGTTGCTTGGAAAAACTTATTCTGAATTTCCTGGACATCGAGGAGCGTTCTTGCGGGTCGACCAAGTCGACGAGGTCACGGCTAAAAGAGAGAGAAAGAGAAAGAGAGAGAAAAAGAAAGAGAGAGAGAGAGAGAGAGAGAGAGAGAGACGTAGGTTAAAACCCTTTAGTCTGGACCACAGCTCCGACGGGTCTACGCTCGGAGTTTTCTGTTTCACAGCACTTTAACGTAGGACGAGAAATAAATTTTAGCCACGGCTACCTCTTAGCGAAAGGTTCGGCAAAGGGTAGGGTGAGAGTACGCAAACCCTCATCTCTTTTTCTCTCCTTCAAGAAATAAAGTCGACGGGAAACTTACTTTTACCCTTTACTCGTGGATATATCGAACTAACTGTACTATAGTCCTGCTTACATTTCCATAATAATACATAGGGAAATGTGTATATATGTATATATATATGTTTAGTAACATAATTATTAACAGAATACGAGTCTATTTGAGTCTAATCAAGGAAGACGTTTAAAAAGTAACGTTGTTCAATAATTTCCATCGGTGACTTTGGAAGAAACTTTGAATTGTGAATTGGTGTGTGGGTGGCATGGAAAGGTATAGAAGAGAAGGTAGAGAAGAAGAAGAAGAAGAAGAAGAAGAAGAAGGAAGAGAAGCGAAGGGAAAGAAGAAAGGAATAAGGGTGGAAGGAGTTTGAGTAGAAAGAGAAAGAGAAAGAGAGAGATAGATAAAGTTAGTAGGAGGAGAGGTTGGAAGAAAGAAGAAGGGGATCACTCTCTCTCTCTCTCTCTCTCTTTCTAACTCTCTTTCTCACCCAGACGAGAAAGACCTTCCTCCCCTTTCCTTAGCCGGCAATGACAGATACAAATAAACGATCCAGTAGTTTGGTGCGCAAGCGCTTTTCCAAGATCCGTCTTGGAACGACCACCTCCACCGCGGGTTCACTTCTCTCTCTTACACATATATACACAAATACATAGATACACTAACATCAAAGAGAGAGAAAGAGAGAGAGAGAGTTTGCCACCCCGTGGTAGGAATCGAGCCAGTGCAGAGCAGACACATCCAAAAGCGGCTTGGGTGGAGCCTCGTCGTTGACGTCATCAGACGTACAGACAAACGGCACAGATGTAGAAACCAATGCGCGTGGAGAGAGTCCAGGTGGGTTTACGTCTGCGTACAAATAGCTCTCTCTATACCTCCCTACTTCCCTCCCGCCCTCCTACCCTATCTACCTCTTTCTTTCTCTCTATCTTTCTCTCTTCTTCTCGTTCAACGCTTTCTCCGTTTCTCCGGAGAACCGCCCCTATGCAGAGAACCTCGTATTCTTACGAAGCCACGACCTGGGACCTGAGTACAGCTAAGCTCAAGTGAAAGAGAGAAAGAGAAAGTCGCGGAAAGAAAGAGAGAGAGAGAGAGAGAGGGGGAGAGGGAGATGTTGGGTCCCGCCTGATTTCAGCTCCCGCTGCCATTGTACGCCGTTTCTCCAAGATGTAATCGGGGAACGGAAGTCTCTAGTTCTCTCGGTGGGAGACTCTTACCCCGTCTACCCCATCTCTCTTTCTCTCTCGGCCGACTTTGCCATCGACCATACTCCAATGTGCAATTGCGCAAGATGGCGAACAACGCCGACTACTACGACGACGAAGTTGGTGTCTTTATGTTCTGACTTTGTTTCATGTCATAGAAACTATCCTAATTTTTCTCCCCTTGCATTTTCACCAATCTGAAATGAAAAATGAAAAACGTTAAAAAAACGTTAAATACTATTATAGGTTAAAATAAATTGTAAGATTTTCTACTAGTAATATGATGATTTTCAAATGTTAAGATGATAGGAAAGATCAGTGTGCTTGGTTGATCTAGTCCTCTCGTTCTTGGGAATCGCGCGATAACCGGTGGCCACGGAGTAGTTCGGAGTAGTAGTCGGTGGGGAAGTTGTATCGGCACCTAGTGCCACGACCACAGGAGGGTGGTGGTGAGGAGAGGATTGGGGTTGCTGGGAGAAGAGAAAGAGCCAACGGAGGATGCGGAGATGGTGGAGGGATGGTCGGTAGGTAACACCGTGGTGATGGTTGCGGAAAGTGTGTGAGAGAGAGAGAGAGAGAGAGTAAGAGAGAATAGAGGGAATACAGCAGATAGAGGTAGCTTGGAGTCGAGTGCCCGGGGCTGAATCGACCCGGCTACACATAGCACACCCTAAGCTACTCTCTCTCTCTCTTCTCTCTCTTCTCTTCTCTTCTCTTCTCTCGTCCGTGTTTGGCTCTTGCTTTCTCTTCTCTTCCGTTCGCTTCCTCCGTTCCTTACGAGTTGTCGGTCCTCACAGCAGCAGTAGCAGCAGCAGTAGTAGCAGCAGCAGTAGCAGCAACAGAAGCAGCAGCAACAGTAGCAGTAGCAGCAACAGCAGCATCCCACGTTTGCCTACCGTCGGAGCTCGAACACCACAGAGCTACCACCCCTTCTTCTCCACCCCTTCGAACAATCCCACCGGTGTCCGCCTCTCATGTTGCAAGCCACGGCCAGTCGACAACCTCTACCACAGCAATCCTAAATGCAACTAACTTTGCAACAGAGAGAGAGAGAGAGAGAGAGAGCGAGCGAGCCAGCGAGAGAGAGAAAGAGTGAGAGAGAGAGAGAGAGAGAGAGAGAGAGAGCGATATCAAAATAATGTCTCTTTCTTTTGAACAGTTTTTCAAAAAAGAACTCTCAGTTTGCACCTTATCATATCCTTCGTATTTCTTTTACGTGATACTTTTGAAAATGTTAATCTCTTTTACATGAAATTAATAGAACTGAATAAAACGAAGGGCAAGTTTATAATCATTTTTCCGAAATATTAAACTGGGTATAGAAGTATAAGTAAAAGGTTTTGAAACGAAGTGGAGATAAGTTGAAACGTTATCAGACGATCTGAAGATTGAGGACCCTCGAGGAATCGGTGTTTGGTCGTGGTCGTCGATTAGGCGCGTATCCTAGCCGCTAAATTCGCTTAGATCATCGGATAGGGGTGAAGTCGAGTAGGATCGAGGATCCCAAAGAGACACCGGAATCGACTGACTGCCTATTTACCCGATACAAACAGTACTTTTCTCGCAGCCAAATACACACACGACTCTCTTATTTTCTCTCTTTTCAAATGCACCCTTAGTTTCTTTGAGGGTGTGCATTTTTCTCTTCTTCCTCTCTCCCTTTTTCTTTATCCACGATGGTAGGTGGCGTAGGTCGCGCTAATACACGACGCAGAAACAAAACGGTCTCATTCCCATCTCAATCTATATTCGCACGTCCAACACACTCGAGATTATGAATGCGTGGGGTTAATGAAACCAGCGAAGGCGTCTGCCTTTGCACCCGCTCAGAGACTCGACACACGCCACCCCCCTTTTTTCCTTCTTCCTCTTACTCTTCTTTTGCTTCTGCTTCTTTCTTTCTTGATTTTTTTTTCTTTCTATCTTTCTCTTGGCAAATCTCTTTCCCATCCCCCGTGCAAACACGTTCCTCGTAGCCGCAAATCCACTACGTACGTCGCTTTATTTTTTAAAACGAACCGAGCGTTTCTACCCTGTTGCGAGTAAAAGACATCTCTCCCTAACACGTCCCCTCATCTTTCTTTAGCCTTTCGACTCTTTTTTCTTCTTTTCTTTTCTTTTCTTTTCTTTTCTTTTCTGTTTCGGACACTAGCACGGGTCTCGACATCTTCGCGATTCTTCAGTTTTAGTTTTTTACTTCTTCAACGCTATATGTTTCTTTGTATTTATACATTTTTTTTTACCATATTTTTGTAAGCCCCCGTGTATATGTGTAAGTGTTGTGTGTGTTCGTGAGGAAGGGGATGATGACTATTAATATTTAATTATTAAAGGAAATATCTTTAATTCGGATTATCTATTTTAATTAGTATCGATAATATAATCTACTGTCGACGACGTCAAAGATAATTAGTATTACGTGTCCTTGTAATAAAATTTGATTGGAATATCAGATCCACGTCTTGTCCATTAGTTTCGACTGGATTTTATCGTGCCTATATTTTCGGGAGTAAACTGAGGAGGATATACGATACGATTTCTCTTCCTATACATATAACATGTATATATAAGTACATAAGAGTCTTCTTCCGTTTCATATCGACCGAGCGGTATTTGCTTCGTTTCTCTACTGTTTTCACTCTAGATGTCTCCACGTATAGGGTCAGAAATTTTCCCTCCTATAATTTACAAGGGTTGTTTTTCCAAAATTTCTAAATTCAATATATACCCTGACGCGTAACAACTCATATACATAAAAATTTATTCTCAAGTACAAAAGTGTTTACTCATTTATGTTTCTTGTGATTAAAAAACAAAAAAAAAGGAACCAATTTTTTAAAACAAACTAACAGTAAACGGAAAAGTAAAATTGATGGGAAGGTGTAAATAATCTACAGCTTATAAAAATAAAAACCAAAGTGGGGACGGATGTAACCTATTATTTACATATTCTCTATCTACAGGATCGATTCTTATTTTCTCGAATACTTGAAGGATCTTATCCTTCTTTTTTTTTTTCTTCCACCCCCGATCAAAATAGAACCCAGAACTGAATACAAATATAATGAACAGGGCCGAGTGTTTTGCTTCGATTAGAGCACATCGATTTTTATAGTTGACGCTTTCCCCATAACGCGTATAGGGAATGAGCAACGAATGAAGATAGAAAGAGAAAGAGAAAGAGAGAGAGAGAGAGAGAGAGAGAAAAGGAGAGCTGGGCTCGCGGCTATGCAAATATAAGAGGGGGTTCTGGGAAGGAAAAAAAAAATTACGGGAAAGTGCTAAACGATCGCGACGTGGCGGAGTGACGCGTTAGTCTTTGGCAAAGCAGGGCCAGGGCCACCTTATGTCGAGTGCCGGCTGACTTCGAATGGCATAAGAAGAGGGTGCGGGATTTTCAGGTCGGCATGCAAATAAGCCACTCACGGACGATGTCTCGGGGGTTCGATTCGGTTTAAAGTTATTGCCCTGTGTCGAGTGGAATCATCGTCGTTGGCGAATCGTTGCCGGCGGCACGCGTTGGGGAAAAGACGATTTAGATTTCTTTCTTTCTTCCTTTCTTCCTTCCTTCCTTCCTTCCTTCCTTCATTCTTTTTCTCTTTTTTTTTTTTGCTTCTATATTTTTTTACTTTGCCCATCGAGTTCGCTATCGAATAAATTGACTTTTCTGTGTGTTTTTGTGTTAATAATACAATTCTAAATTTCCACGATAAATACCAGACGACATCAAAGATTAGAGGTATTTTTTCTTTGAAATAATTATAAATGATCTTTTAACATTTAAAGATGAAAAGAAAAGAAGAATGAGTGAGCGATAATTTTTGAATGATGATCGATAACTGCTGCTTGACATTTTATCTATTTTATCGTTTTCTTATTTTCTTTCTTTTTGGCTATCACTTTCTTATTCTTTCTTTTTTACTTTTTTTTCTCTCTCTTGGAACCTTACTCTCTTTCTCTCTCTCTCTCTCTCTTACTTCTTCTTATTCTACAGTCATTAATTCCTTTTAAAAGTCTGATAAGAAGTTCGTCAAGTCGAAATGCTTAAAAGTTCTTTATTCGTACGACAAAGGAAGTGCCTTTAGAATCATCAATCGAGTGTCTTCTCTCAAAGTTTCTCCGTGAAATGTTGGACGGTTTACTGATTAGAAAACACAGACTAAGCGATGAAGAGAAACACGAACGCGTTATACAAGCTTTGCCTATCGTTTACATAAGAACTGGACTTTATTATGGGAAGCATAATATGATTACGATTTCGACGGGTTATCTTCCGATACTCAGTTATTGGAATATTGTAATAAATCTAGTTTTTTTGAAATACATTTTCTCTCTCCTTCTTCATCTTTTTTTTTCTCTCCATCATTTAACGAAATATTATATCCTTTATTTTTCAAGCTACATATCGCTGAAAACAAAAAACAAAAACAAAAAAAAAATGGAAGAAAAAGGACGTAAAAAGAGAGATAAGATATGGCTATATCTGAAATAATTAAGATATTTACAAAAAGTTCGTTACATCCCTCCGAGAGTTATTTTTAAATGAATATTGATTACGTTCGGTCCTTATTTATTAAAGAAAAGAATCATATCTCGAAACCGCAAGCCGAGTGATTAAACTTCCAATGGAAAAATCAAACTGTACAATCTCCTTCTTTTTTTCTTGTTCTTTTCCTTTTTCTTTTTCTTTTTTTCTTTACTTTATCTTCGTCTTTTCGCATTCCACCTTTTTTCTCTCTTTCTTCTTTTCCTGACTCCCCCGACACCATACTAATGAATAAAAATTATAATTACGTTTCTCTTTTTCTCTGTCTCTCTTTCTCTTTCTCTCTCTCTCTCTCTCTCATCGTCCTTCCACATAGCCTTCAGTGTCCTCGTCGTCCGGGGAAAAAAAGAAGTTAATCAATCACGAAAGCGAGGGTCCTTAGAAAGTATGAGAGAGAGAGAGAGAAAGAAAGAAAAAGAGAAAGATAGACGGTAAGATAGAAAGATTGCGCCTTAAGAACCGCAACTCTTCTTACATCTCTCTATACCATGGTTATCAAACTTTAGGGGAACTCATTTGAATACTTTTTTTCTACATTTATGTGTTTAATATATTATAGACTCACACTAAAGTTTCTAATCTTTAATATACAAACAATTTTTCTTTAAATCGATAACAACTGTATGATCTATTTGACCTAGAATTGTGTGATCGATTAGTTGTTTTAAAATGAATAAATTGTAAAATAATATAATATTTATTTCCAATATAAATTCAAGTAAATATTAATAATTTCAAAACAAATCAATATTTATAGAAATAAAGTATATAAAAGTAGAGAGAGAGAGAGAGAGAGAGAGAGAGAGAAAAAAAAACCACATTATGTTAATTAATAATATCTAGAAATTTTTTCGACTTTAATTCGGCGAGAGATGATTAAAAGAATTAGCGTGATTAACGTTTTAGAAAATATTTACACCGGACGATATTTCCGGGAGGGTGATGGGGCCTCGACGGATGAAAATAAAGACAGACAGAGAGACAGAGAGAGAGAGAGAGAGAGAGAGAGAGAGAGAAAATCAGGAGATACTTCAAGCAAGACAAGAAGGAGCCGTCTAAATGAAGAGACTCAAAGGAATCGACATAATTAAATCGCGATAATGACGCAAAGAATATCGTCCTCAAGTTTCGGTTCGTCTTCCTCCATCTCTTATCCCTCATCCCTTTGGTCCACCCTTCGTCGTGTAATGGACCCTTCGTTCGTTGGGCTTCTCGTTCGTTCGTTCGTTCGTTCTTTCGTTCGTTCGTTCGTTCGTTCGTTCGTCGGTTTGTTCGTTCGTTGATTATTTCGTCGAGTGCTTTGATACCGAAGAAACCAGGAGCGCCACAAGTTTCTATAATTATCGTCTAACGCGCATCTTCGCCGCTCCCTCTTTTTCTTCTTCCACCGTTGATGCCGTTGAACAAATGAGCCGTGCGTTTACACTTCATTAAGGTATACGCCGATTGAAAAAGAGCGAGAAACAATTTCCGAGAAAATCAACATGATATACCTACTTACTACTATACATACACATACACACACACATATATATATATATATATACATATGTACATACATACATAGATACATACATACATAAATATAAGCGTTGTTCTTCTTGGAAAAGGCTTGAATTTTTTTTACACTCGAAATAGATCACCTTTCTATCTGTTTATCGAGGAAAAACTTCTTTACTTCCATTCCACACTATACCACGAGTATCGACGATCTTATTGTTTGTGACAAATAAAAATGAAATAAAAGTAGACTGATCGAAAGTATTTTAATGCTTGATTTATTTGTAATCATCTGGCTTGGTTTCATAAAAGTTACAAATCCAAAATCTGAATGATAGAATCAACGTTTCTAATTTTATTTATTTATTAACAATCTCTTAGCGAAAGCATTACGCGTACAAAAAATTTATTAATTTATTATTTTAAAGTTAAATGATATTTTTTCATGTTGATCAAATAATAAAAAAAAAAAAAAAAGATAAAAGTATTCGATTATGTAAGAAAACAAATCCTATAATTCGTTAAGGATTAATTACAAAAATGTCACTTGATTCAAAAATTGTAATCGAGTATGATGATTGTAGATTGAAATGTAGGTCATTTTAGCAAGGAACCATTTCTATCGCCGAATGATCTTTACCGATTATAAGAGATCGCGTCGATTAAGCATCGCTCGAGCAGAAACGATTTCCATTTGATTTGCCGAATAAGTTAAGAGCTAAATGTTCGTACCGTGAGTGAGCTTACTCGTCTACGGAGTGCGAGAAAGAGAATGAGAGAGAGAGAGAGAGAAAGAGATAGATAGTAAGTGAGAGAGAATGCAAAACCCCATGCATACAAATGGTATGCTAACAAGATACATTTGTCTATGATGGTGTGTACCTCTACTATCATTCTTGGTGGGGGTGGATACGGACGAGTGTATATTTGTGTGTAGGTGTGTTTTCGAGCTAGTAAAACTACCTCTCCGTCCTACTACATTTACATAGATATATACACACATACAGATAAAGTAGAACGATCGCGAAGTCCCTCTTCTCGATTCGCTTTCGATCCTTTCTTCCCCATAAGCAGATTTATAGATCGATTATAGACTTCGCTTATGATTGGACCCATTTGCATGATATGTATGTAAGTGTATATGTAATATGCATGTATATATACAGTACTATTTCTTTTACAGTTTCTCTTTTCCTTCTTACCTTCCTACCCATCATCTCTATCTCTCTCTCTCTCTCTCTCTCTCTTTCTTTCTTTCTTTTTCTCTTTCTAGTTTTCTCTAACCCATCATGAATCATCCGTGCCAACTGCTCTTTTATGGTTTCACGCGATAAACGTTTGATGCGCGTTGAGCGATGCGTGTAACGCGCCTGTTTGCATATATTCTTTCCCTTTCCCCATCTGACCTCACCTCTCACCCCTTATACTTCCTACCCTTATTTCAGTTTAAATCGTTGAATATTTCAAACCTTTTTGATTTCAAATAACAATTCGATTTTCGATATTAATGAAAAATGATTTCAACGGTAAGTCTTACGTTGAAAGGCGTCAAATGCACATGTTTGATAATTTCATTTTTCTCTTTTCCTTTAGTTTTACTTATCACCTTTATTTAAATGTATATCGTAGAATATTAAAAATTATTTTTTACTTCAAATAATAATTCAATTCTCGATATTAATTGTAAAATATTTCAATGATGTGTTTTATGTTGCAATGCGTTCTAATGCACAAGTTTGTATATATTGCGATTTTCTAAAACACAATTTGATTCTCGATTCTAATCGTAAGATATTTCATTCTTGAGCCTTTACGATGAAGGATTGTGGTTCAGAGGGTGCGAGGTGAGATGGTCGAAGAAGAAGAAGAAGAAGAAGAAGAGGAAGAAGGATGATGAAAAGAAGAGGGGGATGGGAATGATTCGTGCTCGAAAATACGGTGCAAACGAAAAACCTCTGCTCCTACACTGTTAGCCGGTTCGTTCGTCGAGCTACTCTAAGGAGGAGAGAGAAATTAATTTTAACTTTAAATTAAGACTCGTCCGATACCTGGTTGCCTCTTTGTTGGCATGACTAGCACACCGAGCTGAATCATCCGGTACAGTGCGGTATGGTGCGGTAAGGTGCGGTACGGCATGCTGCTGCTGCTGCTGCTGCTGCTGCTATTCGTTGAAGAAGAGTCGCTTCAACTTTTCCCGCGCTTTTGTCTATGCTTGGGGAGAACGTTAATAATAAAATAACGAGCCTCTACCTTCGAAGAAGTTATCTCTTACATCCCCCATCCACACTTGCACCCGCACCCCCTCTCTATTCGTATACTTTATTCTTTTATTATTATTTTCTATCAGTATCACACTACGATACCAATCGATTGAACGGTTAAATGGTTGTCTTTCAAATTATTTTGAAACATACATGAGAAATTATTTATTTATTTTTTTTTATTATTATTAACCCTTAACGCTCCGAACTTTAATTAACTATCATACTTCGACTTGCAAAATTTTCTATGTCAGATTTGAAATACTACAATTACGTGTTCATTTTGATTTGAAATACTACAGTAAAGTTTGTTAATGACTAAGGAGTATAATTTTTTTTTCGTAATAATTACCAATAACGACCCAACGATATATTTGAAGCAGAACGCCGAAAATTGATGATGCCTGATAGGCGCACTAGGAGCGTTAAGGGTTAATACAACTTTTGTTCACAGGTAAAGCAAGAATGTTTTAATAGAAAATAAAAACAAAAAAAGAAAATCTTAATTTTCACGATATAAAATAAATCATATTTATTTTCTTCTCTTCATTTATCATAAATAAAATTCCTGTCTTTGGATTTATAATCTGATACATGTCAGAATTAATAATTAATTGATTATTATGAATAAAGTTTATGTTCGCGGATAAAAATCGCGGAATTTTCTAATCGTAAAATAAATCTTAATCGTCAGGAAAATAAATTGTATATTCTCTTATTTTCATTTATCCATAAATAAAGAAAAATATAATATTAATTTGATAGATTAAACAAGTTCGTTAAATTATAGAACATTTTCGATAAAAAGGTTGACCCGAAGTGAAAAGTGTTTACGTCTAAACAAATAACTGGATATAAGAAAAGCTAGTCTGTAAGGGAGTAGGACATCGATCAATTAATCAAGATAATTAGTGTTAAGTCTAACCAAGAAGAGAAGGAGAGCAAAGAGAAGGATAATAAGAAGAGGAAGAAGATAAAGATGATGTTGAAGATGATGAAGAAGAAAAAGAAAAAGAAAAAGAAAAAGAACAAGAAGAAGAAGAGAAAGAGATAGGACCAAGTTTTATATGGGATATTCGACACCTTTGGTCGAACCAATACCAACAATAGTGAAGATACGCGGAGACTTGGTGGTAAACTTGGTTCGCTGGGGCTTCCGGGCAAGCAGCTTTACTTGAGTTTGTAAAGAAGAGTAACTGAGATAAATAGATAGATAGATAGATACATAGATGATAGATAGATAGATGGATAGATGGATAAATTTATAGATAGATAGATAGATAGTTGGAGTGAGAGGAAGATACGAGGTTATTTCTAGGTGAGAAGAGAAGAGAGGAGAGGAGAGAGAGAGAGAGAGAGAGAGAGAGAGAAGCGAACGCGCATGATTAATTAATTAGCCCGGGCTAGTTAGAACGGTGGAGGTTCTACGCGATGTAGATGTAGGTGTGCCTGCTTGTTACGCTGTGCTAAACCGCAGACGGATCGATCATCGCGAGAGAGAGAGAGAGAGAGAGAGAGAGAGAGAGAAAGAGAGAGAGAGCATTGATGATGTCTTATCGATGAATCGATCTTCCACTTTGACTCTTTCCTCTTCTCGATATTATATTGACAAATTTCTAAACGAATGGCGTGTTAGAAATCCTATCAATGTATAATACATCTATATAGAGGAATACATAAATAATAAACAATCCCTAAACTGATTTGAAAATTAATGATCTATTTGAATATAGATTAATATTATTTGAATATAAAATTGTGATAAGAATTGAATGCTTGTTGAAAACGGGATTAAAACGAATTCATGTTTCTTTTCTATGGTGGTAGAAAGGAAGCGTATTATTTTCATACGGGACGGAAGTCGACTATGTTGTATAAATGTGTACATATTGCTAGTACGTGGCTTGGAACCACCGAGTGTTCCCATAAAATATAGAACGAACAAACATGGCGACGTACGGTCCAAGAGCCGTACCGAACAGCGTTATCGTTTGTGTATAAGTACTTGCAGGAAGTAGAGATGAGAGATGGCTGCTGCTGCTGCTGCTGCTGCTGTTAGGTAGAATCCTATCTCTTAGATCTTATCGGACATTCTCCGCAAATATAACTTTGAATGACCACCCTTTGGATATTAACTTTTCCAATGTGGATGTCTCCTGTCCTTTCTCATCTACCTCTCAGGTCCTAACCATCTCTCAAATCGCTAAGATCCTGGACGTTTACTTTAGATACTGTTGAGTATCCTCCTACGAGTGCACTTAGTTTCTTGTCTTTCGAGACAAGTTGAAAGAAGAGAGGAGAGGGAAGATAGGGATGCATATAATAATAATAGTAGTAGCAGTAGTAGTAGTAGTAGTAATAACAATAATAATAATAGTTACATAGATTTAAATCATGAGAATTATTCCAATTATTTCTTAATCATCTTCTCATTAAAATATTATTATTTATATTAATTTATATTTTTCTTCTACTTCTTTTTTTATTTTTACTTTAATGAAACTATGAGAGAATAATTTAACAGACCTTGGATGACTAGCTGGTAAGGATCGAAGGATTATTTCGAAGGTTAGAAGGATCCTTGCCCGAAGCCTTGCAGAGTTGAACGTGTCCGTGCGTTTGGTATCGAAGAAGCGAAGCAACTCTCGTTCCTTCCTGTAAGACGCAACCAAGAGTAGAGCAAGTCAGTGTAGAGAGAGAGAGAGAGAGAGAGAGAGAGAGAGAGAAGAGAAGTCGACTTCTATCCTTTCCTATTAGTTAAATTTCTCGCTCTCACACGATGTACGCGAAGATGATGGTTATAGCTGTCGAGGCTGGCCCGAGTCTCTACCCTTAGAACTTACCTCTAAGATAGTCCAAACATTAGATACAAACACCAGAGAATAAGGGAGGAGAAGAAGACCCTCCGGGTAAGACCCTGAAGAAGAGTCATAGGATACATCAGGCTACGTCCATGGAGGCCAGTGCAACGCTACTACCACTAAAGCGAACATCCTTTCTCTCTCTAACTAACTAACTAACTAACTATCTATCTATCTATCTATCTTTCTATCTGCGTTACACATTAACATAATGCTAATTATCTTGCCAGCTCATTAGCGCTAGCAAACTGTCCGAGGAAACTCGGTCTTACGAGATAAGAAATTGTGCATGTGTGTTTGTGTGTGTGTGTGTGTATCTATTCCTATATCTATGGCTACGTGCATGTATGTTAAATGTTCGAATAGAACGCGAGCAATGCAGCTTCTTCCTCGCACGTGCCACCTACACCCAATCCTTCCCTCTTCTCTTCCTTTACTCCTATAATACGTTTGTGTGAGTATGCAGACCTTGTGTTCTCTATCCTTCTCTTATCAACGAAATTAAAGTCCCTCAACCAAGTCAGCCATCTTATTCTCTGGACAGCAACAACGTCCTTTTAACGTCATCTCCTTCCTTGTCCTCCTACACCCCCTCAATCTCTATTTCGTACTACTTCATCTAAATTCGCATTAATTAAATGAGTTTTATTAGTCGATTGTTTTGATTACAATTTGGTAGTCCTTTTTAGTGGTTTTCCTGTAATAATCGTAAAAAACAGTAGCTGCCGCGTTGATTCACCTCCGAAACAGTTTTTCCCATTTTTCTTCTATACGCGTTGAGCAGGCACGCGTAGCAATTCTGTTTATAGGGGGAGAGAAAGGGCTAACCCCATATAGAAAAATCATGGCCTTGTGCGTTAAATCGCGTATGCATATAAAGAGGTATTATTTTGTGGCTTGACGCACTACCAAGTTTATCTAAACAACGATCTATGTATTATAATGTATACATACCATTATGTATATATATGCATGAACAAACGAGGAAAAAGAAAAGTTACTTTATTTGAAAGATTAGATTATTATTTGTTTCTTTTTTTTTTGAAGAAAGATCACAAAATAAAATTTAAATATGTGCAATTTCTACCTGAATCGAATACCCTCAATGGTTAAATAATAAATAGATCGAAATAATTGATGCTTTACTAAAAGAATTTGAAAAGCAATGATTATAAAATATTACATAGTACGTCTCTGAACGAAAGGACGACCATCTTTCATGGTCTTTGTAAGATTCCGTTGAGTAAAAAGGTGAAAAGACGATGAATCTTCCTTTTCTTACTTCAGCGGAAGGAGGAATATGGCCGTCGAAGAAAGTAAGTAGCAGAGTCGTTAATAAATCGAAAGAGACGAGTCCTTTCGCGAAGCATCCTCGTCCTTTCCGATATCCTTCTTTCTCGAACATTTTATCACTCTCTATCTGTCTCTCCTCCTTCTCCTCTCTCTTTTTCTCTTTACTCTGTACTTACTTTCTTAGTAACAGTCTAGATGTATATGTGCCATTCCTAGAAAGCTCGAGAAAGGAGCTTTTCTCTGTGGAAGCTCGACGTCGGCCATCTTGTCTCTCTGCACTTGAATTGTTTCGACCTTAATTGGAACACCGAGGTAGCGGCCTCTTTCATCTCTTTCCTTTACTTCTTCTTTTTCTTCTTCTTTTTCCCTCAATCGAGTGACATCATTGCACATAGATTTGGTTAGATCTATGATGCTTGGATTAAAAGATTAATAATTTTGCTTATATTTTTTATATAATATCGCAAATAATTATTATGTGCGAATATTTTTCAAGATATCAATTCGATGTATTTTTATGATTCATGAGAAACCGAACAAAAATATACTCTATTTTTAAAAGTTAGATTAAAAAAAAAAGCAGCAAGTGAATGAATTAGATCAGTTTTCCTGATAGAATCATGGAATGTTACTGGAGTCACTGGTTTCCATAGTTGACGACGTTAACCACGGCGACGACTACGACTACGACGACGACGACGACGTTGACGACGATTATGACTAGGACGAGTGGTGTAGTCAGCCGAGTGACATCAAAGAGAGTCCAGAGCTTCCGTATAATTAGTGTCAGTCATATTTGCATATTGATTGAAGCGAACGCGTTGCTGAGCCACTCGACTCACTGCCCTCTTTTCACTCCTGACGAGTCTCTGCTCGTCCAAAAGTTCTTAACTTTCTCTTTCTATCTCTATCTCTCTTCCTATACCTATCTATTAAATATCTACATATATATGTGTACTCTCGCGAGTGTGTGTTTATATGCACGTTAGCAGCGTGTATGTAAATCTTTGTTTCTGGACCACTGAATTAACTGGATCTTTGTTAAAAATTACTTCTAAGACTTTATACTTAATTTATTAAAATATTTAAACAAAAATATTTTTTTGGTGTATATATGCGTTTGCACATGTACATGTGTGTTTATGTGTTTGTGAATATATTTTTCTATATTACCGTATTAATTGATATATTAATTCAATAATTATAACAAGATATATTTGAAAATAGATTTTCTTTTCTAACATAATAATCATTCTCTAGGTGATCTTATCGTATTTGCTAGAGGGGTTGAAGATGAGGGAATGGGGTGAAAGAAAAAAAAAGTTCATGGTTCTTCCGGTTAGTGACAGGGACGGTACGGTCGAGTTGTGATGGTTCGAGTTGAGGAAAAAGTGGATCGGAAAAATCGTTCCATCTCGCGAAATCGCATTCGTGTTGGAATTCTTTAACAATGTATAAGTGTAAGAGTAAATATGTGTGAGAAGCGCGTTTGCTACCACCATCTCAGCGATCAGCAACAGCAATAGCAACAGCAGCAGCACCACCACCAGAGATTCGCCTGCAGCACCCTTCCATTCCCTGCGTGCCAGGGCAACGGCTAACATATGAACGGTTGGTGACTCTACGCTTTTGCGCCGTCGATTCAAATTCAAGCCGCACGGACGAAATCGGTGTGGATTTAAAAAAGCGCGCCTGACGAAGGCGGAGCACCCACCGAGGGAGGAAGGACGGGAGGGAGGATAAGAGGGAGAATGAGGAGGGTGAAGGAGAAACAGGGCTGAGGTGGGGTGCTATGTAATAGCGATAGAAGGAATGAGCTCTGCGAGTTAGCCGAAGGGAGGAGTAACAATAGACTGCAAGTCACCGGGTAAACGACTCACAGAATCGTTCAAACGCAAACCCTCTCCTTCTTCTATCGTGTTGCTTCTATTATTTTTCCTACTCTATTTTATTTCTCTCTCTCTTTCTCTCTTTCTTACTTTTATCTTAATAATTCGATAGCCAAATAATTTGTATTCATTGAATTTTAAATGCGAAAGAAAATGATCGAGTACTTTATCATTGCAAAAAGATAAAAAAAAAATAATAATTAAGGAGTAATAGCAGTATTGCTTCTAGCGTATTATTTTTCTTATTCTATTTTATTGACTTTTCTTTTTTTATGCTTTTTTTTATACTTTTTAAATAAAGTATTTCCGATAGCTAAATAATGTTTATTTTTTAATTTTTTTTAATTTAATATCCGAAAGAAATGGTCGAGAGTCGTTTTTATATAAAAAGATCAAAATAATTATAAAATAGTACTACTAGTAGTAGTAGTAGTAGTAGGTATGTTAAATTTTCCACGCCAAGGGCGATCAATTTTCATCGACCCTCTTAGCGCAACGTATTGTAATCGTTCGACTGTGAATCGAGCGGACGTACACATTGAATTTCATGTTTTCTGCGTTGGGAAAAAAGGGGAAAGAAAGGAGGAAGGAAGGAAGGAAAGGAGAAAGAAAGCGAGTGCGGTATGGAAGTAGATAGATAAAAGGAAGAAACGAAGCCGTCAAAGTCGATGAAGAAGAAGAAAAAGAAGAAGAAGAAGAAGAAGAAGCAAAAAAAAAAAGTAAGAAAACGATGAGAAAGAAACAGAAGAAAGAAGAGAAAAGAAAAGTGTCTGAATATTTTTCTTGGATCTACGTTGAAGAAGCATCAACGATAGTGATTGTGATGGCGGTGGTTGTGGGTGGTAGGATAGATTTAGCAAAATGCCGGCGTCTTGACTAAGAGATCCCGCGGGATGTACGAGGTTCGATGTCCATGAAGGATAGTGTTGGGTCAAGGGCTATCTGGGAGTTCCTCATTCTCTTTCTACCTTTCTCTTCCCTTCAGGATAGATCGAGCCCTCGGGACCCTCTCGTCCGTCACCGAGATCCTCCAGGCATTCACTCTTTCTCTCTATTTATTTCTCTTTATTTCTCTTTCCTTTTTTATTTTACTCTGTGTATTTTTTGAAGAAGAAGAAGAAGAAGAAGAAGAAAAAGTAGACTATATTTTGTTATTGATTACTGCGTTACGTCTGTGCTGCGTTTTATTAATTTGGTCGATAAGTTTAGTTAAACAGTAGAAAGCATCGACTTACTTGTTTTACGGTAAGATCAAAAAGATTGTTAATAAGAAAAACTAATATAATTAATGAGTCTGTTATAAATTAAACAACGTTGTATACTTAGGAATAAGAATAATAGAAACAATTTCTATCCACTTTAAGAGAGTTCAATTTTCGATAGTTTCATTCGCGAATCCTGGAGCTGTCAAGTGCGTCAATCGTTCGTAGAGGGAGAGAGAAATTTAGAGAGAGAGAGAGATAGATAGATAGATAGATCGAGAGAGAGTGGACAGCATCGAGCGAAGCGTACCACCCAATTACACTGCAGTTCAAACACATGCAAATCCGGAGAATAAGCTTTATTTGTTGTGCAAATTAGCCGCATATTGGCGCACCGAACGAACGGATTTTGTTACCACGCGTGTGAGAGAGAAAGATAGATAGAGTGTGTGTAAGAGAAAGAGAGTTGAGAGAGAACGTGGGACGAGAGGGTGGCAAGTATCCTGGGTCAATTGCTTATTTTGAGGTGGACCGGAGCACCCACCGTCCTGTAAATATCGCTCTTTCTACCTCGAAACATCGAACCCTCTTTCCCTCTCTCCCGCCTGATCGCGATATATCCCTGACGCAAAACCGAGGAAAAATACGGAGGACGTTAACGCCGACAAATTTTTGCTCCCGGATAACTCTATTTTCCAACCGTCGGAAAAATCGATTTAAAACCTTTGGTCGGGATATGCTTTATCGAAGTGATCCTATCAGACACTCTGATGACTGATACATTTTTTTCCAATAATAATAATAATAATAACAATAATAATAATAATAATAATAATAATAATAATAATAATAATAATCATAAAAATAACAAAAATTAACAATCACCTGCAGAAAAAAAATGCATTCGATACACGAACACATGTATTACTTGCATATACCATATACATGAACGTGCATATTACGTGGGGAAAGTAATTTACGAAATGTTCAGCTAAACGAACAGAAAAAGAAAGAACCACACAAAAAAAAGAATGCAAGGAAAAAAGATCGATGTTTACCCGCTTGTGATTGGTCGGATAAAAAGAAAAAAAAAGAAGAAAAAAAGGAGAAAAGATAGAAGAGAAGAAGGGTTGTTTCCCAAAAATGTGTATATTTTGGACACATAGTTCGTTTTTTACTTTCGGTTCCGGAGATGGCACCGATCGTGAGAGACTGATGATCGACCAACAGACCGACCGACCAACCGACCGCCACCAGCTCGACTCTCTGAAGTCCGTCGGCCCGAGGTGGACATCAAAGAGAGGACAAATAAAGCTGTGGTGGGGAGAGCGGTAAGGGGTAGGAGACGGGTGGTGGGTAGAAGAGGTAGTAGAAAGGCGGGGGGTGGGGGTTGGAAGTAGGCTGGGGTTGCAGGAGGAAGGCCCGTACGATGCGATGCAATTCGGACATGGGACACAAAGTGATGACGTCACCAACCGGCCAGAAGCCCTGTCCTCGTCGACGGCCATTGTGTGTTCAGTCAGTGGTTTACAAGTTCATTGCACACTAACACTTTATAGGTATACACGAGTATACCTATGGCCATTGGTCTTCTCTTTCTCTCTCTCTCTCTCTCTCTCTCTCTCTCTCTCTCCATTTGTCTGTTAGTTAGGAAGACGTAGGCCAGTCGATAAAGATTATATTTGTCACCAAAATTTCAACGTTAACGAAATAAATATAAAGCTATTTTTATCTATTTTTATTGATATTTATTAATAGAAATATTAGAAAGAAATGAAACAATGTATATTCGTAGGAATAATCGACTAAGCTATTTTATATATATATATATATATATTATATGCTATATATTTAGTAGTTTTTAGTAAGAAACGCAGCTGCCAGTTACGAGTCCTATCCGACCATCGATCTGATGAATGCGTGCAGGTGAATCGCCATTTTGAATAAGGGTTCCTTTCTACCGTTCGCCATTTTCTCATTTCTCTCTCTTTTTCTCTTTTTTTTTCTACTTCTTTTTTTTTTCTTTTTCTTTTTTTCTACGCATTTATATCGGTCTCGGTCACGAATGAAGAGAGGGAGAAAGAGAGTAACCCTTTACAATGTACACCATTTGACCCCCGCAACACGAAAGCAGCCATTTCGATGACAGATATCAACCCTTATTGTTTTCCTTTCCTATTTTCTTCTAATCTCGTCGAGACTTTTTTTTTCCAACTATCGTGAATAATATCTACATTAAATTATTTATAAATAATAAGAAATAATGTAGAAAAAAACAAAAAAAAACAAAAAAACAAGGCGTTGTTCAATTGAACGGATTAGACAAAATTCTTTCGTCGTTATGAAATTGGACAAACGCTTTGTGACTTACCCCTTTTCTGATCCGTAAATCTTAGTTGATGTTGCTTTTAAGGAGAAGTTTCAAGCTCGAATACTCTTTCCCAAGCTTTACAGAGAGCAAAGAGATAGAGTGAGAGAGAGAGAGAGAGAGAGGGGGATGAGAAAATACGAAAGAGAAGTGGAAGGAGTTCTCGAGGAGTTAGTAAAATATCGAATGCGAAAACAAAGAGAGTGTGAGAGTGAGAGAGAAAGATTTCGCGACGCGAGACCTCACGAAGGGCTCCAACCCGAAGCTTTCTATGTTCTATGTAGCAATATAACTCCTTCTGCTACTCCGTACGGAACAATTACATTTTAATTAATATTTCGTAAGAGGCCGAAAAGCCCGACCCGTCGAATTTATGATCGTTTTATCCATTATTAGGAGGGCCATGGAAAGTGAATCTTACGAAAACCCATAACTTCCTCTTTACGGCTCTCTTATATTCTATATCTGTCTTTTTCCTTTCCTATTCCCTTCTTCTTCTTCATCTTCTTCTTCTTCTTCTTCTTTCGATTGTAACAATGTCTTAACTTTGTGACAATTTCTATAATGTTCGTTTAAATTATGTCGAATCAACCCTTTTGAGGTCGAAACATTTTTCAGCAATACATCTCTCCCTGGAGCGAATTTATTTTGTTGTGTAAAGCACGATTAATTATGTAGGGAAGTGTTCAATATTTATTATTTGTTTAATGAACAAGTTGTTTATGATTTGATTAGAAAACACGAGTAAATTCTGTTCTTTTCTAAAAAAATAGAAAATGATTTAGATTAAATTATTTTTGTACGACGATGTTCGATCATAAAGGATTAATATATTTGTTCAATGTAACAAATGAAATTTTACAAATTTAACAAACACATTTTATATGATCTATTTTATAATAGAAATAATTGTAATAAAATGTTGTTTATTTGTTCAATCAGTCCATTGTCATAATTAATGGCTCGTACGATCATTGATATTCAATTGTTTGCACTTATTGTTTCCTATGTTAAATAAACTGAACGTTTTCATGGTCAAAAATAAAAAAAAATAAAAAAAAGGCAAACAAAAATGGTGGAGGAAATAACAATGGATATGTATCTAAATGACACTTAACAAAAATCATCTACAGAGAGGGGGAGGGAATGTTGATGAATCTTAATAACTGATGGCAGCTGGATCGATACTCTACGACTATGAGAGAGCTGCGTTAAACGTTTTGGAGTTATATCACGATATCATATTTCGATATACTGTAAATACGTTATATACGATCGATAAATAACGCAGAGTGGAGACTCGCGAACGGCCGCTCTCGTACCGAGAGCTTGCTGCAAGCAACAAACTTATTATCGGTCCCGGTAAAGTGGATTGACCGTTCGCAAGGGATCCTTTAAATTCGTCGACGCTTGCTACATATATGATGACCAATAATTATACGAGTCGCTCGTTAAAACGTCCAATGTAAATGTTCCTATATATTTCTTCTATGGAATATCTCTCTCTCTCTCTCTCTCTCTCTCTCTCTCTCTGTTTTCTCTCATTTTATTTTTAACCAATAGTACATAACAAAAATAATACATAATTGTAAAAATTATTTGAACATTCGAACAAATATATAATCAAACAATCACAGAGACTTTTAGAACATGGACTACCTCATAAAGATGTTTTTTTTTACAAAAAATAGAAAAGAAATATATTTATATATGCGATTTTGGAAAAATGATTTGATTCATCATTCTAACGATTCAAACTTTTAAGACGTAGATCAACGAAAGAAGATTTTTTTATTTTGTTGAAATAAATACAATATGTGAACGGAAACATTTGATGAAAATTGTAACTACATTTATAGAAAGTGAAGAATTTTTGAAGACGCAAATTGCGATGAACTAAGATTTTTCTAAAGAAAAAACAAAAGTATAAGAAGATAGAGAGAGAATGATTGAAGATTTAACAGTGGCGGATTCTCGAGGACGAGTGCCCCGGGCAGTGAACGTGTTAGTGTACCCGCATACCTGTTCTCTATACTCTCGAGTTGGCATAGTTCGGGTGAGACGCGCATTTTTTTCCTTACCCCTAAGCTACCTACCACTCGAGTGCTCGAGGGCCGTTCGTTCGGCTGGTAACGCGAGAAGGATAGAGGAAAACGTATAGTGTTGTGTAACCTACTAGAGAGAGAGAGAGAGGGATAGAGAAAACGAAAGGAAGGAGAGGAAGAGAAGGAGAGGAAGAGAATGAGAGGAGCAGGATGCCTTGCAGGACTCAAAGACATTCTCGTCTTCCGGACCGTGAACTTTCCTACGAACAGCATCACCAGGACGACGATGGAATCCCTGACCACATCTCTGATATCCTAAGGGCATGTTTCCTTGACTTAACATCCCACACATTTCCAACGTACGCTTTTCCATTCTCCCTTTTACTTTTCCAACTCATTCGAATTTATACGATCGTTTATTAATTCGTTCGATTTGTTCCTTCGAAAATGATTCGTTGATACAAGTAAATATAACAACGTTCACAAAATGTTCATATAAAGATGTAATTTAAGACGATCGTTGAAAATATTATCTTCGATTCATCTTATCCTTCGAATTACCTTTTTGATAGTAAATGAGAGAATGAAAGAGAGAGAGAGAGAGAGAGAGAGAGAGATAGATACTAAGAGTTCCAGCAGTTTCTCTTATCCGCGGCACTCGTGCTACACTCTCTCTCTTCCTCTTTGTTTCTCAAGTTCTTCCTTTGTGACGATGTGAGAAAGGTGGAGAAGGAGGTAGGTGGAAGAGGGTGGGTGGAATAGAGAGGAAGAGAAGGAGAGAAAGGATTTTCGAAATACGATCCGCTACCTTCGTTGTATCGACTGCCAGGAGAGTTTGTTGCAAGGCTTTAAGGGTCGATCGGGGTCGAAATGGGATGAGTTAGCGGCGGCAACGGCAGATTGACTAAGTTTTCGTGCTCGTACACTTCGACAGCTTGAAATCTACTAGCCGATATCGAGGCCGCCAAGCCGGTCCGTTTCTCAACTCTATAGATACTCTAAACTATTTGTCCACGGTAGATAAAATATAAAATAAGACAAAGAAATAACGAACGAATTGGAAAGAATAATTTTTTGTTAACACAACGTAAACTCGTGCATACCTATTAATTCTGTTAATCTTTTTATCATAAAAATCCTGTCATCCTTTTTACGTCAGACTTTTCATAGCTTCTTCTTTGTAAAGCAGAGAAAGCGAGAGAAAAGAAGAACGAGAGTGGGTTGCGATTGGAAGCGAAATCGGCGCTGTTAGAGCTGAGAGTAGGGAACGATATTGTTGACAGGCGTCTCACGAAGTCATCTGGGTTTTGGTACGGCCGATGACACGCGCTTTTTCCCCCGCGGTGATAAATGGCACGTACCTATATATCCATCCCCCTGCTTTCGTTCAAATCGACTCTCGACAAGGGGTGCTTAGGATACAGAAAAGCAGAGAGAGAGAGACATAGTCAAAGATAGGGAAAAGATAAAGTAAGATTTGTTTAAATCTATCTCTAATTGTCTTGGATAAATCAAAGATGAATAAAAGAAAATGATCATGAATATCATAGTGAAACGGATAAGTGTAAATAATTATAAGAAATAATAAACATAGTTGAAGATAAAAAAAAAAAAAAAAAAAAGTCGGATGAATTTGGCTCGAGGCAGCGAAGAAGAGTCGGAGAAAGTAGGTGGACAAAGCGAGAGATAATCGAAAATGAAAGATAGACAGATAGATGGATAAAGCGAGAAAGATAGAAAGAACGAAATAGAGAGCGAGAAAGAGCGAGAGAGAAAGAGAGAGAGAGAGAATGAGAGAGAGAGTGAGAGAGGGATGAATTTATTCATGGACGCAACGCCGAGTATAAATGCAAAATTGGCAATACATACGAAATCTCCGGGGTTCAAGTAAAAAGGGGTGAATATATTAGCCCCGGAATTAAGCTCTTTGAACTTCGCCTTGCATTGGAATAATTGAGCTCGATGCAGCTCGCAACGACGACGATTGCTTTCGCCACGCGGCTAGATGTTAAAATATTTCGTCTTTGGTACACTTTAAGAGCTCCTTCACGATCTATTCTACGAAAGGAGAAAGAAAAGGGTTAGGGGAGAGACAGATTTGAAGATCGTGAAAAGTGTTGAGAGTAGGACGAACGTTGTAGGACTAACGTTGTAGGACTCGTATAAGGTGAAACGAGACGAGAATTGGAATGATACTCTGCCAATGAACTTTTATTGTGGATGGTCGTTTGGCAGGAAAGGCGAGAAGGAACGGGGGTAGTTTGTGTGGTTACAGTATGACGATACATACGTACCTATTATTGCAGAGTGCAATGTCGTAACGTGAAAACTTATGCACCGACATGCAGCAGACAACTCGAAAGAAGAAATTTATTCTAGTGCATGCGGTCGACTTGCTGGAATAAAAGATACTTTGTTTTAATTCAAAGATAACGACAACGAGACAACATGTGCTCGCATATATCAAGCGAATTTCAACGAATTCGAATTAATTGTAAGTAATGAAATTTCAATTACATTGATTGTATTAATATTTGGTAAAATAAAAATATTAGCGATCATTTTATTTTTAGCAATAATTTTGGAAAGATTTTTAACGGAAGAAACGATCATAAATCGTATCGTATCGCTAAACGTTAGATAAAATCAGTTTGAACGTTAAGGATGGTATGGACTGTCTGAATAGAAGGCGAAGGGTCACTCGGAAATTAGTGGTACTGAGAGCCCTCCATCTTTGACGTGGTACGCGGATGCGAAAGGGTTCGCCAATCAGATACCTCGGTACGCGCCTGTATTTCGAGTGCCTCGACGATGATTAATGGCTCGTTCCACAGTTTTTTGTTAATTAGTTGATTGGGAACGCCTAGTATGATATGCAGATTTTCCCTCGAGATACGTTACTACCTCGCGACTTTCATTTCGATCGCTACCTTTCAATCGCGATTTTACCAATATTTTACCATGATTTTATTCGTTACGATCGATTCCTTTTTCACCATTTGTTCATGTTTTTTTTCTTTTTTTTTTTTCGGTATTTGTTTTCGTCTTATTTCGATTGACATTTATATCTTATATTCTTACCCTACAAGTGAAGGGTAATTTGATTAGAAATACAGGCCATTACATGTGTCCATTTTGCAATTGGATTCGCAAGCTGTCAATTCCAAATGATTGATTTTGATCACGTGTTACCGTGAGACGTGCCAACCCCAAACTTTAGGGTTCATATCTTATTCGTCTTTTTCTTCACTCTTTCTCTCTTTTTTTTTTTTTTTTTTTAATATCTACAAGGATCCCTTCGATTCTATTGTTTGATTATTCGCGGCTATTCGAAAAAGGGAACCTCCGTAATTCTCTTCCTTTTTTTTTCTTTTCTTTTGATTTTGTGCGTCCGTTATCCTCATCATTTATTATTCCGTTAGACAATGTTAGCAGTTCTATATATATATTTACGAGATACGAGATGACAAATCGATCGATAAAACAGGCGTGAAAATATTTGTCGAACAAATCGTTGAAACAATTATCGAAGTATTTTGCGATCAAATATTTTCCTTGAATTGGGATGTTGTTCTTTTCTTCGCTTTTTTTTTTTTCGTGCAACGATCAACGATTACGACAGTCCGATCCATCCATCGGACGATTTTGTCGAGCTTCTAAAGAAAAATCAGGACTAGCCCGAGGGTAAAGTCCCCTTTTAAATTCGTGGACCTCTCTCTCTCTCTCTCTTCTCGTAGTGGTCTCGAGACCACTTACCTACCTCTTCTCCAGTCAAAGTCGAGCCGAGAACAATTTTTGCCAATTACCAAGATTATCTAATACGCCTGCCGGCTAATGATTTCTCATTACGAGGTATAAATCTTTCGTTTCGCATAGAGCAAACGACGCGAATACCTTGCCAAGGATCGAATAATAAATAAATATTATACGCCATCTAAGACGCTATTTTTATTACCTCCTTTCAGTTCCTTTTCTTTTTCTTTATCCTTTTTTGTTTGTTGGTTTTCTTCGATCTATTTGAGAAGATACAAAAAATACAAAGATTCGGACAAAAATAGGTGGTAAAAAAGGAGAAAGGCGAAAGCCGATTAACAAAAAAAAAAAAAAAAAAAAATTCTTTTCACGCGAGAAATTTGAAGGATCCAAAAAGTAACGAGGAGAAAAAGTTTTTACATCGATATTCCCACACAGGGATTTCAGGTTATTATGTTACTCGAGCTAGCTATTATCACTAGACTACTGTGCGTATTAGACCATCCTAACCGAGAGAAGAATATTTTTAACTATAATTATAATATATCTATAAAGAAGAAAAATATTTCACGTTGGCCGTCTCCTTTGTTTTTAATTTAATTCGACAAGTTTTACGTTCGGTTATGGCCATCTCTCTCTCTCTCTCTCTCTCTTTCTTTCTCTTTTAAGAGAAAAGAACGGGGGTGGAGAACGGGGTAGAGACTCATCGAGACCCTACCAGGACTGCATCAACAAACTACCCATAATTACAAAGTTCCATAGAAAATTGCGTCCATTCGAATCCCTTAAATGGACGCGTGGTCCATTGTCTACACACGCGGTTCAGCGCGCACTTTTTCAAGAAAGAAATAAAGATAGAAAGAGAAAACAAAACAAAACAAAACAGAAAGAAAGAAAGAAAGAAAGAAAGAAAGAAAGAGAGAGCGAAAATCGTAGCGCAGCGCGAGCTTTGATTTATGAGTTTTCGGTTTCGTAGTAAAAAATACGAATTAGTTTTCGGGATGATGATCGCTCGGCGAAGATAATGGGTCCGATTAAGAATCCGTGCTCGAGAGGCGAAACGAAGAGAAAAGGCGGCTAACCGACGACGGGGTTAAGAGGGGGGATGGCGGGGGTGAGGGAGAGGGAGAAGGAAAAGAAAAAGAAAAAGGAACCAAGAGATAGGCGCGTTTATTCGTAGGTGGGAGAAAGAAAGAGAAAGAGAGAAAAAAAAAATAATGAAAACAAAAAAGAAAGATAAAGAAAGGAAGAAAACAAGAAAGAAAGAAAGAGATACTGTGGCCCGAGGCCGAGGAGGGTTGATTCCCTTTCGTCTTTGTTTTTCAAAACTCGCCTTCCTCTACTCGAGACACCCTTTCACGCTGAATCGTTTGGCCTCCACGATGCCGTTCAAGAGAGTGAGCAAGATACACATACATATATACATAAATACTGAACGGTATATGCATGTACGTGTGCATGTATATATATATATATGTATAGATAGACAGATAGTTACATACGTGTATATCGGATAAGCCAGTTTTCGAGGCGTCAGGTTCGCCTTCAAAAGTAAATTCGCGATCGATCGTTGCACGGTCTATATTCGGATACCAACCCACAAAGCTATTAAACTAGGGATACCTAAGTTTCTTTGCTTTTTAAACACATTTTTTTATCGACAGATATACCTCCATGTATATACCTTGCATATAGTGGTTTACTTGCTACTTGCATATATATATATATATATATATGTATAGACACACACACGCACACACGAGAAAACGTGAACGTACACTTGCTCAACAATTGAGTTGTTCGATAATAATTTCGAAAGGTATTTTTATTTCTGACTGTTTTTTTTCTTTCTTTCCTTCTTCCTTCTCTCCCTCCCTCCCTCCACCCACTCTTCCTCCTTTCCACTTCACCCTCTTTCACTCATGCCATGCCAACGTTTTATATACTTAAGTTAATCCAACTTATAGCTGTGCGATAATGATAAGTTTAACAAGGATAATGACTATGATAACGACGCACGGCGATTTACTTCCACGTCAATTACTTTCAACGCTCCTTATTCGCGCTTATCTCGCGCTTGCTTATTGAAAGAAACACCAGAAGCTTTCTCACGCGTTCTCGCTAAAAGAAGAAGATATGCTATTTACTCAAATATTTATATTTAATATTCGTTATTTGCTTGAAAAATGATTTCGATACGAGTACAGCAAATAGAAACGTCTAATTTCATTGGTAATAGTCGTGGATTATCGTTGGGACGCCATTTTATCATGGTACCACACGGAACAGGGTCGGCCATTTTGAATTCATTTCCACCAATCAAGCCCGTCACTTTTTTTCTCTTATTCTTTTCCTTCTCTCTCTCTCTCTCTCTTTCTTTCTCTTTTTTCTCTCTCTCTCTCTCTCTGTTGTTCTTTTTACTTCTTATACTTCTTTTCAACCTTCTTCTTCTTCTTCTTCTTCTTCTTCCTTCTTTTTTCTTCACTCAGGACTATAGTAATCTCTCTCTTTCTTTTTCTTCTTATTCTTATTCTTCTTTCTATCTCTTTCTCTTTCTCTTTGATGTACAACACACATAAACGATGAACATGCACGCGTTCGCAGCTACTGCTGGTGGTAAAAAAAGAGAAAAAGATAGAAAGAAAGAAATAGAGAGAGAGAGAGAGAGGGTGGTATCGATATGGTGGGGGAAACGTTTCACGTATATTCATACATCATACGTCCATATATATGTATATATATATACATGCATACATGCATACGTTTATACATACATATATACAGGAGCATACACAGCATACGCTGTCCATCGTAATGCCATAACATTTATTTTGCCCTTTCCCGCGCCATATCCAACGTAGGAATATTTTCAACGAGCTCCCGCGCGCGCAAACGTATAATTTGGCCATACTTAAAAAGTGTAACTTAACACGACCACTAACCGTGCAACAACGATTCTGTACACGTCTCTTTATGTATATACATACCAATATTACAACGAGCATGATTTTTTTTCTATGTAAAAGGAGGAGGAAGAGGAGGAAGAGGAGGAGGAGGGAAGTCACGACTGCTACTACTATTGATCCAAAATGGCAACCGTATATCAATCGTTCAACATATTTTGATCATATATGTGTCAAGAAAACGTAAGATTTCAATGAAAACGTAATACGACGTTAATATTTTGCATTTCGTTCTAATTTAAACATTATTTTTATTTATTTATTAATATAAATCTATTGAATCGATGATTATGTTCATAGAAATTTAGAAAGATGCAACTGAGCGTAACAAATTAATGAAATCTTTCGAGCTGGAAGATAAACTGTCACAGTTAGAAACAACATGAAGGTAGGTAAGAGATGGGAGGTGGAGGAGGAGGAGGAGGAGGAGGAGGAAGAAGAGTACGGGAGGAAGGAGGTTAGGAGTTGGTTGGTTTATGGGGAAAGGGTTGATCCGTGAGGCAGAAGAGAAGGAGGAGGAGAAGAGAGGACAGGACGAGACGAAGGCTCTCGACGATGTTACGAACCGACAGTGTTAGGAATGGGAGACGTAGAGAGAGCGTTGCAGAGAGAGAGCAAGTGCATGGAGGAGGCAATAATCAAGTTATAACTTGAGAGATTAGGTCCGGATTCGATTACCGGCGAGGTATCAAACCGTTAAACAGTCTCCGTGCTAATCAAAACCGAACCTCATTACCAACGAACCCGGACTTGGAACTCATCTAGCGCTACCTATTCCCTTTCCTCCTCCCCCTTATCCTCCTCCTCTTTTTTCCTCTTTCTATATATCTCTGTCTAGCTCTTAGAGAATTTTCCTAGATCTTTCGTGACGTCTATAAATTTGAGAAATTGTTTTCAATGTTAAAATTGAACTATACGATTGAAATCTTTGATAGAATCCTTTGGATCATTTAAGCTGCCCTTAACCCCCGGCCCTTTTCCTACCGGTTTTGCGTTATCCTTTCATCATTGATCGAGGCTACTATCACCGAGACGATTATCGAATCGAGAGTGATCTTTTGTCGTGGTTGAACGAGCCGTACTCTTGTACACAGCTACATATATATATAGACGCGTGTGTGTGTGTGTGAGTGTGTATTATATATAAACGGGTAGGAAGAGAAGAGCAAGCTCGCGCTAAATTTTCCCGCGTAGTCGTGGCTCGTATACGATATACGCTTTAATCTTATCAACGTATTTCCGCAGATTACACGTCCGATGGGAATACGTTTCTTCGCACCACGGGCGCCGGTAGCGATGAGAGAGAGCGAGAGAGAAAGAGAGAGAGAAAGAGAAAGAGAGAGCTGAGCGACACGTCGGCTTGTGTCTCGACAAGGGACAAGGTCCGGTTATTCGGTGGCGGGACGATTTTCTAATTATTAGCCCGTCCTCCATGGCCCGGGGGCTTGTTGCCGACTACGAGCTTGCTGGCTACGAGCTTCTATGTATGCTTGGTTCTCTACATTCAAAATCTGTCCTATACAATCGTGTATGTGTAAGTACTTCTATGCTCGGTTTATGTATATCTATATATATCGTTCGTGCATATATATATATATATATATATATGTAATGCATGCTCGATCCTATCCACAGAAAGTCCTTCCGCCATCGCGGCCGTTGCACTAACCACTGCGTTGCGTGCACGTATCTAACGCGTCGAACGCTCTTTAACAGAAACGAGATGGACGACAGAATGGACGACTACCTGCGCCTGTGCTAGGCTAAGATAGATAGATAGGTAGTTAGATAGATATACAGATTGATAGATAGATAGATAGATAGATGGATAGATAGATAGATAGATAGATAGATAGACAGACAGACTGAGTGAGTGAATAAGGGAGAGAATGGGAGAGAGAGAGAGAGAAATGGATATAGTAGGTGGGTGGTCGTCAACCATCTCTCTTCCTCTCATCAGACAATCGCACGATTCGCTCACCTTTTCATCCACGTCCTATACCTCCTCCTACTTCTATCTATACCTATGTTATATGTATCTATATTCTGGTGCATGGTATCGTATGGCGTGGCAACAACGTCATTGCATTCCCTAAACATGCGGGCTTACATGGAACGATGCTGCATGAACGATGGAACGTATTAACAAACATGATTTATCTTCAGTCATACTCTTCTAAATCATTTTTTTGTTTTTTCCATTCGTTCTTTCGTTTTTTCGTTCTTTTAGATCAGATACAAATATTGGAGCATTTGATATATCTTATCTTTCGTTTAATATGATTACACATAAATTATTTTATATACCTTTGATTGAAGTAATTATGGAGATTTTCAGTTTAGGAGTGCAATGACTTTAAAAAAAATTTATTATTTGGAAAAAATCGATCTTTAATACTTTTTTCTCTCTCTGTTTTTCTCAGGAAACGAGGAGTTATCTCACCTCGCGATAAGTACTTTAACTACTCGTATCTTCTCTAATAGTTTTCAAGGGAGTCGGGAAAGTCTTGTCGTGGTCGACTCACTCTCCCTCTCTCTTTTTCTCTCTCTTTCTCTCTCGCTATCTTTCTCTTTCGTGCTCACACGCGGTTTTACCTGGCGATGCTCGATCCTATCTTCACGAGTACGAGTATCCAAGATACAGCGTTCAGATATCGCTAGCCTCGTGTTTACACGCTTGCCCGATGAACAGTTAGTTTTCCTAGCGAGTGCATTGAATTTTCTAACGAAGGATCATATAAAGAAGAAAAGTAAAAAGATAATGTAATTATTATTTCCTTATTTTCTATCTAAATTATTTGAAATATATTTTCTATTATCATAATAAACACGATAACGATGATGATGATACTGCTGCTGCTGCTGCTGCTGCTGCTGTTGATGATGATGATGATGTTGATGATAATTACGACAATTATGACGATGACGACGACAATAATGATCCTGAATGAAAAAAGAATTCTTTTAAAGACCATACTTTTTTCATTTATCTTTATTTTATTTTATTTTATTTTTTAAATTACTATTTAAGGAAATGATAAGACCATTACCAAGATCTTAATCTATGATGAAAATGGAAGCGTTCTGGTATATAATACCAATCGGCCCTACGTTCACCAACGTTCATGCGAAAATTAAGTGCGAGAACTCGCACTGGGTAAGACGATCGTATGGCATGTTAGGGAGTAATGCGATTACCGACGAAATCAGAGCCAGTAGTTTGCCAATTAGGAGGAATCTAATCGAATTGCGTGTTACTCTTTTACAGTGAAAATAATTCCACTATATATTTTTCTATTAAATTTATTTCATTATCGTCGTTATTATAATAATTAATTTAAATATTCGATAGAAAAGATATTAAAAAAGAACGAAATTCCGTGAGGATTGTTCGATTGTTTAACCTACTTTTTCGTAATCTTGCAATAATAATCAGGATCGATAAGATTTCGAAGAATGGGATTTGTATAAGGTTTTCTACGTCCGCTTGAAGGCCCTATCGACACCATACAAAATTAGATCGGACATATGGCAACCGGTAAGGTGGTGAAACCCCATTACGTAGTTCTGTTCCACCTCCTCTGAGAAATAACCGAAAGCCTTTGGCACCTGCCACTATGGCCTCGTGTACAGCGTGCTCTTCTTCTTCTTCCTCTTCTTCTTCTTCCTCTTCTTCTTCTTCTTCTTCTTCTTCCTCTTCCTCTTCTTCTTCCTCTTTCTTTTCTTTTTATTCTTTCTCTTATTATTATTTTTCTTTTTTCTTTTTCTTCCTTTTTCTCCTTCATTCTTCGAAATCGCAAGAAGAGGAATTTATGGCAGACTTTAAAATTATATCTCATGGGTAGTAGTAGCCCCCGATTTACTACATTATCGCGGCTTGGTATTTTATATCTATCCAAACGCGTCCATCTTGTGGCCACGTTTCATTGGCATTCATCGTTGATTGGAATCTTTATGTCGGATCGTTCTCGTAAATTTATGAGATCGTTTCTAGATAGTACAAGATCGCTAGGTATTTAATCGACATCGTACATCACGTTGGGAACTTCTTTTACAAAAAACAAAATGAAAAACGAGAAAGTAAGACGAAAAAATACAAAAGATACGAAAAATACATACGAAATTCACTCCGACATCGAGAAAATCAGTCGTAGGTGTGTATAGTCTTTTGCTCTAGTTATTAACCATCATCGATCCATTTCAAAATCGATCTTACTCTACCCGCATATAATACATCTCATTTTATTTACATAAGTTTATAATTAATGTGTTTAATTACGTTCGTAAATTATATTATAAAATCATTCATGACGTATCACAGGCGACTACCAATTTCTATCCTTTTCGTCGTCGTTTCTCGATTATCCTAATTGTACGTTATGCTCGATCGCTAATACTACAGAGAAAAAAAAACAGAAAATAGAAGAATGTTTTATACGATACGATGTTGATAGAATTGATGAGTATTTGGTAAAATTAGATCGATGAGAAATAGTACAATTAGATGTTAATTAGTTGATAAATCATTGACTATAGTTTGTAACATTTTTCTTTACCCCAATGTGTATTTGTTTTTCATTCATTTTCTTTTTCTCTACTATTATATGGGAAAGTTTCTCTCTCCAGTAATTGAAGTGAAAATACTATCATTAGGAAAACACGATAACAACGTTGCAAACGGGATAATCGTTGATTCTTTGCCATTAATTAATTAGTCTTTAGCTGAAAGGCCCGGCCACTTGGTAAGCCAGTACCTACCTACCTATGTAGCTATCTACCTAGCTACCTAGCTAGCCAGCTATCGTGTGAGTGGTGGTTGAAGGAAAACGGGAGGACAACGTCGATGACACGACGATGACGATCGCTTTCTACGTGCTTTGCCTGTTCGTTAAGTAAGCAACGTAACGTGGTAGAAATTAGTTCCCAGAAGGGATCGTTTTCGCGTGTCCACCCCTCATCAGAGACCGATGCGTGCTGCGACCTTATATTTTCAACACACGGTCTCTGTGTTCCAAAGTCCTCGTCTTTCTCTCTCTCTCTCTCTCTCTATCACATACACACAGTTTATTCACGTTACATTTTCCGCCACATCGTGATTCTTTCTCAAAAAGAAAAAGACAAATATTGCATTAAACAAAATGTTTAGAATCCCTTTGTAATTTTTCAATTAATTATTGTTAAATCATCGTATCACAACAACTGCGATATCTTTATAATGAAATTTACTATAATAATGATCAAGAGTTTGAAATCGTATATTGATTTCCGTAACAATCGAATATACCGATATATTTAGAAACGAATAATAGCAATTAAAAATATTGCAGAAATTAATTGGCTACGATGGCCAAAATATATCAGGCTATTTTTAAAAATAATGGCGGTTTTTTATTGATAATATGATAATTTGAGACAAAATATTTATTCCTCGATCAAACAAAAAATAATAGAAAATTGAATGGTGTTTTGTTAATCAACAAATATACCTGGGTTACTTTAAGGATACTCATTTTTTCTTATAAATATTCAGTTTCTTATAATTTACATATTTCAATGTTTTTGTAGTACAAAACAAAGTTTTTGTAGTTTTATAGTACAAAATAATAAAAAGAAAAAAAAACAAATAAAAGAAATTTTGGAAAATATGAAAATCGATCATGGTGTACCGTAGGAGCGTTTAATTTTCTACGACAACGGATCTTGATAATGACGACAGCGATCGGAATGGCTCGCTATGGATCGTTGCTCATATAGCAGTAGTGGTAGCAGCAGTAGTAGCAGTAGCAGTAGTAGTAGTAGTAATAGTAGTAGTAGTAGTAGTAGTAGTAGTAGGTCGATAGATGAGTTTAGATCGGGTACGGTGGTCATCGTGGAAGAAGAGGAGGAGGATGAGGAAGAGGAAGAGGAGGAGGAGAAGCGACAGAGGGTTGTTGGCGTTGTCTATGTCGTCGTTGTTGTCGTTTCTCCATCGAGAGAGGAATCCTCTTGGTTTGGTGACGGGGTGGTGGTAGGTACGTCAAAAGGGCCAGGTATGTCGGTGATGGTGGTGCCGTAACGCGAATCGGTGATATGGCGACGAACCTAACGTCTGTAGTGGGGGGGGGAGGGAGGATTGGAGGAGAATATGAGAGGTGTTACAGTGCTTGTGATGGTGATGGTGATGGTAATGGTGGTGGTGGTAGTGTTGGTGGTGGGAGATGGCTACTGCAACGCGCTGTGCAACGGGTGCACAACGCATAACGTCAACAACAATAGATTATGCTCTAACGTTGAGCGAGTCCTCTCTCTCTCTCTCTCTTTCTCTCCTCTCTCTTCTCTCCTCCCTCTCTCTCTCTGTCTCTCTTGCGAGCTCTCAGCTAGCTATGTATGTATTGCCACGAGTAGGGCGTTCGAGCCGAAACATAAACGCCTGCTACTACTCCTCTACCTCTTATGGTTGAGGCCGTTCGAACGATCTAGTCCAATGAGATTCCATTGTCCAAAGTAATTAATATTGATTGCTACCCTCTGTTTCAATTCGATCCTTTTGATTATAATGAAAGTTAGGAGGACTTGTCTGGTAAAAGAAAAAATATAAGCTTATCTTTCGAAAATAATGTTAGCAGTTAATCGATTCTAATGGCAAGATTATTTGCTGGTTCGATAAAATATTGAAAAAAAGTCTGATCAAATGATGAGAGACAGAAGGGCGACAAGGAGGAAGGTTGTCTCTCTTTTTTTTCTTTTATTTTTAAACAGGGTCCAAGTTGGAGAGGACACACTGTCATGTAAGTATACGAGTAAATATAATACTGATGAAGATGAAAAGGCGTAAGTACAACTGAAGTAGGACGAAGAAGAATACGATGGTTTACGTTATATTATTACGTTATTTACGAGAGGGATGGGAAAGTAGCAGAGAGGAAAGAGGAGAGTGGGGGTAGCCTCGAATGTCAGCAACTATGGAAACCGAATTCCATTTGGCGTCACTCAATATTCCATCGGTATAGAGACCTTCGGCTGGGCGACGGAGTCTTTTGTTTCACGATGCGGGCGGTACAGGTGGTACTACCATCGAACGATACATACATACATATATATATATATATATATATATATATATATATATATATATATATATATATATTATGTATTTATATTTGTATGTGTATACATGTAGCTTGGTACAACCGACAAAGAGGTCCACAACGAGGATGAGAATGATGACGATGGTGCGTAATATCACGAAGATGAGAGAAGAGAGGATGAGAAGTACGACGACGACGACTACGAGGAGCAGAAGAGGTGAAGGAGGAGAGGAGGAGTAGGAGAACGGTCTCGTCGAGGAAGGATCGTCGCCCTATAAGGGTAGTATCGTGTGTCCTATTGTCCGATCGATAAATCATCGAGTTCGAGACCGGACGCGACGACCACCACGTCTCTTCTTCTTCTTCTTCTTCTTCTTATTCATCTTCTCATTCTCTTTTTCCTTTTCTTTTGTTCTACATACAAACTCTTTCTCTTTCTCTTTCGATACTGGATCGACGATGTCGATCCTCGAGCGATTGCCTTTGCTGATGATGAATCGTCTGAACCCCAACAACGTCCTCACCTCGTTTCTCTCTTTCATTCTTCTGAAAAAAAAAGAAAATAAAAGAAAATAATAAAAAGATTACACAAGTAAGACAAAAAGGCAAGGTTTAGGTATTATGATTATATATATATATGTGTATGTGTGTGTGTGGGTTTGAATTTGAAGAAATGTAAGTATTTTCTTAGCACGTGCCATTTTATCTACCGTGGTTTCGTCGTATACCACATAAGATTATTATTCAAGTAATTCAATAGTTCGATTCTAGCAGTTGGACTCCATCATCATCATTATCACCACTACTATTATTACCACCTGTTCTCTTTCCTTATTTTTTTTAACACACATACACACGTATACTACAGGAAGATTACGTGAGAGCTAAGGCGGAAACGCAAACGCGTGCTGCGAATGTGGTTAATGTAAACCGATATCAAACGTCTTCGGGATCTTCTTTCGTGTGTTGGTAATGCCGAGAGTGGAGAATGGTGATCGGGAAGATCGGCAAGGATCGCGACTCTACGCACATCGGAGTAACTCAATAGCGGTCGTGCGTTACCTCGCCGATTGCGAGCTTCTAAGTAACCAACAAAACCAACCAACCAACCGACCAACCAGCTAGCAAGCTAGTTGATGATCGGCAGACCGGCAGCGTTTACTTATTTGTCTGCTTGTCTGCTTGCCTTCTTGCTTACTTGGTTCCTTGCTGGGCGACCAACCGGCTCGAATTAACTGGACTTTGGAACTTGGATCGGTTTACTTTAAACACTGGTGCTCGCTAATAATCTTCCTTACTAACGTTAGGGTGGTAAGAATTTTTTATGGACGAGAAAGTAATCAATATTTTTTTAATGGATACCAAGAAACAATTTCACTATTCTATTTCACTTTTCTTTGTAATAGATTGACGTTATATTTTGTGTGGGATTAGTATTTAAAAAAATATTTATAATCAATACTAATTATACAAAATAAAGTGTAACAAAACTACGATCAGAAAATATTTGAAACTATCAATTATATAAATAGAAATATTTAATAAGATAATTTATAATTTGTACAAATTTTTGATAAACTTAGGTCACGTGACTTACTATACAACAATAAGAAGAAAAGAATAGAAAAGTATAGTAAGAAGAAAAAGAAAAAAATAAATTTTTTGTTCTCCTCCATTAAATCTCTTTTCTTCGTCAACGACAACGACGAGGAGAACGACGATGAGGATGATAGAATGAGGGGTAGGAAAATGTGATGCGGGGGTAAGTTCCGGGTAAAAAGAAATTACCACGATTAATTAATTCGCCAAGTGGCCGTTGGACGGTCACAAAAGAGAGAGAGAAAGAGAGGAAGATAAGCAATTGGAGGAGGGCTCGCATGACGGAGGCGGCAACCGTCCCATAACTCGGCACTCGGTGAGCTCGGTAGTCGCGTTCGCGCGATATCGCACACGCGGTGGCTAAGATGCCACCATGCTGCACTGCTTCCACTCCACTCGCACGTGTTTAGCATATAGAGTGCAACAATTAACTCTCCTTCCTAGGGCAATATATACATATTATATATACATATTATATATACCTATGTATAAATGTATTTTAAAAATGTGTATATAAATGTGTGCGAAGTACATACAGGGTGACCCAATTTTTGTCTACAAACGTATGTTACGTAATTTGATATTGCAAGCAATATATTGTAATTGATTAGGAATACGTTTAAACGAGCCCAAAGTTTCATTTCTTAATATTTAATTCGATATTTTTTATTTTTTTTTTTATTTGAAAGGTTTTTATAAAAAAGATGTATAATTTTCTAAAGATATGATGAGATATTTTCAGTAACAATAATAATCATTTTTAAATATTTATAGATTGTAATTGGTTTATATTAGAGTCACCCTGTATATGAACCCTTGACAAAATCACCACACTTAATTCGCCTTTACTTTTATTGTCGTTCTCGTCATCTTAATAATCAGCATCGCGGCCAGATTAATGCGGCTGGTAATTACCAAGTTTCGGAGTCCCCTCTTCTTCTTCTTCTTCTTCAATGTCCAAGAAACATGGTGAGCTTCCCCTCTCTTTCCCTTTCTCTCTCTCCTTCTTTTTTAAAGGTTGTTGTTGTCGCTGAACTTTCAGATGTCAGACGAAGTGCCTCCTTTTGCTCGTCTTCTTCCTCATCGTCGTCGTCTTGGTCGTCGTCTTGGTCGTCGTCGTCGTGATTCCTCTTTCTCTCGATCTTCCTTTTTCGGTTCGTTCTTGTGGCCCCGAGCTATACCTTCTCGCTAAGCTCGATACCTGCCAGTCTCGTTTCGGTTTCTCTCCTTTTTAAACGAGAAACGTTTGCCAGGCGGCGTTAACCGCTCTCCTCCTCGATGATCGTCTCAGGGCAACGTCGTTAACCTGTGAGCACACGCGTATATATACTGTACCAACCTTCTCTTTTCCATGATGCATCCATCCACCATAACACTCTCTATCTCTTCTTCTTCTTCTTCTTTTTTTTCTACTTATTTATTATACTCTGTGAAAGGTCAAATTCTAATCTTAACTGCACATCTACAATTGCACGAATTCTACTATATCTACTTTTCATATCACCCTATATATTTATATTTAATTATTATTATTGTTATTATATGTGAGGATAATACTCATATGATAAATATAGATTAATTCTGTTAAACAAAAATTATTGATAAAGTTATATACATCGTTATATTATTTTTTTTATTGAATAATCATCAAAAATGTGTTTTCATTTATTTTAAATATAAACAATTAAGTATTAATCAAGTACTTTTTTTTGTTGTTCTTGAAAAATTTTAAAAAAGAAATTAATTCAATCTTACCTGTGAACGGTTAACATCTATACAATAATAAGATATTAATCATTACGTTCAATAATTATGTTACTAATAATATTATAAATAAAAACTATATCCCTTAAATTATTTTAATTAAGTAGCCTTATATCGAGAAAATGCGTGAGAGAGAAAGAGCGCGAGAGAGAGAGAGAGAGAGAGAGGAAGAGAGTTCTTTTAACTCGACAAGTGTGTTGCTTTTTTTATACCCATGATGTATAATAAATACAAGTTGACAAGTTATAATCATAGAGTTGTGATTTACGTTATCAGTATTATCGTGTCTCAGAACGTAATCTCCCACGGTAGGTATAGTACCTACTTGTTTGCGTATTCCCTCTCACCGTACTTTAATCGCTGCTCTCGTATCTGTCATTTATCGTCAAAAATTAGCTCTCGTTGCTTTTTTTTATTTCCAACGTTAAAAAATTCTCTATAAACAACAACAACAACAACAACAATAACAATACAACAACATCACGAAAAATACATTCTAAATTGATTAAATTATAAATAAAAAGAATCTTCTTTTTTTTCTTTTTCTTCTTTTTTATTGTTCTGCTATTTAAAATGATTTAAAAAAGATCAAAATTCTTAGCAATTTTCATGGTGAACGATGTTCTTCTCGATCCTTGGTATTATTTTTCAAAATGAATCTCACCCTCTTTTTCTCTCTTTCTTTCTCTTTCTCTTTCAGACAAGACAGAGTTCAGGTATACACTTTGAAATGACTCGACGAGTCGGTAGAAGAGGCCGGTAGGAGAGGCGACGAAAATGACGTTTCGTCCGTATCGAAGAAGCACAAAGGTATCGATAATGGAAGTGAAGGAAACAATGGCCCACCTTTCCAACGAAATATCAATTAAAATTGGGACGACTAAAATAAGAGCGACGGGAGACGCATTGTCCTCCCCTTTGTGCCGATCGTTCCAACCATCCAAGAAAGAAAGAAAGAAAGAAATAAAGAAAGATAAACGAAGGCACAAGAAGATGAACTAAGAAAGAATGAAAGAATGAAAGAATGAAAGAAAGAAAGAAAGGAAGAAAGGAAGAAGGAGCGCCTCGGCTACCGTCTTACGTCTCGTTCCATGACTCAACCTGGCATGTAAATTAATTCTGTTCTTTCACGGAACGTTTTACGGCGCGCGGTTTTCATCTACACATTTTTTCATCGTTTTTTCTTCAAAAGCTTAAGAACGAAAGAAAAAGAGTATGCCCATTCTTGTAGACACGTGTATGAGTATGTGTATGTGAGCGCGCGTATGCGTGTGTGTGGGTGTGTGTGTGTGTGTGTGTTGAGAAGGAGAGTGAGAAAGCGTAAGGAAGGAAGCATGGTGTCTGGAGAGGTCAACGAGACGATAAGTAAGCGAAGCTGGAGGTGGCAACCCCTTTTCGTAAGGGGTTGGAGTAGTAGAGGGCAAAAGGCATTCTCCAAGACGAGTAACGACATTAGTCGCAACTAACTGGATAAAGTGCAAAGTAGATACCTACGAGAGGCCCCGTGTCCCGTAAGCCGAGTATTGTACTACAGGAAATACCGTTAACGGAGAGCCACGTTGACGATGTTCTCTTACCGCCAGAAGAAAAAGTACAAGAAGAAGAAGAAGAAGAAGAAGAAGAAGAAGAAGAAGGTAAAGAAGAAGAAGGAAGAAGGAAGAAGGAAGCTAACGTTTTCCGCGATACTGAAATAAAAAAACCTTCAACACGTACACATGTGTGCATGGTTTAAGTATATTCTAGTAGTTTAGAAGACTTGCCCTTTTCATTAGGCAGAAGAAGGTCTAATGGGTCGACGGGTCTTAAGGGCGATTTAAAAGGTTCTTAATGACATCCACTGGCCAAGAAAGAGAAGGAGGAGGAGGAGGAGGACGACGACGACGATGTCGGTTCTCGCCTAGGTAGCCATCGGGGCAGCTCTTCTCTACTTCGAGGCTCTAATTTCATCCGAGTGGAAACCGAAGAAACAAGTGAATTAAGCGAGCCTACGTTTTACACCCTGGGTGGGTTCCGTCTTATCTTTATGGAAAATAAGATCTTGGGTACTACCACTGTTCTCTCTCTTCCTTTCCTTCATCCTTCATTTCTGTATTCAATCGATTATTTACGTGTACAAGAAAATTGTTAAAGGAATGAAAAATAATTGCATGCTTGTCTGGAATATATATATATATTGAAAGGTTTATAATAAATAATGTAAACTTGTAATATAAGAAACAAACATAAACCTTTAAATAGTTAATATTTTGTTTATATGTTTGAACTTTTGAGAAAAATAAAAATAAAATATAAAATGATGATCTCGTGATCTTGAAACATGAAAATATAAAGAAGATGAAGAAGAAGAGGAAGAGGAGGAGAAGGAAGGAAGGAAGGGAAGATAAAGAAGTTGAAGGTGAAGGAAGCAAAGAGTAAAGCAGGTAGGATAATCTACATAGGCCGAGTCACTGGAGGAACCTTACGACCGACAAAGAGTACACTCTTTCTCTTTCTTTCATTTTTCTCTCATTTGAATATCTTCATTAATATCCCTGCAGCAGCAACAGCAGCAGCAACAGCAGGAGAAAGAGAAAGAGTTGAAGCTTTTCGTCTCTCCTTCTTCCTCTTCTTCATCATCATCTTCTTGTTCTTCTTCTTGTTGTTGTTGTTGTTCTTCTTCTTCCTTGTCTTACGTCTTCGTCTTCGTTCTCATCCTCATCCGCCACGATACATGCATTACTCGACTTCTTGCCACCATTTAATCGATCTCTCGCTCGGTAAATTACGAGGGCATCGACGATTTGTCGCTTCGTCTCGCATCTGCCTCAATAGAGATCCATACGATCCTTCTTGTAATGAGTTACCTGTCCAAACGATCTTTTATACAACTACTTTGATATAATTTTAATCGATCGATTTATAATACATTCTCTTTTCTAATTTTTACTATATTTCTTTAAATATCACAATAATTAACTTCGATCTATTCATATTTATTTTCTTTTCTTTTTTTTTTTTTTTTACTTTCATTAGAGATTTCTTTTTTTTTTATATCTAATCAAACAAAAACTTAGAATAAATTGTTAATGATTTAGATATTGAAAATTATTGAAAATCGAGAATTTTCATTAGAAAAATATTTGCTTTCTAATTTTTTGTCCTTTATTGTTTTCTCTAAAATACTTTATTAATTAAATAGAAATAATTCTCATAAGATATTTTTATATGTAATGAAACAGAAAATGTGGAATAACATATATATGATTTATATTGAAGAAGATATAGCAAATTTTAATCGATCGATTCGAAAAAAAAAAGAAAAAAAAAAACATTTCCTTCGTAATTTTTCTAAATTTTCTCTTAAATATCCTATTGCATTTCTTTTGTATTTCTTTCTTATTGCTCGATATTTTCATATGAAACAAACAAAATAGAATACAAAATATAAATGATTTATATAGAAAATTTGATCGCATTAAAAAAGATTCTTTTTTCTTCTAGAATCTTTCAAGTATTCGCGGGTCAACCTGGCCACGATCGGTCGATCTATCAAGTCTCGAACGATACGAGTAATTATTCGACTCTTAATTACTCTTATGCGTTGTAACGACTTGAGAGAGTACCTTGCAAGCAGCTTTAACACGTGTACGAAAGAAAGAATGAGAGAAAGAGAGATAAAAGGAACGCTTGTGCACCTTACTCGCTCGAGAAGGAGTGTTTCAAAACGATTCGTCTTGTTCCTCAAAGAGAAAGGAGGATTCCTCTTTTAAATATTCATTTTAACGTGGATTCTACTGAAAATAATTTATCTAATTAATTAACTTATCATTTTCGTCGATAAAAATACAATATAAACCTATCACACAGATACGATTTCATGAACATACACACAGACATAATATTTATCTCATTCTATATCTTTTCCTTTTCTCATTTTATTCAACAAAGAATTTCAAGGCAGAGTAATTTGGACCACCCATCACCGAAGAAACTAATCACAAGGGCATTTTGTTTTGCCGCTTTTTGCGCTCTGAAGATCGTCTCTCTCTCTCTCTCTCTTTCTCTCTTATTCTCTTTCTTTTTCTCCCTCTTGACCTCCGCCATCGTTGGGGTATCTACGTCTTCTTCTACAGATATTACATCCACATCCATTCATCCATCCATCCATCCATCCATCCATACGTATACCAAATCACGAAGGTACGTATACGTGTATCGATAGTTTTGGATCGGCCAAAAGCGATGATGTTAAAAGGAATGAACTGAAAGAACGAAAGATAAAGATGAGAAATAATAAAGAAAGAAAGAAAGCAAAGAAGGAAGGAAGGAAGGAAGGAAGGAAGGAAGGAAAGATAGAAAGAAAGAAAGAAAGAAACAAAGAGAGTACCCGAAGGCTTGTGAGAGAAGCGCAGTCGGTCTGCAGACTGTTGGCCACGTAATAATCGCCCAACACTATTAAACTAAACCGGGAATAATATTATATTGAGCTGTAGTATGTGGGGGATGAGGGGGTTCAGAGGGTGGGATCGAAGAGAGGTTCGGATAGAAAGAGGATGGTGGCAAGAGGCAAAAGGGGGTGAGGAGGGAGGGGGGAGGAGAAAGGTGCTGGCCGACGGGGTGGAATAGCGGATCGAGTGAGGTGAAAGAGAATGGGGGGGGGGTGGGGGGTGGGGCAGAGGGAGGAGGTTTATCGGGGAGAGGCCATGGTGGTACCACAGGGCTTCTCAGAACTAAGTAGATTCGAATTTCGATACGGATGATCGGGCTGAATACAAATTACTCATATATGCCCCTCGTCCCTGGTAATCACACGGTGGCTGCTCCACCACGGTCCAAAGAAAAATGCTTCGACCGAGCGGCGAGTCTCTCTTTTGTTATTTTCCTTTTTTGCACGATATTCTCTCCTCTCCTCTCCTCTCGGCCGCCTCCACTGCATCGAACTCGATCTCCTTTCTCCTCTCTTATCCATTTTTTTCTTACCCCTCCAGTTTTTATTTTGGTATCTCTCTTCGTTCCTCTTCGTACTATTCATTCTCTCGAATTTGTATGTAGACATGTTTTTCTCCAGATAAGGGTTCCTGAAACAAACAAAATATTGGATTCTGTATTATTTGTTAATTAGACATGCTCGTTGAATTTATGGTGGTCCCGTTATCATATGCGTCGCTTTATACAGTTGAAAAATGTGATTGGACTTGTGTAATCACCTAAGTGTGACAAATGAGATGTATTGTCGTAATGTGTTCGTACAAATGGTCGGTCGATTGGTTGGTTAGTTGGTTGGTTGGTTGGTTGGTTGGTTGGTTGGTTGGTTGGTTGGTCATCGCGAAGTAACGAAAAGATGGCCAGGACCAGGGCGTAGTCGTTCGCGCTTTAATTCTCGCTGAAAGGGCCGTAGGGCCCTTTTTAGGGTATGGGTAGTCGTGGCTGGCGAAACTCAAGTCCTGCCCCCAAAAGCACCAGGAATCCAATCATAATTATTATTCGAGGCGAATCGATCGTGGCTCTCGATAGGATTGGCTCTTCCAGAGTAAAAGAAAGAGACAGTATGAGAGAGAAAGAGAGATAGAAAGATAGAAAGAAAGGAAGAAAGAAATAAGAAAATAGTTTATAAAGTTGGGTCTTAGAAGGATCTGCCAAGTGAACGTACGTTAACGGCTTTGTACGGAGTGGTAGCCGCGCAACACTCGAAGCATAAATAATTAATAGTAGCCAGAGAGCCGCGAAGTGAGTCGACGGCTGTTTTGTGGTTCCGAGGCTCCGCCCAGCCCGACTACGGGACTCCTCCCTGCAATGTGGAACTCGCCACGAGAAAGAGAAAGAAAGAGAGAAAGAGAGAGAGAGAGAGAGAGAGAGAGAGAGAGGAAAGAGAGACCATCAAATGGAATAACCAAGAAGAAAAAGAAGAAGACTAGTAAAAGCTTATGGGGCAGCTTTGACTTATACCTTATTCTCATTCTTTTATTTCCCCATTAATTTTTTTAAAAATCGATTCGGATCAAGTATCGTCTTAATCGTTCTAACGTTGTTGGTCTTCTTCCTCGAACTCACGATCAATACATTTTCTTTTTCATTTTCGTTTAAACGAATTCATCTAATATCAATTATTAATGAATAATAATTTGTTATAGTTATTTTATCAATTGTTTGTGTTAAAAAAGGAATAAGAAAGTAATCCTCAATTTCATCTAACCTTAATGTAATATTCAAATATGCGCGCTCAAAGAACAATAGTTACTAATAGGTAAGACAAAAGAGGGATAGGAAGTATATCGGAAAATAGTTACTAGACAGTTGAAGAAGATCACTTAAGAAGCGCGGACGTATTAAAAGAAAGGTTCTATTATAAAATATAAGTGCTATACAATCTTTAATATTAAAATAAAGTAAGACTGAAGCTTTGCATTTAATATAATATAATATAAAACCTTGCCGAACCCGCTGCAATTTTCCTTAATTCAAAAGGAAAAATTAACAGGTTATGGGCCCAGAGCACGTGTTCGGCAATTGAAACGACCGCGTGTAAAATAAAATAAAATAAAATAAAATAAAACTAAGTGTGCAAGAAAATATACATGAATATCAAGAGAGAAATGATGGCTAGTGAAAACAATATAACTGGAACAATGGATAATATTGAGAAATTGCGAGATGCAAATGGATATAACATGTGGAAATTCCAAATGACGATCTTTCTAGAAGCAGCTGATCTGCACAATCAAATAAATGATGAAACACCAATAGAAGAACGCAATGAAGTTTGGAGGAGAAAAGATGCGAAAGCAAAAGGATTTATTGTAAGTACGATAGATAATACCCTTAAAATTCATCTAATAACATGTGATTCAGCATATGCCATGTGGCACAAATTAAAAGGAATCTTTGAAAGAGACACTGCACAGCAAAAATGCTCTGCAATGCAAGAATTTTTTGAATATAAAATGAAAAGAGACCACAATGTGGCAACACACATTGCTGAATTAAATAATATAGCATATAAAATAAAATCTCTTGGAGGAAATATCGATAATAGCATGTTGATATCCAAAATATTAACGACATTACCAGAAAAGTACAGGTACTTCATCAGTGCATGGGAATCAACACCAGCAGATAATCGAACCCTCACAAACTTGACGGCTCGTCTTTTAGCTGAAGAAGCAAGGGACCATGTAGCTGAAGAGGAAGAGATAGCAATGAAAGTTGAAACAAGAGAATGTTTCAAGTGTCACAAAAGAGGACACATTGCAGCAAACTGTAAGAAAAGTGGAAAAGACACTATGTATTGTTACAACTGCAAGAGAAATAATCATAACACCAGGAATTGCAGAAAAGGATCAACTGCAGCATGTAAAATTTGTAAGAAAACTAATCATACTGAAAATAGTTGTTTTTTTAGAAAGCGATTAAATGAATATGAACCAGGAACAAGTAGTGGAAAGGTGGCATTTATGGCAGGTATGGAAGAGTCCAAGGAAGAATGGATAGTCGACTCGGGAGCCTCGGTACACATGACAAACCAGAAGGATCATCTGACAAAGTCAAAGTCAGTAGATACTAAGATCAACATAGCTAGTACCAAAGGCACAATGACAGCACGAGAGCTCGGATCACTAGAAATGGCTAGGTGCAAACTAAAAAATGTTCTCTATGTTCCCGACTTAACACAGAATTTACTTTCAGTGAACGAAATTACTAAAGCTGGAGGAAAGGTAACATTCAATAAAGATAAAGTAGTTATAAGTAAAAATAATAAAATTATATTAGAAGGAAGAAAAAACACAGTTGGATTATATACTATCAATGCAAGAGAAGAAGCTATGCAAACATCACTTAAGATTAATGCAGAACTACTTTGGCACAAAAGACTTGGACACCTGGGTGTAGATAATATGAAAAAACTCCTGGAAATCTCAACTGGAATGGAGATAGACAAGGGGATACTTGGTCAGCTAAGCAATTGTGAAACCTGTATAAAAGCAAATCAGAAAAGGAAACCATTTAACAGTGTAAGAGAAAGAGCAACAAGACCTTTGCAGATAATACACACTGACGTTTGCGGCCCAATAACACCAGTAACATGGGATAAAAAGAGGTATTTCTGCACATTCATTGATGACTATACTAATTTCACAATGGTATTTCTCCTAGCACATAAAAATGAGATGGAAGATAAAATAAAAGAATACATAAAATTAGCAGAAAATAAATGGGAGAAACGGGTAAAAACAATTAGATGTGACAATGGCAAGGAATATGCCAATAATGCAGTAAGGCAATGGTGTAAATATAAAGGAATTAAAATGGACTTTACTCCACCATACACACCTCAACTAAATGGTAAAGCTGAAAGGATGAATAAAACATTAACTGAAAAGGTAAGAGCAATGCTTACAGAAAGTAACACAAATAAAAACCTTTGGGGTGAAGCAGTGCGAGTTGCAGCTTATTTACACAACAGAAGTCCAACCACCATAAATGAGAAAACTGCATATGAGTTGTGGAACTCAAGAAAACCTAACCTCAAAAACTTAAGAATATTCGGTTGTAAAGCATATGTAAAAACTCCAGGACCATTGAAGAAACTGGATGTTAGAAGCAAGGAAATGATATTTGTTGGATATACTGAAAATGGATATCGACTATGGGATCCAGAGAATAGGAAAATAAGAATTTCGCGAGAAGTAACATGCATTGAAGAAAAGATGGTGAACAGCACAATAAGAATAAACTGTAATACAATTGAAAATATTAAGACCAATGAGGAATTTAATGAAAAGAAAGAACAGCATGATGAAAAATGGAAGGATCCAGAAACAAAAGTCTATGAAGAACAATCCGACAGTGAAAAAGAGATGCTGAATGTAGAGGAAGACCAAGAAGGATTGGAACAGATACTAAGAAGATCAAAAAGACCAAGAAAAAGCCCAGAACGATATGGAGAACCCATTGCATATTTAACATACAGTGAGGTTATGAACAGTGATGAAAAGGAAGAATGGAAAAGGGCAATTGAGGATGAAAAGGATTCATTACATAAGAATAATACATGGGACATCGTAGATGAAGAAGAAGCAATGAAGAACCAATGCATTTCCACAAAATGGATATTTACAAAAAAGGAAGACGGGAGACACAAAGCACGTTTGGTTGCAAGAGGATTTGAACAAAAGGACCAACTAGACTACGAGAAACTCTTCTGTCCAGTTGTCAATACCGCAACCTTAAGAGCACTATTTGCATTAGCATGTAAAAACAAATGGAAATATATAAAATTTGATATACGAACAGCATTCCTATATGGAATTATAGAGGAAGACATATTTATAAAACTGCCTGAAGGTTATGGAAAAGAAGAAAAATTTGGAAAATTAAAAAAGGCATTGTATGGACTGAAACAAGCACCAAATTGCTGGAATAAAAAATTTACTGAAACACTAAAGGAACATGGATTTCAACAGCTCATTACTGAAAAATGTATCTTCAAGAGGAAGAACAACACAGCAATTTTGGCAATTCATGTTGATGATGGAATAATGTTCGGAGATAATGAAGATGTTTTAAAAGACATTGTTTCCAGATTAAGAGAAATTTTCGACCTATCAATAATTACTAATCCAAAATCTTTTCTAGGTATACAGATAAAAAACGGTGATGGTAAAATAAAATTGTCTTTAGAACAATATACCAGGAAAATTCTGGATACGTTTAACATGAAGGATGCAAATCCAGTAAACACACCCATACTTGGAAACAGCAATGTGAAAAATGAAGTCCAAGAAGAAAATAAAAATTATCCATACAGAGAGGCCATTGGTAATCTGATGTATCTTACTGCGAAAACAAGACCAGATATATGTTATGCAGTAAATTTTTGTAGCAGATCAATGGAAAAACCCAATGGTAGTGATATAACAAATGTTAAAAGAATTTTTAGATATTTACAGGGTTCTTTGGACTGTGGAATCTCATACACATCGACTGGGAATGACGATATACTGCACTGCTACTGTGATGCAGATTTTGCAGGCGATACTGAAACAAGAAAGAGCACCAGTGGATACGTAATAATGCTGTGTGACGGACCAATCAGCTGGGCGTCTAGAAAACAACCAATAGTAGCACTGTCAACAACAGAGGCTGAGTTTATTGCAGCAGCAGACTGCTGTAAAGAGGTGCTATACTTAAAAAACTTTTTAGAAGAACTCCTAGATAAAACAATTAAAATAATAATGCATGTAGATAATCGAAGTGCAATTCAGTTAATGAAAACAGGTATATTTAATAGAAGATCTAAGCACATAGATGTAAGATATCACTTTCTAAGTGACCACATAAAATTAAATAATGTTACCATAAAACATGTTAGCACCAATAACCAAATAGCTGATATATTAACAAAAGCATTGAATTACAACAAGTTTGAGAGATTTAAAGAATATTTAGTAACAAAATAACATTGTAAAATACAACCAAATTTTTTTCTGCGAGATAGCTATTTAAGAGAACTAAAATTTATTTTTTCTTGTAGTATTGTTAGAGTTAATAATTGATTAGGCATACAAAAGGATTACATATTTGTAAAAAAAGTATATATATATATATAATATAATGTAAGGAGGAAATTGAGGATTAAGAGGAAGTGTTAAAAAAGGAATAAGAAAGTAATCCTCAATTTCATCTAACCTTAATGTAATATTCAAATATGCGCGCTCAAAGAACAATAGTTACTAATAGGTAAGACAAAAGAGGGATAGGAAGTATATCGGAAAATAGTTACTAGACAGTTGAAGAAGATCACTTAAGAAGCGCGGACGTATTAAAAGAAAGGTTCTATTATAAAATATAAGTGCTATACAATCTTTAATATTAAAATAAAGTAAGACTGAAGCTTTGCATTTAATATAATATAATATAAAACCTTGCCGAACCCGCTGCAATTTTCCTTAATTCAAAAGGAAAAATTAACAGTTTGCATATGATTTTAAAAAAGTTTTGGATAACGCGTGCTTCCAGCTGTTGGATCTACGACGGATCTTGCTACGTCAGTAGATTCGGCCCACCCTGGTCTCCTGTCGTAATTCGAAGAGGATTTCGTCGTATCTATGGGACATCTTTAGGAGTCTGAACGATCCGTGGTGACGTCTATGTAAAAGCATATCGAGCACGGATCAACGCCTTCTCGGCCGGTCCGATAATCGCACCATCACTGGAATCGTGTTGAAGAGAGAAGAAGAGAAAACAAGGAGGAAAGAGAGAGAGAGAGAGAGAGAGAAAGAGAAAGAGAAGGGGCAGAGGAGGAAAGTTTCATGAAGAAGGGGAGAAACTGACTTTGAGAGTTCGGGGGTGGCGAGGTTGCTGTGGTGGCACCCTTATGTCAAAAATCTCTTTTTTATCTTTTTCTCTTTCTCGTTTTCTCTCTTTCTTCCTCTCTCTTACTCTTTTTCTCGGTCCATGGAACTGGTCGGCGAGGGCTGAGCTTGCGATAAGGAGTCGTAAAAAATAATGACCGGAAAATTAATCGAACTCGACACGCTTGGTGCCGTCGCTTCGCGTACGAACATTGTACTATAGCTTTTTCAAACGTAAGTATAATATTGTATATAGGGTGGTGCTCTGATGGTAGTTGTGGGACATATACTAATACAAATATTCTTTTTAACATTCGTGCACATCATTTCTAACGTGAACCGACACGTATCAATCCTATGAAAAACATATTTTTTATGGTATTTATTATTATTATTATTATTATACCTTTTATTATCAAACTTGATTTATAATTGAGAATAATTTAACGAATTTTACTATGCACTTTTGCTGACACGAGACATAAAAAAAACAAAAAAAAAAAAAAGAAGATTATTTACGAAACGACGATCGTTTAAAAAGCGTGATAGTTTCGTCGACAATCTTAGCGGAACATAGCACGCGAGGAGAGACAACAAGTGCTCTTTAGAAACCGGCAAAGGTCGGAACCTAGGTGTCTTGGGCAAGGGTCGATCTTGCTGGAAGAAAGACTGAGAGATAGAGGGAGAGAGAAAAAGAGAGAAGAGAAAGAGAGAGAGAGAGAGAGAGAGAGAGAGTGGCACCTCTCTAGGAGCATTATTTCCTTCTCTTTCCGTGGTGTTCGTTGAAGCATGAGACCGGAGGTATTATCATTATCGGAGGACGCGACGGAGGGAGGAAACTCGGCAAGAAAGGGTTGAGTTTACACAAGAGTTACCGACGGTTCGACGCGAGCCGAAGTGCTTACTGAATCACTTAAATGATTAAGGAAAAGGATTGTTTGGTTAGCGCTTCGAATCCCGAAGCCCATTTCATTCTTCAACGTTAACGTCCTTTACTTATTCCTCAATCTTCTTTCTATCTCTCTTTCTCTCTTTCTCTCTCTCTTTCTTCCTTTCTCTTTTTCTCTTTCTTTTTCGTCCTAGCGTCTTAAGGTAATCCGTTTTGTCAACGAATTCCAACCCTCCATCGCTCATTACCTTAACTCTTACCGTTTATTTTTTTGTTTTCAATTTTATTATTTATTATTCCCTTGCATCGTACGTTAAAAGATTTTTTTCAATGAATTCTTATGTTATCGCATAAAAAGTTGTATGCTCGAATTGTTAATTTTATTAGTCGTCCATTTAGAAAAAAATTGTTTCATTTATAAGTGATTTTGATTTTTTTTTTTTATAAAATGAAATAATAACACTGAGGAAATAAATGACAGGTTTTCTTAATTGTTACATAAAATATGTTTTGATGCACATAATGGTATTTGGAAATGGCAATTAGGTATAGTTAACACATAGTTACATTAAAGTATATATATGTGTCTGTACACATAGGAAAGATTTTTCTATAATTAATAACATAGTAATATGTATTATTATCGGTAAATTTGAAACGAAGCGAATAACAGGCAAGTAATCGCGATTAACGTGTTAAGAGAAAAAGATAAATAGATAAAAGGAAAGAATGAAAGAGAATATAAGAGACAGAGAGAGAGAGAGAGAGAGAGAGAGAGAAAAGAGAGAAAGGATGATATTACGCGTACAAATCAGTGGTTATAGTCTTCGAGAGTCAGGCCTCCGAAACGACGGACATTAAAGCTATTAAGACAGCGAATCTTCAGCGTGAAGAGATGACAGTGATAAACTCGGCCCTCTGACACGAAAAGGTCTTTTTCCCGAGTAGAGAAATCTAAGAGTAATTGTAATAGTAGTAGTGTTAGTAGATATAATAATAAAAGTAAGTATATACCTAACTACGTGTAGAAGTTTTGATCTTGTTACAGGTGATAAGTATGGCCTTTGAAAATAATTACGACTAATTACATGCAAAGATTACGATCTGTTGTACTAATTACTTGGACAATAAACGCTCTTCTTCTCTCAAACATTTTTCTCTATCGTGCAAAATCAATGGCAAGGGTAGTTTAAGTATATAGATATAGATATATTAACGTGTGTGTATATTCTAGTTGGTCGAGAGTTAATTAAATAACACCCTTTGTTCGTATAATTGTATGTTCATAAACTTAAATGATTTGGTATATTCCAAAAAACATATACATATATATATATATATCCATAACGTTTACTCTAATTAGTTTTGTTTGTTTTTTAGGATTTCCATTTTAAAATAAAACAGGATTGCTCATGTAGATACTTAAATGTTTCAAACGTATAATTATATTATGCTGATAAATTGAAATGATTTAATAGATTCAAAAGAGCGTATGTATATAAATATTTGTAATATTAATTTCAATTAAGTTGAAATTAATTTAAAAATATTTCGAGTTTAACATCGGGGTGGATTGTTAATCTGAAAAATTCAACTGGTTGAAAGTATACGAAGTGTACTCGTTACAATTTATTATAATATAATAAAGTATCCTGAGAAGGATATAGGTCCATATCGATGGATCGAACGGATAGAGTAGGAGGTGGAGGAGGTTTCCTTCCCTCTCGGAGGGAAATAGCTGAGCAAATACGAAGTCACGAAGTCGTTCGGGATCATCTGATCGGCCGAGGACGGGTTCACCAATTCCTTCTTCTCAAAGTCACGCGTTCCCTTCGTCGGAGAGTGAACGAACGCGTTCGAAAGCTGCTGTTGGACCCCTTCATCTCTTTCTTTCTCTACTTCATCTTCTTTCTCTTTCTCACCCTACTCTTCTCTTCTCTTCTCTCGCATGCCTGCATCGACAAAGGCGCTCGTGACAAAACACAACGGCGTATGGCCAGCCACGATGCCACGATCGTTACTCCAATTAACGATCGTTTTCCTTCGACGATGAGCACCTACTCGTACATATATATATATATATATATATATATGTGTGTATATGTGTACGTGTGTTTAGTTTCACGAGGATGAGTTTTATTCGTTCCGGTCGAATGTCTCCCTTTAAATTAAATTTAACGCTTTTATTTAAATATCTTATCTCAGGAAACAAGGGTTAGTGCAAATCACTTCTTTGATAGTAACAAAATATTATTTTCTAATTATATTTATAAATAATATTTTAATATAATTATATGTTCAAGTTCATTTACCGTTGTTCTATTAAATTAGCTATTATAAGTTATATTACTTTGAAATTATATTTATTAAGATTTTTAACTATACAATAATATTATGTTCAATTTGTCTTCCATTGATTTATTAATTAATAAATAATGTAATTAAGATTAGAAAATAATTGATATTAATGTTAATGTTTATTTGATTTTTGCCACTTATTTATTTCCAAAAGAACTGCAGATTGATTTGAACGTTGAAAAAAATGACAATTAATCGAATCATATGATTGACTATAATTAGAAAATTATATTATTAGATATTTTTTTGAAAGGTCGTTTATGGTAGGTGTTAACGACATCAATGGGAAAGATTGTAGATTAAATAAGCAGGTAACTAGCCTAAGCTATCAGCTGAATGCTGCTTCTACCTTGTCTATCCGCAACGCTTTGATTACTATGCCAGGAAATTGGGATTGTCGGATTTATGTTTACCAGACTCTCAACGCGCCGAACGCTGTGTAGATTTAATGGTAGACAAGAGCTATGCCACGGATGAGAAGTTTTTCCCTTTTATTCTTCTTACCTTCCCTTTCCTACCCTTCCCTTTTCTTTCTTTACTTTCCAAGAATCCTCTTCGCGATTAATTCCTCTATTCTACCATGCGTGAAATCTCTTTGTTGTTTGTGTTTCTTCTTTTCTTATTTATTTTCTTTCTTACGCTTAGTTTGTTACATTAAGTCGACTGAATTTTTTAATAAACGTTTACAAATTTGTTGACAAATGATTAGACATAATTTTTTAATAAAAAACAAGAAACGCGTAATCACATAAAATTATTAATTACAATCGATGAATTTGATTACAATTGAAATTAAAAAAAAAAATAAAACAAAAATGTTTAGATCTAAATAGATCGAAACATTTTCAACGATTAAAATATAATTATTCGAAGCGTGAAAAGTACAACCATATCGTATTGTTTCTCCAGATATCTTGGATATGATATACCCATCACATTATTTAAGTATACGTTTCGAATATACACACACACACACATATACACAAATATATACATGCATACAGGTTGGGGTGAACGTCGTGCGCGCGTTGTATCTTATTACCAGGTGAATCCTTTCAGCGGATAGATCCAGAGGAAACGATAGTGATTTCAGCTTGTTAGAACCTCCTTTAATTGCCTTTGGCTTTTCATCGTTCTTGCGTATACACGTTATGATATTGTCTTAACGCGCCACCGATATATTTATATGTCTATTTATGTATATGTATAGATAGATGTATATACTAGTATTAAAAAACAAAAAAAAAAAAGCAAAAAAAATCTTATTTTCAATTAAAAATTAATAACAAAAATTACGATATTTCTCTAAATCAATATCGATAAGCAATTCAATTTTTCTTTACATTTATGTACAAAAATGAATTATTAACAATTGAGAAAATAAATTTATACTATTGTGTGTTTGTTGTAAGAAATTTAATTGTAAATATTAATAATATACTTAAACCTAAGAATTATTACATTTAGATAATATATTATTGATATTTTATTTGATTTTATGATGACACATGAACAATTAACAATAGAAATATTTTTCTTAATCGAAATCAACTAAATAATTGTTTGGAAAATAAATTATTCGTAATAAATTGATAATAACGTCCGTAGTTAAGAATTGTATGTCGAGTAACAGTTACACGTAGATGATAAATGATTTATATTTTTTTGATCAGCAACGACGATTCGATTCTTTTCTATGGTTATTCAACGTTTTGCAAAGTGTCATTTAATTTCCGCAATAACGCGTTTGTTCCCGATGAAAAACATAAAGTGGGTAGTAGGAGGGAACGATATGAGAGAAGAGAGAAAAAGTGTAAGAGAGAAAGAGAGAGAGTGGATCGAGTGTGTACACCGAGGCAAGAGTGAAAATGAACGAGTGTGTATATGAAAGAGTACGAGAGAGAAAGAGAGATAGAGAGAGAGAGAGAGAGAGAGAGAGAGAGAGAGGAAATGTGTAGAGAGGATATGAAAGAGAAAGAGAGAGTGTATGATTGTGTGTATGAGAGAGAAAGAGCTGGTAACAAGCAGCAAGTTGGCTCGCGATTCGGCGTGTATTGTTTCCCTGGTACCGCGCGTCCAGTCGCAGCTAAATGCCGTGAAATTGTCATCCTACAGTCACAAAGGGAATTCGCTCTCGCACCCGGTGAAATATAAACGCGTTTTTCCTACGACAAACCAAGCTTTTCCAGCACGATTGTTATTTGGGCCGAATTGTTGTTTACTTTCGCAGAAAAACACAATATCCACACGTTTCTATACCTCTCTATGCATACAATTTCTCTTCCTTTTTCTCTTTTTTGTGTATGTGTGTGTGTGATAACGCCGTTTAAATAAATTTTTTCCTTCTTTTTTTTTTTTCGTTTTTGTCCATTTCCTTTTTACAGCAATTCAGATTACATCTCGCCAATGTTTGTGTAATTGTATGCGCGCGTGTGTGTGTGTGTGTGGTGTACTCTTTCGATCGTTTGTGTTATCAATCCTCGTAGTATGGAATAAGCGTTGTAAATGGTCGACACAACAACTATGATTTTGAAACGATATGTATATCGTCGATGAGAATCTACAGGTATACATGTTTGGTTTTCTCTGTATACGCATCTCTGAATTATTAAATGAAAAATAATTGTTTGCTTTGATGAAAATGGTCGTATAGAGGTATCGTGTCTTTTTATGCTTCGATACTCGAATAAACACTTTACGTGATCTCTCCAAGAGAAGAATGATATATTATCGATCGATGTTAAGTAAACACAATAAACAATTAATTTGTGTTTTAACTAATAAATTTATACTACGAGTAGCAGGAGTATTTGTACCCAACTCTACTGTAAATTTTTAATAATTGATATTCGATTTTTTATAATGCAAAGTTTTTCTATTATTTTATGCTGTCAGATTGAAAAGGTTGGAATTTAATATAGGAACAATTTTCATTTTTATTCAACTCTCACTTCTGCTTTTTAAATAATATAAACTTCTTTGTTTATGAGGCTCCAATTTAGTAGTATACATCAATATATGTTTGTGGGTAAAAGAATTTGGATATATTGCATTAGAAATAAATAAATATGTATTATTTAAAATTAACAGCTATCGTTGAATCTGATTTGATTACGAATAAATTAATTACTATTGAAAAGAAAGGAGTAATAATTATCAGTAGGAAAATAGAACAACGAGTTATTTAAACGATGATCGATGAAACGAAGGATAATTGTAATATTTTTGCGGTTACGGCGATAATCTTTTTCTTTCATGTCAGTCGATGACGTTAAACATTTAAAAGTTAAAAATAAATTAGTTAAACACGTAAATATATGCATAAACATATATTCCAATAGGTTACAAAAATAAATGGTCTATTTCTGCGTTAACACCAACAACGTCATAGATAGATAGAGAAAAACGCATATTGTAATATTATAATTTATAATTACAGTACATTATATTTATACCATAGAACCTTACCTTTTTAATTAATTATCCCTTTGAAGTATTATCCCTATCGTACGCGATCGATGTCCAGTAATCGCAAAGAATAATCCACGTTTAAGCGTTGCTTATATTCTGACACACTTCAGCTCTCAACGAAATCCGATAATTAACTGAATATTATTATACGTATGTATGTATTTGACTTATGTTAGATTTAACGCGACGAGACTCTTAATAGAATACAAACAACAAAGTTAGAATGTAAACACCGTCTGAGAAGTTGAGATATGTATATAAATATATACAAAACATCCAACGACCGAGATATCGTTTTTCCTATTATAGTTTAACCTATATTCATCTTTTCTATCTTAATCGTTATTTTTCTTAAATTTTGACCAAACATATTAAGATGTGATTATCTTATCTTAGGTATTAGACATTTTTCTCTTCTTATTATCAGAGTAAATTTTTTATTGTAGAGTTATAATTCTTTAAATAATCTCGTCGAAGAATGGAATTTTAATATTTCAAGTAAGTGAATATTTCATACTTATGTGTGTATATAGTATATTTGTAATGAATTTAATAAGGATATAACATATGTAATTATTTTTATAAAATTATAATAAAAAAACTTTGTAAAATTGTTTACCTAATTGGCAAGGAATCGTGACAGCTGTTGTCTTGATCATAGTTCGAACTTAACTATGTCTGTTTGAACATACGGTCTTTTTTCATAGGTCACTTCTTCGAATTATCGACAATAAGAAAGTTTTCCAAGAAAGGTCAGATCGTTTGTACAATTTTCGTAAAAATGTTAATCCGTCGATGTTTTCCATATTATCGGAATAAATATTTTCATCTTGGAGTTAATTTTCGAAATGATTTTATCAGGGAATGAAATTTAATTATCTTAGATATTTATGTGTAAGTGTAATTCATGCTAAATCATTTATTATTGGTTAATCTTATATATAAAAAAAAAAATGATAGGTCGAAAAAATCTTAAAAGGATCGAAATCCTGACATTCGTAGTAATGCACGCGAACCTTTCAATCCCGATTCGCGTTGAGAACGGACGATCGATTAGGGAATTTCGAAGCCAGAGACGTTGTGTCCCTGGGGTCCGCTTAGGGTCCACCCTCGTTTCCCCCATTCGGAAATTCAACCGTGCGTGATCCGATCGAGTCTATCCTTCTATCCTTTTCTTTCTCTCTGTCTTTTTATTTTTCTCTCTCTATCTTTGTTGACGTAATATTGGAAAATAATGCACCACCATCCGTATATCTCGAACATATACCTACTTACATATATACACCTGTATCTACATTTACATGCACACATGTTATAGCATAAACAGATACATTCACAAATCCTGTGATCAAAACGCACGCAGGCGAAATTATTAACTTTACCTGTGCCAAATTATTCTACCTTTCCTAAATTTCTTTACATAACATGAATTGCAATTTTAATTTTTATTCAAATAAAATATATATATATATAATAATAATAATAGTTAAATTATAAAATAATAATTGAAATGATTAATTGTAAATGATAATAAAATTGGGCGAATTATTGGATAAATTGATTAGTTAAAAAACTATTGGAAAAAAAATAATAATCAAATGACGATAATAGAGAGATCAATGACAGAGTGAAGAAAAAGAGAGATGAGAGAAGATGGTAAAGACGCGTGGGCATCATAGTAAAATTCATCGTTGGGCAATTCTATTGTCCGATCTAGGATCCACTTAAGCGAAGTAATTGATAGATCCCTTCGAAGCTGAACGGTACCCGATGGTGCTGGGCCCGAAGGAATGACAGGCTATAGAGGTTTCAGGATAGAGGCTTCGCACGACCCCTTTTACTATCTTCCCTGACGTGTTATTAGTTAATTCTTACAATTACTTGTCGTGTCCCTGTGGTTATTCTATTACCGTCTAAAACTCTCGTAGATCACCTGAAAAACGAGACCTCTCCTTTTCCTTCTTTTTCTTCTTTTTTTTTTTTTTTCTAAAATTCACGTCTAACGAAATAACGAGACAACTTCCTCTTTCTATCCTTTTTCTATCTTACCTGTTAGTTTAACTTTATTATATATCGATAGAACTATGAACGATCTTCAATATACTTCCGCCATTATGAAATATTTATTTCATTTTTTTTTTCTAAACGAAATAAAGTGACAATTTCCTCTTTCTAATTATTTTATATCTTTTTGTATGTTTGTGTGTGTGTGTGTGTGTGAATTTTAATTTAAGAAAAGAACGATAAATACAATTCTTTTTTATGATACACATAAATCTTAACTATACTTCCGCCATAATATGAATAAATTTGATCGTGAGAAGCAAATGTTCGATATTCCTACTAACTTCTCCTTCTTTTTATTTCTATCTTTTTGATATTATTATAATTTTTTTTTTTGTTACTATAGAAAGAAATGGAATCGTTTTACTCTCTCGATGGATACACGATCTTGTAGTTCGTTATCTAAACGAGTTTACCGTGTATAGCTATTGCAAGTTACTAGGGAAAATAAAGTTTGAATGAGGGAAAAAGAGAGAAACAAAATGTGTGTGTGAGAGAGAGAGAGAGAGAGAGAGAGAGAAAGACATAGCTTTTCTACAGACATGTATAATAATTCTATGTAGTTAGGCATATATTGAAGAATAGTGTGGAATAACTGGAATAAAATGATCGATAGTTACCGTCGATATCATGGGGTAATAATTGTTGATCCAACCACGAAAAAACGATCTAGTAGGTAAGTTAAAGTTATAACGTGGGTGTATTAAATTATTTTTAATTCTTTAAAACTTATTACCATTGATTAATACGAAATTGTCGGCAAGTCTCTTTGTAATTTTAATTCTCGATATGCGTACTTAATAATTAATGGTTAAAAATTACAAAAAAATATGTTCAACGAGCAAACAAACGAAAAAAAAAAAAAAATGAAAAAAAGAAATAAAATATAAAACAAAGTAGGGTGGAACGGGAAGAAAAGATAAGCAGAAGGAAAATGCTGTGTAGCGTATCGAAATTATAACCAGTATTATAATACACACACACACACACATATATATATTTATATATATTATTTTTACATATTCTTCATTATTTCTTTAACTACTTTGAATAATATTGTACGCTTAGAACTGGAATTACTTTGGAAAATATAATTGAGCAGCCAGAGTGGAAACGTAAATCGAGTGCGCTTGCGTAAATGTACCGTGATGATTTAATCTGGTTTCTACAAAGGATCCCATCGTAAGATCTTTCTCTCTCTCTCCCTCTCTCTCTTCCTTTATCTATATCTCTATCTCTATCTATCTATCTCTTTCTCCCTCTCTCTCTCTCTATTTCTCTTTGTCTTTATCTATTTTCTATCTCTCTTTCACTCTCTCTCTCTCTCTCTCTCTCTCTCCTCCTTTCTGCGACGCCTTAATTGTAGTGTAATGATCGTTGCAAGATAACGGTGCGAGCGAAGCGAGTTTTCAATTACCGGAAGATCGAACGGAAGAGTAAGAGCTTTTCTCTCTCGCAAGGAGCATGATCGACGACGATCACTGGAATCTTCTTTGATACGATAAGATCTTACAAGTGGTATTAGAAACTAGTCTAAGTATGCATTCTCATTTAATTACGACATCGTGACATCATTCATTCCTACTAGATTGACTACTTTCGTTTCATCGTAGTAATACTAATAAATTACGATTATTATAATTATTATCGTCATCATCATCATTATCATCATCATTGTTACCTATTAACTATTACCCATTAACTTTCATTTATGTAATATGAACAAAAATAACTAGAAGTTTATACTATCTTTTCCTATTTGTCAAAGTGTTATTATTTGAATTTTCTTAAAATCCTAAATCCGGCGTTAATCATTTTGATAAAAGCAATTTCAGAAAATTGTATTTCGATAATACAAATAAAAAGGATTAGAAAAATGTATAGAAAAGTTGCAAAAAAAAAAAAAAAAAAAAAAAGCATAATAGATATCGGATCGATGGAATGAGTTTTTCCGTGGATGGCGCCCGTCGAAGGTCTCGCTGGACAAGCTAGGCGCCTCTCTCCTTCACTACTTGCACTTCCTTTTTCATTATATACTACGAGACGGCGGCTCGTGTTTCGCGAAGAGTTACACGCAAGAATGCGGCACGATCTGCCACGTTACACCTTAGTCCATAACGATCGACCGGATGTGGTTCGCCGGATTTAATCGGGCCAGACGGAAAAATCTTCTTCCGTGAGAAACTTGTATCCTAAAGTGTTCCTTTTCTTATCTCATTCTATATTTAAAATTGACTTAACTCTTAACAAAATTTCAACGTCAATTATATTTTCAAATTGATATCACAATCAATTTCCATTCGATATGTTGTTCACGTTATTTTGTGTTTATGCATGTATGCGTCTGTGTATAATATATGTTTATTAATTGAGTATATACACATTGATTGTATAATAAAATAATATAAAAAGAAAAAAGTAAGATTTGTAGGGAGGATCGAAATAATCGTTTAAAATATTACCTCGTTAATTCGAAAAATCTTACCTTTTAGGTTTATTTTTGTTGAAAAAAAAAATAAAAAAAAATAAAAAAAATAATAAAAGAGACGATTGGAAAGTGAAATCCGGCAAAGGAAGAAGGAGTCTCCTAGGGAGCTTCTTGCTTGAAAATCTCTTCCACGCATAATTACACCCTTGCGCATCGAGGTAAGGAATGAAAGAGTAAGCGAGATAGAAGTAGAGTAGTCGACAAGACTAAAAGGGAGCAAGAGAGAGAGAGAGAGAGAGAGAGAGAGAGAGAGAGAGAGGTAGAATATATCTCGTAGTTTGATTTACAGCTCTCGGCGTCGTCCATCGGGTCCGTTTTGATTGCGCTTCCCTCTAATGGAGGGTAAACGGCAGGACGTTCATGAATTTGTATTAGAGAATCGGTTCCAAGAGCTTCGTTCCTAGCCGGCCATTGGATCCTTCGAGCTATCCTCTTACGTTCTACTATGTGAACGTCCACGTAGAGCTTCGTCGAAACTTCGCAGGACGTCCACGAACTGAGCAAACTAAGTAGTTTGCCTTGGTAACGTTTAGATCCGAGATGTTCGTTCCAACTTCTCCTGGTTTCCTATCTCTATTGACTTTCATCTCATATTTCTTCCTTCTGTTTTTTTTTTTTTTCTAATCTTCAATTTAATAATTATTCAATTATCCAATTTTCTAACAAGTAATCATTTAGTTTTTTTTTTATCATTTTAATTTTTTTCATCAGAAATCTTTGAATGACGTTATTAAATTGTTTATAAAATAAATCTTAGTTTAGATTTGGCTTTTTCTTTAATTTCTATTTTTACTGTTATCCATCTTATATTTCATTTTCTTTTTTTGTTTTGCATATTTTTTCTTTATCCTTACTAAATTTTTAACACAATGAATTATTTAATTTAGTAATTTATTTGTAAACTGAATCGTCCGAATTTTGTAATCAAAGATCTTCATGTATCAGTTAATTTTTCTCTAAAAATCTACGCGTCGTTTTTGTATATTGTTTATTATAAATTTGAAGAAGTTTGTTTTAGTAATTCTATACAACAGGATAATGTTTTTTTTTTTTTGCAAATAAACAATTGAATTTTGTCATGAAACTAAAAACTTGTAAAATTTATGACAGACGAAGATAAAAAAAAAAATTCTAAATTGAAAGTAAGAAGTTGGTTGAGAAGCGAACTCGAAGAAGGATTAATTTTCAAGACCAAACTACGACGCATTGGAAACATAAGACGTTCCCTCCGAGAGTACAGTATTCGTTAATCTGTTTAAATAACGAAACATCTCCCTGGGGAAGTTACGCGAAAGGGGAGGAAGGAAACTAGCTAAAGAAAAGGGAGATTGTATCTTACTCGATGTTCCCTTATGCGAATAAACGAAAATCAATGCTTTAATCGACTTTGAATACATTTTTTAACATTAAATCATCAAACTACGATTTGGAAAAGTAACTTCAAAAAGTTACGAAAACAAAAATATTTTCTCACCAATTGTAAGTAAAGAATTTCAAAATCAAATCTCTCAAACGTACTTGAATTATTTTAAAAATGATTTAACTATCGATAAATTTAAAATGTCTTATGGTTAGTATACTTTGTTCATCCTTCTTCCTCTAAATTCTTTTCAACTTTCCTTTAGATGAAGCGAATTTAATGAACTTTCAGAAAGTAAATATCGGAATGTATGTCTAGACAGAATTTTTCACGTGGGCAACAAAGTCAAAGCGGAACGAATTTCTTCTATTTCTTATTCTCGTTCAACGAAAGGGTGCGGTTCTCTTCTGATACAGGTACCAACATATACATACGTATATATATATACACACACACACACACACACACATATGTAGAGGTATCGTACTATACGTTCGTACATACGTGACGCAAACGGGTCTTGCGCTAGAACGTCTGCTAAACTAACCTGCTTGGAATGCGGCACGAGGGCGGGATGGCAATGCAAATTTATTCAAAACTCGAAAAAGCCCTCGGCTCGATTCACCTTCCCCCTTCTCTTCTCTCTCTCTCTCTCTTTCTCTCTTTTCTTCTCTTATTTCTTCTCATTCTCTCTTTCTAACTTTACCTTCACTTCCCTTTTTCTTTCTTTCCCCTTTTCCTCCTCGGTACACATATATACATACATACATACATACATACATGCATACACATACTGCTATCTCTTTCACCCCTTCATATCTCTTTGCCACTACTTTTCTCAAACGTCGATACACAAGACTTGGGAAAAATCGTAGTACAAACGAGAACGAAGGGTGATAGACCCCTTAAAAAAAAATAAAATTATATATTTCTTTTTTCGATTAAATAAAATCTATATTTTACTTACCATTATTTTTTTTTTAGACAACAATAATATATATTATTTATATGAGAATAAAAAAACAGTTAGAGTCGTTTGAATAAGGTCTTTATTTATTTAATTGGACGTACCGATGAATATTGAAATGACGTTTAATGTTAAAGATTAGATCCTGAAAAATATAAAAAAAGAAAACGAAATCGGTTCAAGAAAATGTAAATGAGATCCACGAACGAGACATGGTAGTCGGTGACATCTTCGGAGCAACGTTTCCATCTCGTCCTTTTTTTTTTGTTCCTGTGTATATTCTTCTTTCTCTAAAGTCTAGCCCTCAGAAAGTCAAGTAACGAATCATAAAGATAACAGGATCCTCGTACCTCTCTCAACTTTTATTCCGGGGACATATTGCCCGACAATCATTCTGGCATTTGCATAATTATCGAATAAAAAGGATAAAGATAGACAGATAGAGGTGGAAAGAGAAAGAAGGAAAAAGGGGGAGGGTGCAAAAGGACAAAGTAAGAGAGAGAGAGAGAGAGAGAGAGAGAAAAAGAGAGGGAGGGTAGAAACAACCCCCGAAACATTTCCAATGGTACTTCGTCCTTGCTAGGACGGCTAATTTTGCTGTTCTTCACTTTTTCTTCCTTGTTTTTTTTGTTTTTTTTTTATATTCTTTCTCTTTCTATCTATCAAGTAGTAAAGAAAACTCTCCCTTTTCTTATGTATCTCTCTCTTTCTTTCTTCCTTCCTTCCTTCCTTCCTTCTTCCTCTTCTTTCGCCCTTATTTCTTTCATTCTCATCTCGCGCCTACGTAGCCCTTAAAACTCTCTCTCTGCAAGAGTCACGGTGTAGGAGCCCTTCTTTCGTTGCGGCCGATTAGCTTAATGTTGTTGCCCATCCGGCTGGCCGGATAATTAGAATCATTAAAGGTTATGTTCTTTCTCTTAATATTTCTGTCTTTATATTGGTTTCTTTTTTATATCCTAATTTATTCGTTTTTATATGTAATATTTATTATGATTATTTTTCTTTTTACTATTATTGCATCGTTTTGATATTTTTAAAAGTGTCGAATAAAAGTATTTCGCAGAGTAGGTACTACATTATTTTGCTTTACAAAATTTTCTATAGATTTGTAAAAAGTTCGATTATTTATTTGATTAAATGTTTGTTCTCTCTATAATTCTAAGCAAAAAACTATCGGAATTAAATTAGGATAGAATAAGAACGCTCGCTTATGGTAAGTGAAAGTAAATTTTGGTTTTTGTTTATTCGAATATTTGTAAAGGGTTTTTATATAGTATTGAAAAATGTAATTTATGTTAATATTTTTGTTCGGTACTAACCACGAGTATGTAATTTAGTTTTATTTGACTTGTTTATAAATCAGTGACGTTTAACAAAAGCTTTTCAATAGAAAGAGTAAAGAACATAATTGAGAGGTTAAAAAATATGTAGAGGAGACTAACTAAAACATAGGTAGACCGTATTATGTTCACGTAGGTTAGTCTACTTTGCGGTAAGTCTTGGAGGTCTAAGAAGACTTGGCCGTGTTCCCGCGGGATCCTTTAATGCTTTTTACCGTATACTTATTTTTCGCCTCTGCCCTTTCGTCAAGATGTCAGCACCGCTAACGAGGAGAGTTTAAGCATAGCAAAGCAAGACATTTTTATCGAGAGAAAGAAGGAGCCTAAGTTACGGAAGATGAAGGAAAACGAGCACCAACTTACTATACCACACGAATTATGCTAAACACTTTTACGGAAGTCCCAACGGGATACAAAAGAAGAGGAACCGAGAGAAAAAGAGGGGGAACGGGACAAAAGGTAGAAGGGAGAACAAATGGGACATTTCACGAGTAAAAACATTAGTTTAATTTTTCCTTAGGGAAAATCGAAAAATGACGTATACAATTATTAATTAAATGAAATAATAACAGTCAAACGAATAGAACAAAAAAATTAATTCTCGAAATAATTTTTCTTTATAATTATTATATATATATATATATATATATATATATATATATATATATATATATTTATGAATAATTATTATATTATCTTATTCACGTTATATACGTGAATAAAAAATAAGAAATTAGATAGGTAAGAAAAAAAGAAGAAGAAGAAGAAGAAGAAGAAAAAGAAGAAAGAAGAAGAAAGAAAGAAGGGAAAAGGTCTAATTAGAGAGTTGCGAGCCGTGAGCCGCAATTAAGACGTCGATGCTTTCGACGGTCTTGCCGTGTGACTGATTTAATTAAGGGACCTTGCTCGACGCCTCGCTAACTTTACGAATATCGTTATTTTACTATTATAAAAAAGAAAAAAATATATATATATATATATATTTATGTACTACATATATATATATATATATATATATATTGAAAAGGGTGGAGCTTGACTCGACCAATGAGCTGAGATCGCGTGCCTCAAGTCGTTACGAACCTGTAAATTGATAAGAATGCATCGTCGCACGCTGCTCGTGCAGCCCTCTTCCTCTTTCCTTCTTTACCTCTTTACCTCTTTACCTTTCTCTCTCTTTCTCTTTCATACATAGAAGGACTTGGTGCTTTTAAAGCTCTCCACTTTGAGTTCGAAGATATCGAACACGGAAAGCCGTCGTGCTTCGTTACGCCGCTCGTGCTTTTCAAATCTCTTTAGGCTCGCAAGCTAGTTTGCGTGCTGTCGATATGCACGGAAGGAGGAGAGCCCTTTGATTATTTCTTACGTGCGATTAGCCCCCAACAGAATCCTATAACATGACCGTTTATTTTTAATACCTCGCGAGAAAGTCGAGCTTGAATGTTCATAAAAATAGACACATTTATATTTAGTTTACTAGGTTGTTTTATTTTCTATTTTAAGTACTTTATTAAGATCGGTACGTGTGTTTTGAAATTTTTCTTTTCTTTTTTTTCTTAGATTAAAAATAAAACAGAAAAAAGAAAAATTAGTAATTTACGAAGAGAGTTTTTTTTTTTTACACACTTTGGTTTTTTTTTTTCGTTTCTTCTTTTTCTAATTTTTAGACAATACGATTATACAATTTAATATTTAATATTTTGTTAGATTAATCAAATGAATGAAACAAAATTCTCTCATCTTTTCATGAAATTATTCTATTCTCAATTTGAGTGAGTTTTTTAGTATCACTTGTTTCCAATCTTTCGATAAAAATAATGAATATAATTGATTTAATATAATAATAAATAGGACAGAGACATA